>NC_042997.1:44322805-44430305 GCF_006345805.1 Octopus sinensis
CACTGTCACTCTCTCGCCTGTCATCCCTAAGATTGTCTGTCGGTCTTTTTCAACTGACCGCCTCCTCCGGCCTCTTTTGCTGTCTCAACAGAACTCCTCAACTGCCCTGTTACCAACTCACTGTCTCCGGCCGAACTGTCACAAACTCACAGCTCGTCGCTTTTTAAAGGGTAGCTTCCTTGACCCTTCTTTGACCTGGTAAAGGGTAGAGGTCTTTCTGAAACCCATTACTCTTTCATGAATCTGACAGAACAAAGGACAATAACTTTAGATTCCAGACTTTCAGACTACAAACGAGCAAAGTAGGTCATAGCAGTTGTTTCCTAGTTGACCTACTCATAACAATATATATATATATATATATATATACATACATATATATATATTCATATGTATATATGAATATATGCATATATATATATACATACATATATATATACATATATATGTATATACAAATATATATAGATATATACATGCATATATATACGCACATACATACACATATATAAAAATATATATATAAAAATATATATATACATATATATATACATGTATATATACTTTATTTTGCTAGCAAAAACTCTCCGACGAACGGGAACGTGAAACTCAGAGTAACAGGTTTTGTTGAATTTTCTGCTGCTTTTAAATAAAGCATATTACTCTACCCCTGGTATTTGAGTACTCTTTTTTTCCACCTTGTTTCACATTTATGTGTTTACTCCAGTACATCTATATATGTATATATATATGTATACACACATTTGTATATATACATATACAAACATATATATATATACATATACACACATATATATATACATAAACATATACACACACATATACATATATATATCTATATATATACATACATAGATATATATATACTCACATATATACATACATATATATGCATATATATATATGTATTTATATCAATAATTAAGAGTAAAATCAATTAGTTATTAATTAATTTCACCAAGTAGTGTTCAGTATGTAAAAGGGCCATTCAAGGCGTATTCAAAATATTACGTTATATAATTAGGGCTCTGTAAAATAATTTACTTTGCCACATACTGAAATTTACGTGGATGGAAGTGGGAAGAACATTAAATCTTCACTAGTACTGTTTGAATTCGCTGGCACTGGCAGTTTGGAAGTGTTTGTCTGAGGTGATCGGACGGGTATGTTCATTTTTTTAGTGCTTTCAAATCCAAAATTAAGAAATGTTGAGCTGACGATAGAAATGTCGAGTTTTAATTCGGCTAATCTTGAAACGTGAGCGTACTCGATTAATCTTTGTACATGTGATATTTTGCTGTTTTCCCTCCATATCTACATGAATTATTTTTGAGTAAATACTATCTAGGAGACTTTTCTTAAAAGTAGTGGAAATGGCTTAAAAAACTTTTTGGCTGCTATTTCTAAAGATTTCAGTATGTGGCAAAGTAAATTATTTTACCGAGCCCTAATTATATGTATTTATATATATATATATATATAATATATTTAAATATATATATATATTTAAATATATATATATATATATATATGTATCTCTCCTTGTTTTTTCTGCGTCTCTTTCTGTAGGAGAGCGTAGGCTCGAAATATAATAGACTTTTTCTATTCCTGAGCGTTATACTAATACATCTATTTGTTTTGTACACCACCTGTCTTCATCTTTTGATTTTTTCGTAAACTCTCCCTATATATATATAAATACTCTTATATACATACATATACATATATACATACACATATATACATACATATATATATATATATATATATATATATATACTTTTTTACTCTTTTACTTGTTTCAGTCATCTGACTGCGGCCATGCTGGAGCACCGCCTTTAATCGAGCAACTCAACCCCGGGACTTATTCTTTGTAAGCCCAGTACTTATTCTATCGGTCTCTTTTGCCGAACTGCTAAGTTACGGGGACGCAAACACACCAGCATCGGTTGTCAAGCAATGCTAGGGGGACAAACACAGACACACAAACATACACACACATACATATATATATATACATATATACAACAGGCTTCTTTCAGTTTCCGTCTACCAAATCCACTCACAAGGCATTGGTCGGCCCGAGGCTATAGTAGAAGACACTTGCCCAAGGTGCTACGCAGTGGGACTGAACCCGGAATCATGTGGTTGGTAAGCAAGCTACTTACCACGCAGCCACTCCTGCGCCTATATATATACATATATATACATAAGTATACATATATATATACATATATACATATATACGGGTGTGTATGTTCTACCTGAGAGGTTCCTGCTGGCATGGAAAGGAAGGTGCAGGCTGCCGCTTTGCACATCGGGGACCCTGCCACAGAGACACGAGGCAGATGGACAAACCATCAACACAAAGAAAAGGGATGGACCACGCACCACCTGCCCCAAAGCGGAGGTACGCAGATGTTGTGCGCGCCACAAACAGCCAACATGATGTTGTCAAAAGAGCAGCTGCTGAGCAACAATCTTTTTGTGGCATGGCACAAAAGATTGTACAGCAGCTGACCTGGCTTCATCAAACCAAGCCCGCAGGTGGGACTACCCACTATATACCAGACCACCACAGCAAACAGACAGGATGGACACCGCCGGCAACAACGTACACCTCACCTCGATACTCCTACTGAACATCAGAGGACTGCAAACACTCAGTAACAGGACAAAGATCCCGTTCCTGAGAGACTTTGTTGCATGCAATCAAGCCTTATGCATAGCACTTACAGAAACGCACCTGAAACCGGACATAGCAGATGCGGATTTACACATACCACAGTATGCTGTACTACGGACCGACAGGAAAGAAAGGAGTCATGGAGGTGTTGCTATGTACATCCGTGAGGACCTCACACCCCAGGTCCTCTTGTCATACTCAAACTCGGTGTGTGACACACTAATTGTACATATTAGGCAACTTGATGTAGTTGTGTGTGCTACATATCGCCCTCCAGATGCCCCAAGCCATGTGGGCAAGTTTGAAGACTGCCTTATAAAAATAGAAGAAATTCTAACCACATTAGAACAACACATAGGTGTGCTTCTTATGGGAGACTTCAATCTGCCCAATGTCAGATGGCCCGAGGGCCTTTCTCTCCCAGGAATGACAAGATGTGAACGAGGACAGCGAGGTCCCTCCTGAACTCATCAACACCGTGTACATGGAGCAGTAATACTCCAACCAACCAGGGCAGGTAACACACTGGATCTCTGCTTCACAAATGACATGGATCTCATCCATAATGTGAAAGTGACACCGACACTACTCTCGGATCACAACATGATAGAGCTGACCATGTACTGGCCAAAAGAGAGCACGGACATGCAGCCTACAAGAAACCCTCAAAATCTTTCCAGCTTGAACTACCATAAGGCAAACTGGAAACAAATTGAGAAAGAGATCCCTCAAACAAAACTGGCCTAAATGTCTCTCCTCGCCAGACATCGACGTGAAACTTCAACAATTCATGTCTGTATGCAAGCCATATGCTACAAATGTGTCCCAGAGAGAAAGGCCACTGTACACAAGAACAAAATCCCCAGAGAGAGGAAAATTTTAATGAGACGGCATACAAAATTTTCAAATCGCCTAAACAAACAGATTGAAGCAGTGAAAAGTCCCGCCTAAAAATAAAACTGTTGGAAATCGAAAAATGTCTGCAACTCTCCCATGAAAAAGAAAGAGCAGACAAAGAAGCCTGGGCTATAGAAAACATAAAATCTAACCCCAGAGCTTTCTACAGGTATGCCAAAGAAACAGCTACAGTGCACTGTAGAATAGGGCCACTCCTCGAAAAGGATGGCACACTTACAGGAAAACCAATGAGGGTAAGTGAAATACTGAGAGCAATTCAAGAGTGTTTTCACTCACCCCTTGGGCATCTCCAAATCACCAATCCAACTGACTTTTTTACCACTGCAGATATAAAATCAGAGGCGGCGACGATAGATTACATCGAACCAAGGCTATAGATGAAATGAAAACAGACTCAGCTACTGGCCCCGATGGATTCCCGGCAATCCTCCTAAAAGCATGTAAGAGAGTCCTAGCAAGACCACTGCAGTTCCTCTTTCAGAGCTTCCTTGCAGCTGGCAAACTTCCAGGAAAACTGAAGGAAGGTAAAATATGCCCCATTCATAAAGGAGGTAGCAGAGCGGAAGCCAAGAACTATAGACCTATCTCTCTGACCTCACACATCAGCAAGGTCATGGAACGAATAGTCAGAAGGAAGCTGATCACCTTCCTTGAAGAGAATGACTTGCTGCCCGACACCCAACATGGTTTCCGACCAGGGAGAAGCTGTTTTACTCAGCTCCTACAACACTATGACTGGGTGCTGAAACGGCTGCTCAACCACTCAAATGTGGAAGTGATATATCTCGACTTTGCAAAGGCCTTTGATAAAGTCGATCATGGAATGATATGTCACAAACTGCGTGATCTCAACATAGTTGGAAAACTGGGAGAAATGGCTCATGACTTCTGAAGGATAGAAGTCAGGTGGTAGTAGCCAATGGGGCCACCTCCATTAACACACAATAGTGAGCGGTGTTCCGCAGGGCACTGTTCTGGGACCACTACTGTTCATAATGGCCCTCTCAGACATGCCCTCAGCCACGCAGAGAGCCACGATCACAAGTTATGCAGATGATACAAAAGTTTCACAGGCAATACAGAACCCTGAGACACAACACCTGCAATGTGAGCTGGACGAAATATACAAGTGGGCTGAAAAGAATAGCATGCAGTTCAATGCTGGAAAGTTTCAAGCTTTATACTATCAGCATGCAAAACTGAATGCAATACCCAATGAATACACTGGACCCGAGGATTGCAATCCCAGAGGCACAATCAGTGCGTGACCTGGGTATTCACATGAGTGATGACGCGACCTTTCATGTACATGTTGCTAAACTGACAATGAAATGTAGACGGCTGGCTGGATGGATTCTTAGAACCTTTAGAACAAGAACAAAAAACCATGATGGTCCTCTGGAAGACACTTGTCCTAAGCCACTTTGACTATTGCTCTCAGCTATGGTCACCATCCAGTGTCAAGTTGATCACAGAACTTGAGGCGATCCAACGAAGCTACACAAAGAAGATAGCCTCTATGCAGAATGTAAGCTACTGGGAAAGACTCAAGATTAAAATTATATTCTCTGGAGCGTAGGCGGGAAAGATATGCCATAATATACATCTGGAAGATCCTGGAGGGAAGTGTCCTGAACTTTGGCATCGAGAGTTACGCAATGCCAGAACTGGGCACCACTGCGTGGTGCCTAGACTCCAACCTGCCATCAAGATGTAGGACAAGATTCTGTGATAGCCTGGGCTTCCGAGGCCCACAGCTCTTCAATATCCTCCCGAAGAACTGAGAGACCTGCATGGGGTGGATACAGATGTCTTTAAAATGAAGCTGGATCTCTTCCTGTCAGGTGTCCCAGATGAACCAACTTCACAGCAGGAGGGGCAGATGAGGGCAGCTGCATCGAACTCTCTCATGCACCAAATAGCAGTTGCTAGAAAGCCTCCATGAAGTGAAACCAAGTAGCAACACAAATGGCGGTGCCCCAGCATGGCACAGCTCATAAGCTGAAACTAGAATCAATCAATCAATCATATGCACATAAATGCACATAAAAATATATACATATACAAGCATGCATATGCATACATATATATATATAATATATTATAATATAATTATAGTATATATATTATATATAATTTTATATATTTATATATATTATATATATAATATATATCATCATCGTCGTTTAACGTCCGTTCTCCATGCTAGCATGGTTGGACGGTTCGACCGGGGTTCTGGAAGCCAGAAGGCTGCACCAGGCTCCAGTCTAATCTGGCAATGTTTCTACAGCTGGATGCCCTTCCTAACGCCAACCACTCCGTGAGTGTAGTTATATATATATATATATATATATAAAGATAGAAATATATACATATATAAACTTGCATATAAACATATAGTGAGAGTAATATATATATACATAGTGAAACTATTAAAACTGAAAGTATTATCTCACATTACAATAGAGATGTTATTGTTTCACTTTTGATGCATAATACTGAAATAGTGTAAGAGATTGCTCTGGGATCGCATTAGGCATGAAGTTGAAAATTTCCATGGCCCATGACACTGCATCGATGCAAGGCATGTGCATAATTTGAATGAAATTGGTTGGGTAGTTGTCAAGTTTTAGTGATGCACACATACAGACCCAACACAACACACACACACACACACACACACATCTTATTCAGCCTATTCAAGTCCACTTACGAAGCATTTCTTGGCCAAAAGCTTATGGTAGAAGATACTTACCCAAGGTGTTAGGCAGTAGATTTAATCTGAAAATATACAGTAACAAAACAAAGTTTTTGAAACCTCTCAGCTTCTGCCTATCTGTAACTTAAGATATTAATATATTGTGTGATGTGGCTGTGAGCTGGCAGAGTTGTTTGTAAACCAGGCAAAATACTTAGTGATATGTCATCTGTCTTCATGTTCTGTGTTCAAATTCCACTGTGGTCCATTTTGCCTTTTATCCTTTCAAGGTCATTGATAAAATAAGTACCAGTTGAGTACTGGGCCGATGTAATTGACTCAATCCCTTCCCTGAAATTGTTGGCATTGTGCCAAAATTTGAAACCAATATATCAATATATTGTGTAATGTTGACCAACTGAAATACGATATTAATCATGCAATCAGATATCAACCAAGATATTTCCACTTGAATAAGAACACTTTAGTGGTGGAGCTTTCAGGCAGGTTGGTTTTTAAAGGGTTATTCTTCTTCTAATTTTGTAATGACATATAAAGAATATAGGGTCAATTATAGTCCAATGTATATAAATGTAACAGTTGATAGGATGTATGACAGATGTCAGGTCACCAAGATTATAGTGGGTGTATTGGTTATTTTCAAAGTCCATGAAATAAATGACAGAAGAAAATAATTGTTGAAATGACCTTTATTTTACTGTTACAATATAAAAACAACTCCCAGCAAGTTGTTGTTGTATAATGATTAGTAGAAGTGGTGTTGTCCATTTTGTAAGTAATTGTGTTCATCTGTAGGTGACTGCTGAGAGATTAAAGAAAGAAGAGAGAAAGAGTGAGAGAATTTACATCTCTGGGTTGGCAAGCAGAGAGAGTGAAAGTTGTTTGATTTCTCATTGACATTTTATGAGTGAAGTTCTAGAGAGACGTTCCTTCAGCAAATGCTCAAAGAGAGAGGGATATGCTCCTTTAGCAAAGTACCAGGGGAAAGACAAAGAATTGTGTTTGGGTTCAGTATTTATAATAGTTTCTTAACTAAATTAGGTCAGGCTAAACAAAAGACACTTTCCTCTGTTATCTGGACTGAACTGGATTCATCCTAAGGATTTCCATGGAAACAATAAGATTTCCATAAGTAGGACTGTTAAATTTCTTAGTGAAAATGCTGAGAACAATGGAAAGGAGTTTACAGTAAAATCTAGACTAAGGTGTCAATTCCTGGTAAAGAACCAAGGAACCAATTCTCTTCACACATATATATGTGTGTGTGTGTGTGTGTGTGTGTGTGTGTGTGTGCGTGTACATGCATGAGTGTGTGTGTGTCTAGGAGCATCACATCATCCTACAGATGGTGAGTTAGCTTATAGCAACAGTTGGAAGTTTGTTTACACCAACACATGGAGCATTGATTACACCTATGTTTGGACTGCTGCTGCTACATAATGATAGGGAATTTGAATGGGTTAATGGAACCTACATAACTGGACATTTCCCAGGCTTTGGGTCTGAAATATAAAGGTTTTATAAAACTTTCCACATTGTCAGAAGTTTTTTATTCTCACTTTTTACTTTCTTCAAGATACATATATACATATATATATATATATGTATATATATATATATGTTCCCGGCATGGGAACACTATGTTTAGGAACACTGATGGGGTCGGGGGCGTGGGTATACTTCTTGCGGAGAAATGGGTAGATAAGGTAATCGAGGTAGTCAGAGTAAGTGATAGATTAGATTAGTGCTTCACCATAGGTCATCTACCATCATCTCAGCATATGCCCCTCAACCAGGGCTACCGGAAGGACAGACAGCTACTTTAAGAAAACTTTTTCTCCTAGCCTTACTCTACTTGACATTTTTGATTTTTTTTAAGATACTTTATTTTTAGATGAGGTATTGTGTTTTCCATACCTGTTATGCAAACTGTCAGATTTAACCTGAACACCCTGTAGAATCAATCATAGCTTATGATAGAGAATCACAAAATGTTCTTAAAATATAGAATTACATATAAAGGCAGTGAGCAGGCAGAATCATTATCACACTGGGCAAAATGCTTAGTGGCCTTTTGTCCATCTTTATGTGCTGAGTTCAAATTCTGATGAGGTCAACTTTGCTTTTCATCCTTTCAGGGTTGATAAAATAAGTACCAGTTGAGCGCTGGGGTCAATGTAATCAACTTACCACTTCACCCAAAATTGCTAACCTTGTGCCAAAATTTGAAATCAATATATAATCATATATAGTTGATGTATATATAACCAATTATAGTTCATGTAAGAAGAGTTTCCCCCCGTAGGTGCTCAGGTTTCCAGACTGGAGAGGATAGACCAAAGACAAGTGCAACGATGTCTATGAAAAATAAGGACATCATATTTTTCTCATTTTGAACCTTTGAACTCACTTTTCTTTACAGACCATACATATCTATCCCCTCTTTTGTTAATGGAGTTGGTTTTGCCATGTACTGTTCCTATGCTAATGCAAACCTTAAAAAAAAAAAAAAAAAAAAATTAAAAAAAAGGCATCAACATCACTGCAGCTATTTTATATTTATCACTGATGCTGCTTTCTTGATTTATGAATGAAGTTAATTCGCTCCTACTTACCAATTTGTGGAATTCTTTTCCCTAAGTGACAGCAGCAAACATCATCCAAATAAAGTATTGATTTCATCTGTGAAAATAAAAACCTGACACTCACATCTTCTGTTTCAACTGACCTACATTGCAATAACTTCGTTCCTTATAAAATAAAACTGCCTTTTTATTTATTTATGTAATTACTTATTCATTTATTTCTTTACTTATTTATCTATTTTTAACTGCCAGAGGTTGAACTCATTTTACACTATATTCTCTATCAATTAACCAATTATAACTAATTTAAATTCTGGGTTAAGATTTAGGTACATATTCTACCAACACTCAAAGAATAAAAGACTAAGTTGACCTTGTAGAGATTTGAACTCAGAACATCAAAATGGACAAAATATCACTAAGCATCTTACCTGTTGTGCTACCGATTCTGCCAACTTGCTGCCTTATTATTATTGTTGTTGTTGTTGCTGTTGGTGTTATTATTACTATTATTATTATTATTATTATTATTGTTATTATTGTTATTGTTATTGTTTTGTTATTATTATTATTATTATTTATTATATTATTATTATTATATTGTTATTGTTATTGTTTTTGTATTATTATTATTATTATTATATTATTATTATGTTATTGTTATTGTTATTATTATTATTATTATTATTATTATTATTATTGTTATTATTATTGTATTATTATTGTTATTGTTATTGTTATTGTTATTATTATTATTATTATTATTATTATTATTATTATTATTATATTTTATTATTATTGTTATTATTGTTATTGTTATTGTTTTGTTATTATTATTATTATTATTATTATGTTATTATTATTATTGTTATATTATTATTATTATTATTATTATTATTATTGTTATTATTATTGTATTATTATTGTTATTGTTATTGTTATTGTTATTATTATTATTATTATTATTATTATTATTATTATTATTATTATTATCATTATTATTATTATTATTATTATTATTATTATTATTATTCAGTAGTTTTATTTTTATAGCGTGCTTTCACTTCACTACCGAGCGCAGCTCTGTGTGCCTTGGGTATGTGCTGTGATTTGTTGTGATGCTCTGATGGTTATTGTATGGAAAGTGTTCTGCGTAGGATGTGTGCAGTGCCTAGTAGTGCAATTTTCTGTATGTTATATGTGTTTGTAAGTCCTGGTGTTTTTGTTATGTATTTGTCTGAATATTTTTTTATCATGCCTAATGCACCTACTATGATAGGAATTGTTTCTGTTTTCAGATTCCACATTCTAGTTACCTCTATTTCCAGGTCTTTGTATTTTGAGAGTTTCTCCATTTCTTTTAGAGACACGTTGTCATCTGCCGGTATTGATACATCAATTAGAAAGCATTTTTTTCTTCATGATCTTTGACAACTATATCTGGTCTGTTGGCCTTAATTTCTCTATCTGTGTGTATTATTATTATTATTATTATTATTATTATTATTATTATTATTATTATTATTAATAATGATAATAATAATAATAATAATAATAATAATAATAAAAATAATGATCCTTTCTACTATAGGTACAAGGCCTGAAATTTGGCGGGGATAGGGCTAGTCCATTTCTTTGACCCCAGTGTTTCACTGGTTCTTAATTTATTGACCTCGAAAGGATGAAAGGCAAAGTCAACTCTGGTGGAATTTGAACTCAGAATGGATGAAAAGCTGCTAAGCATTTTGCCCAGCATGCTAAATTTCTGACAGTTCACCACCACCATAATAATAATAATAATAATAATAATAATAATAATAATAATGATAATAATAATAATAATAATAATAATAATAATAATAATAATAATAATAATAATCCTTTCTACTATAGGCACAAGGCCTGGAATTTGTGGGAAGGGAAATAGTTGATCACATTGACCCCAGTATTTGACTGGTACTTAATTCATTGCCCCAAAAGAATGAAAGGCAAAGTCAATCTCAGGAGGATAATAGTAATAATAATAATAATAATAATAATAATAATAATAATAATAATAATAATAATAAATGCCCTGATGCAGTACCAGGCAGTGGCTCTTGTGGCTTTTGATCTTAACCGATTGGAAGTGTTATGATGTACATTCTTTTCTCTTGGTATAAAAGATGGGCTACAGCAAATATTCTGCTCAATACCACAGATTTGCTTGTGAGTTGTTTGACCTTAACCAGTTGAGAATGTCCCTTAGTGGCTGACGATGTGTGCATCTCTGATCATGAGTAGAAGTAGTGGGGGAGCATTATAGCCATGTGTTGAGAAGGATTCTTTGGGGTTTGAATAATTCACCTCTGGAAACATGGGTGTTTCGTTCATCATCCTTAAACAACCCTGCAGATGAAACAATCTTGGCCATCTTTGGAGCAGGTGAGGAAGGGTGTTTAAACTGCATGGATTATCTCTTTGTCTCTGGCTCAAAGTGATGAAGCCAACCCTCACCCTGGCTTTGAAAACATCCAAGGAAACCAGCAAGATCGGCATCAAACAATGTCAGATTTTTCTGTGATGTGCAATTTTTGGAATTCTTTTCCCTAAGTGACAGCGACACCCACCAAGAACCCACAAAGCAGAAACATTCATTATGCCAAGTTTGTTGCGAAGAATATTCTGAACTCTCTCATGAGATATACTAATATCATTAGCTATTTGATTTATAGTCAGACGCCTGTCATCCACCAGCATGTGGTGGACTTGATCCATGTTCTTCTTGGTGGTGGTAGATGCAGGACATCCAGCTGTTGGGTTATCTTCAAAACTTACCCTTACCCTACTAAATTTTGCTGCCCACTTTTGCACAATTGATAAAGCTGGAGCATCACCCCTAATGTAGCAACTATGTCAGCATGAATGTGGTTAAATGCTAAACTCCTTTTCTGTAAGCACTTGATAGGATCACAAGGCCAAATTTTGTCTCTTTTCAATAAAAGTTGATATTAGTTACTTGTGAAGTCTCCTTTGAACAGCCAGGTGTGATTTTACCTGGAAAGAAACAATGCATTTATTAATAAGAAGGGCTGAAATTAGTGCATGCAAGATTCCACAGCTCTAGCATCATTCTTCCATAGTTAGCCTATGAACTTTACAGCCTACCTTTGTACAACAAAAACAACAAACTCATTCAGTAGCTTTTCCTCTTCCCACTTACATAATATGATAAACCACTTTTCTTGCGTATACCTACATAGTCATATACATGTGGACTAATTGCACAGAGGCAGCATAATTTCTTGGCAGGTAAGAGCAGGTTCTGGAAGATAATCCGAGAAGAAAGGATCGTGTAAATGATGGACTGGATATCATTTACGTAAGGAACATGATGCAGTACGGAATTGATACGACCATTTGTATTGGGAACATATACATAGATACCAGGTAGAAATAAGTTGGTTATGAATGATTGGATGTGCAACATTAACTTGAATGAAAGGCACAGCACGTTTGGGCTGAGAGAGCAGTTGTGCATTGAAGGGTTCTGCTAAAGAATGCTTATTAGTAAGAATAAACCAATCAGCAAACCATAACTGTAATCAATAAAAACAGCAAAAATTAAAAAAAAAAAGGTGTTTGTCTTGTATTCTAAAACATTGAAATACGTCATTTAGTTGTTCCCTGAACATAATTTAAAATTATGTTTTACAGTATTTAGTTTTGCTTTTCCATGTTTGAGTTCAAGCTGAACTGCTTTCAGTTCTGCTAAAAAAATTTAGTGAAGAGTAAACATGAATCTTGTGTTCTTGTTTGTGTTAAGGTGCATGTAGTGGTGTGATAAACAATGTTGAGTCAAAGTTCAACAAGTTTTTATAACAGTGTTCATACAAAAGCGAATGTGAATAAGGCATAGGTAGAAACTCCATAAGATTACCCGGTGTAAGCTATGGACACATACGAAGTGCAGCAATATCAAAGGAAGGCCAACAAGGAAGATAGTTTTTGTGTGTGGCAAATGCTCAGAAGCAATAAACACTGAAAATGTGCAGAAAACAGCTTCCGCCAAATGCCAGGGAGAAAAACTAGAACTAGTTGATAGCTTCTGTTACCTAGGTGACCAAGTCAGTAGTGGGGGTGGATGCTTTGAGAGAATAGCAGCTAGAATAAGAATAGCCTGGGCAAAGTTCAGAGAGCTCCTACCTTTGCTGGTGACAAAAGGCTCAGAGTAAAATGTAGACTGCATGGTACATGTGCAAACAGCCATGCTACATGGGCTGTGACTGTTGAGGACATGTGTAGGCTTGCAAGAAGTGAAGCTAGTATGATCCACTGGATGTGTAATGTCAGTTTGCCTACACAACAGAATGTAAGTGCCCTGAAAGAAAAGTTGGACATTAGATGCATCAGATGTTGTGTGCAAGAGAGATGATTGCACTGGTATGGTCATGTGTTGTGTATGGATGAGGACAGCTGTGTGAAAATGTATCACACCCTAGCAGTAGAGGGAACCTGTGGAAGATGTAAACCTAGGAAGACTTGGGATGAGGTGGTGAAGCATGACCCTCGAATGTTGGGCCTCACGGAGGCGATGACAAGTAACCAAGACCTTTGGAGATATGCTGTGCTTGAGAAGACCCGGCAAGTCAAGTGAGACCTTAACCGTGGCCTATGCCAGTGCAGCATGACCAGCCCATTTAAGAGTACCCTTCAATCATTGGGCAATAAACTGCTGCTGTTGAGTCAAGTGAAGTCATTGTCGTGGCTGATGACAGTACTGCCTGATTGGCACCCATGCTGGTGGCATATGAAAAGCACCATTCAAGTGTGGTCAATGCCAGTACTGCCTGACTGGCCCTCATGCTGGTAGCACGTAAAAAGCACCCACTACACTCTTGGAGTGGTTGGCATTAGGAAGGGCATCCAGCTGTAGAAACTTTGCCAGATCAGATTGGAGCCTGGTGCAGCCTTCTAGCTTGCCAGCCCCAGTCAAACCGTCCAACCCATGCCAGAATGGAAAGTGCATGTTAAACGATGACGATGATGATGATGATGTACAAACGTGGTTACATTTTATGAGATTGATGCTGAAACAGAAGAGAGTAAGAGATGCTGCTCAATGCGGTGGCAGTAATGGCCAAAAGCGAAGCAAGCTAGCAGACAAGAGTGGCAGAAAAAGAGGCAGAGTCATTATCCCTCTCGGGTTTTTATGCCTCTCTAGTGGAAGTGTCATCGCAGTGCCACCTACTAATGACAGGGCAACACTTTCTTAACAGAAGCTGGAGCCAAAATCAGAAGGCTTGGGAGTAAACTTCTTAACCACTCAGCTATACCTATGAACAGAAAGATCGATATTGTGCACAACTATGATAAACAGTTACAAAATTATATAAAATACTGTAAACATCATATATCTATATAAAATATAGATATATAGGCGCAGAAGTGGCTGTGTGGTAAGTAGCTTGCTAACCAGCCACATGGTTCCGGGTTCAGTCCCACTGTGTGGCATCTTGGGCAAGTGTCTTCTGCTATAGCCCCGGGCCGACCAATGCCTTGTGAGTGGATTTGGTAGACGGAAACTGAAAGAAGCCTGTCGTATATATGTATATATATATATGTATGTGTGTGTTTGTGTGTCTGTGTTTGTCCCCCTAGCATTGCTTGACAACCGATGCTGGTGTGTTTACGTCCCCGTTACTTAGCGGTTCGGCAAAAGAGACCGATAGAATAAGTACTGGGCTTGCAAAGAATAAGTCCTGGGGTCGATTTGCTCGACTAAAAGGCGGTGCTCCAGCATGGCCGCAGTCAAATGACTGAAACAAGTAAAAGAGTAAAAGAGAGAGTAATTCAGACAATAACCTTCAACAGCTGATGGCTGTAGTGGCTGTACTGGCTGACCAGTTTGCTTCAGAACTCATTGTAGATGAACAAAGGAATGTTCTACCCATCCTTGCCATCTGCAGATTGAATAGCAAAATAAGCCCAGCATCACCACACACATACACCTACTTCCCCATATAACTACCATTCCATTCTCACTTTCCATCACCTTCCCCTCTTCCCCATTATATACACACAGAAATACCAACATAATTCAACCAACTTTTGCACAGCTCAGAAGGGTTAAATATCCCTCTGGTAAACATCCATTAATGTTATATCGCCTGAAGAAATGAATCCATGAGGATGATCTACCCAATGCCCACAGGTACTATAGAACTACACTGTAATCCTCCCAGGAATACAGACTGTGATCTTAAGAGACATGTGATCTGTGGAAACATGTGTAGTGATGCAATAAAATATTTATAAATTCCATCCAAGGATTATTGTTATTGTTACTGCAGGGGTTGGACAAAATAATGGAAACACCTTAAAATTTCAAACAAATTTATATTAGCATAGGGTGTGACCACCTTTGGCAGTAATTATAGCTTGAATTCTACAAGGTATGGACTTGTACAAAGTTTGAATTGTTTCCAAAAGGAATTTTTGTCCAGTCTTCAGCTAAAACAGTCCCCAGTTCTTGTGATGGTGATGCTGGCGGATATCAACTCCTTACGTGTTTTTCTAAAATGCACCATAAATCATCATCATCATCATCATTTAACTGTTCAATAATATTAAGATCTGAGGACTGTGGTAGTCAGTTAAGATGTTCAACCTCACTAGAATGTTCCTCATGCCATTCAGTAACAACTTTAGCTTTGCGAATTGGTGCATTATCATCCTGAAAGATTGCATTTCCTTCCAGAAACAGTTCTGCAACCGTAGGATAAAATGCTTAAATAGTCTTGGCTATTAATGCTATGAAGGAAAAAATCCACTGGGCCAGCAAATTTCCAAGATATAGCCCCCCCCCCCAGATCATCATTGATCTGCTTCCATGTTTAACAGTTGGAAGAAGGCAGTCTGGGTCAAATGCTTCTTTTAGCTGTCTCCACATGTATTCTCAGCTGGTGGTTGGAAATAAGGTAAAGGATGACTTGTCTGAGAAAATAACATTCTTCCACTGCTCTAGGGACCAATTCTGTAAGTTTTTACTCTACTCTAAACGCTTTGCAATGTTTGTTTTTGAAAGTAGTGGTTTTCTGATTGCAACTCTCCCATGAAATCTGGCTTTGTGAAGCTCCTGGCAAACAGTTTTTGTGAAAACTGGGTTCTCGAGGTGGTCATTAAGCTCTGCAGTAATTTTGGGAGCTGTACTTTTGTGATCCTTTCTAACAATTCGTGTAAGAGTCCGACGGTCCCCATCTGAAAGTTTTGGTTTTCTTCTGGAGTTTTGTTTCGACAAGGAGGTTCTTCCCTCTTTCTCAAAGGTTGTCATTACTTTCAAGACAGTACTTCTTGATACACCAAACATTTTGGCTGTTTTCGTTATGCTAGCACCTGCCATACAAGCACCAAAAGTTTAACCTCTTTGAATGTCTGATAGATCTGTCATTTCTGAAAAAAAAACAGCAGTTTTAGCAAAACATATTCAGCAACACTAATAAAAATGAAAACCCCTAAAAATAAACAAGCTTTTGACGGTTTTATAGATATTTCAAAATTATGATACTATGATGCCTGGTGTTTCCATTATTTTGTCCAACCCCTATATTTAAAATATATATATCTTTGTTAAAGATGTAGTTTGAATGGAACTCAGCTATAAATAATAGCTTATAATCCAAGGCTTTTTTGCCTAATGTATTATAAACTATTATTTATACTTGAATGTACCTGAATTCACTTTGAGATATATGATTAGGAAAAACTTACATATTTCTTGATACTTCTACATTTGTGTTCTGAATTTAAAAAGAAAATATTTTATAAACTTATTGTGGTGAGAGAGATTACATGTGGGTGTTAGGTTGCATGAGAGTGATGTAGCTTGGAAGAGTGACAGATGTATGATTGTTGAGAAGGAGAAATAATTTGGTTGTACAGAAGGGTGATCAATGTAAATGATACATACATGCATACGTACATACATACATACATACATACATCATCATCATCATTTAACATTCAGTGAAGCATACCGGCTTCATTTCCTTCAAACATACACATGTCCACGGCTGTTACAGCCCATGTTTCACTGCCATGTAGCATAGCTGTTCACACACATGGGCAACATGCAATCTGCTTTTCACTCTTGAGAGAGAGGCCCTTTGTTGCCAGCAGAAGCAGGAGCTCTCTAAAATTTGCACAGCCTAATCTTATTCTGACAGCTATGCTCTTGGAGCATCCACCTCCACTACCAACTTGATCACCTAGGAAACAGAAGCTCTCTACTACCTCTAGCTTACTCTCATGACAGTTGATGGAGTCTGTTTTCTGCACATTTTCAGTGTTTATTGTACCTGTGCATCTTCCACATACAAAAGCTAGTTTCCCTGTTAACCTTCCTCTTTTATTGCTGCACCTTTTATATGTCCTAAACTTACACTGGGTACATCTTACAGAGTTACTACCTACACCTTTTCTACAGATTGAGCAGGACCATCTACCTGAAGGGACTTGCAATTTGTCTGCCTTCCTACTTACTAAGACTTTGGTTTTTGCTAGGTTAACTCTAAGGCCCTTTCATTCTAGATCTTGCTTATATATAAGGGAAATATACTTATATATATATATATATATCAGTAACAATGAAGGGTGAAATTAATTAATTTGGAATAATTATCAATTACACCAAGTAGTCTTCGGCATGTAAAAGCCTCATTCGAGGAAAATTAAGAAATAGCTATAATCTCTTTGACTGCTATTTCTAAATTCGGTGTGCGGTAAGGCAATTCGTTGCTAAACCCTTAATTGCTTAGTATATATATATATATATATATATATATATGTAACATTACCCCCTTTGATGTTTGGAAATCTCGGATGTTTTTTCGGCTGATGAGTACTAGCCATCTATATTTACTGCAATTTTTGTAGCCTTATTAAAGATGTCTTTGTACAAAACAATTGTACCGATATTTTGATCCATTCTTGTTGCTTTTTTCCTATATATATATATATATATATATATATTTATATGGGGAGGGGGCTATATGCATATATACACACTTTTTTAAAATCATAATTTAATATAGAAAATACTTAACCATTTTTGTTCATAAGTTTAAACTTCTCTGTAGCCATTGTACTGTGTCCCTGGGCAAGGTACATAACTCTATTGGTTAACTTAGGCAGATGACTGACAAAGCAAGATAAGCCTCTACTTTACATATTACTAGTGAGTTTGCCCTAAGTCAAACCTAACCACTAGTGTAGCTAGAGTGTGTGCCATCCAGGGCAGCCCTTCTGTTTGCTGCCCCCAGACCCCACAAAAAAAAAACACATATTGTCTAAAGCAGACCCACAAGTGCCCACCCCTTTAAAAGTGCCAC
Source organism: Octopus sinensis (assembly GCF_006345805.1). Taxonomy (NCBI): domain Eukaryota; kingdom Metazoa; phylum Mollusca; class Cephalopoda; order Octopoda; family Octopodidae; genus Octopus; species Octopus sinensis. The sequence goes on from NC_042997.1 coordinate 44,341,103, forward strand.
CCAGGGCAGACCACCCCTACTGTCCCCTCCTAGCTATGTTAGTGATCCTAACCAATGAGTTCTATAATCAAAGGGAATCCAGCCATAATCATCCCATCCCCCTCTCTCTCTCTCTCTCTCTCTCTCTTCCTTCTCTCTCTCTCTCTCTCTCTCTTCCTTCTCTCTCTCTCTCTTCCTTCTCTCTCTCTCTCTCTCTCTCTCTCTCCTCCCTCTCTCTCTCTGACATGGACCACATTGACCAAATGAATTCTCCTTTCTTCTTTTAAATGGTAGATAGTGATTTGAAGGATCTTAGGCTATTATTTCTATTTCTTGAGCTTAGACTACTATTTCTCATTATTTACATTATTTACATTATTTACATTCGATGGATATTTGTCCTCATTTTGTTTGTTGTTAACACAACGTTTTGGCTGATATACCCTCCAGCCTTCATCAGGTGTCTTGGGGAAATTTCGAACCTGGGTTCTCATTCCTAAGGTATTCTTTGATGTTATTATTATTATTATTATTATTATTATTATTATTATTATTATTGATATTTCCCTAAGACACCTGATGAAGGCTGGAGGGTATATCAGCCGAAATGTTGTGCTAACAACAAACAAGATGAGGACAAATATCTGTCGAATGTAAATAATGTAAATAATGTAAATAATATACATAATTCCTCATCTCTTAAATATAGAACTGTACTATTTCTCAGCCTCATAGATGGCACCCCATTGGCTGATACAAATGAGTGTTTGGCTTTAGCGAGAAGCTTCATCTCCAAAAGCAATTAACCACTTCCTCCAACTGAAGCCATGTTGTTTCTGCAATCCTGGGAAAAAATGTGATGTGTAGGAAAATAGTGATGTAATGGCTGTCTGTCTGTGCTAATCTTATTGCTCACTCTTCTCAAAACATACCAGGTTACTGACCCCTGAAGCTTTCTTTCAGAAGAACTATTATAAATGGAAGAAAACAAAAACGTAAAACATGAAAAACAAAACAAACCAACAGAGAAGTTAACTTGTAATCCATTTGAACGAGGAATGGAAGATGATAATAGATATAAGAAGCTTATCTAACAGTAAGAAAAGAAATATTGGAATCTATTACAGAGAATAGAGAAACACAGGTTGTAGACATCACATGGTTTAATCAAACTGTTTACTAAATCATTCTCAAAGATTGTTTCAGGAAAATATGACAAATCAACATTATGGAGTTTATAAATTGCACCGGAAGGCTGAAGTTGGGATCAGAGAGAATCCTTGAGAAGCTTATGTATCAAATATTTATGAGGTATTCTCAGAGGAAAACTTTATAATATAATAATAATGAAATTATTGTATACAGTGCTCAGGTGCACCACAACTTGTCAAAAGTGCGTATAAAGCATATGCAGTGATGTACAAATGTCTTGAAAGTGAACAGTGTATGAGTCAGATACATGCTTGTGTGTGTATGGAGGGGAGAAAATCAGGTGCAGTGTTGGCGAATCTCAGGAAGCATGGAAGTTTTGAAGGATGCAGTGCTCCGACAACTAACAACTGATGCCGGCAGTTTGTTCCATGCTTCAGCAACTCTTAACATGAAAAAATGTTTCTGAAAATCATGGGAGCTGTGCTGTTTTCTGACTTTGTAAACATGTCCACGACTGTTAGACAGGTGGAGTTTGAAAAGGTGCTCAGAGTTATTGTTTGTAAGATGGTTAATAATTTTATATTATATATATAGGCACAGGTGTAATAAGAAGCATGGCACCTTGGGTAAATGTCTTCTACTATAACCTTGAGCCAACCAAAGACTTGTGAATGGACTTGGGAGACAGAAACTGAAAGAAGCCTGTCTAGTATATTTGTGTGTGTGTGTGTGTTGGTCCCTCACCATCACTTGACAACTGGAGTTGGTGTGTTTACGCCTCTGTAACCTAGCAGTTTGGCAAAAGAGATCGATAGAATAAGTGCCCGGCTTAAAAAATAAGTACTGGGATTAATTCATTTGACTAGAAATTTTTGAACATGGTGCCCCAGCATGGCCGCAGTCTAATGACTGAAACAAGTAAACGATAACAAAGATATAAAAATAGGTAAAAATAAATTGGAGAAATAATAAGACATAAATGAGGATAACAGATAAAAAAATTAGAGTAACAGACCTTTGGTCCAAGAACATTCCAACTATGACAAAGCCATTTTTATTTTTTTGTAAATCTGGACTATATTATCCAGTGTGTTCAATCATATTTCAGATAATAGGGTATGATTTGAGAGAGATTTGATTGTTATTTCTAGCAATCAGAATGAGCATGTAATGGTTCTCTCATGCACATGAAGACATAACAGTCTTCTTGTCATCAAAAAATACAAATGTGATTTAGGCTCAAAGTTCTCAGCACAACAAATGTTTAACCCATCCTCCCAATATTGTCACATCTTTGTCCCTCTCACACTTAATTAGTTTCAAATTTTGGCACAAGGCCAGCAATTTGGGGAAGTGGGTATTGACCTCGGTGTGTGACGAGTACTTATTTTATTGACCCTAAAAGGGATGAAAGGCAAAGTTGACCTCGGTGGAATTTGAACCCAGAACATAAAGACAAACAAAATGCCACTAAGCATTTTGTCCGGTGTGCTAACGATTCTGCCAACTCATCACCTGCCTTTCTCCCGCTCTTTACTAACGAGAAGATAAAATAAAGTTTTCATCTACATAAACTGTTTTTCCTCACCATGATACTGAACAAGTTTCAAAAGTGTGAAACCATTTTAATTTTTGCCAGCATAGCAATTTATCTGCCCTCTTTCAACCCTTAGGGCCTCTATCCCATTATGAGAAATGCAGAGTTCTATATCTGTACAGTTGTAATGCAGTTGTAGTGCAGTCATTTGGGGACTTAGAGCTTGTGAGATTTTTGTAATGCAGAGAGACATACCCAGGTGGTAAAAGTCATCTAAGGAACACATTAAAGGTGCAGTACCCTTTCTGAAGGTGCATGCCTCAGTGTTTAGGACATTGAGTCCACAATCATCAGGTAATGAGTTTGACTGCTGGACTGGGCTGTGTGCTGTGTTCATGTTGCTCCAGTTCACTCAGGTGTAGAAATTAGCTGCGATGTCACTGATGTCAAGCTGTATTGGCCCCTTTGCCTTTCCCTTGGATAACATTGGTGGCATGGAGAGTCGAGGCTGATATGCATGGATGACTGCTAGTCTTCTATAAGCAACTTTGCCCAGGCTTGTGCTTTGGAGGGGAACTTTCTAGGTGCAATCCCATGGTCACTCATGACCAAAGGGAGTTTTTACCTTTCACCCTTCTTACACTTGTTGACAAGAGCAGCCTGTAGAGAAATGGCAAAGCCAACCAACTAACAGATTTAAAATACAGGTCGGACTGCTTAAATCCAGCACTCCATGGTCCAGTACCATCATCATCATCATCATCATCATTTAGTGTCTGTATTCCATGCTGGTATGGGTTTGAGAATTTGACTGGAACTGGTAAGCCAGAGGGTTGCACCAAGTTCCTGTCTGTTTTAGCTTGGTTTTACAGCTGGATGCCGTTTCTAGCACCAACCACTCTACAGAATGTACTGGGTGTCTTTTACATGTCACTGACATGGGTACCTTTTATGTATCACCAACACAGATTCCTTTCATGCGTTACCTGCATGGGTGCCTTTTGTGTGTCACTGGCACAGGTGACCCATATATGTCACTGGCATGTGTGCCTTTCATATGTCACCAGCACTGGTCAGTATGTTTTAAATTTGGGGTTTTAGACTTCATATTACACAAAACATTAAGAATCTTATTTGGAAGTATAGTTAATCATATTTCCCGTTTAAATATTTTTCTAACTTTCAAAAAACATTAATATATAAATAAGTGGAATGAGAAAGCAAGAATATGTTTATATAGGAGCATGCATTAGGCACAATTTCTCTTTTCTGACACTTTTTCATAGTCTTGTAAAGGGAACTGGTTGCTTCTTTACACTTTTGGGGTGCAACTTGGGTGCAACACAATTTCCTTTCTTTTTGTTTCTAGAAACTACCAGTCAGGAACGAAACGCAAGTTTAGAAGTATATACAATTCTTTATTCTCTTATTCAACAATGAAACACGATGGTAAACTAGTATCCATTCTTACAACAATTCAGCATTAATAGAACAGGTTAAATCCTAAGTGTCTGGGACAGGAGAATAGGCTGAACACACGTATGAAAATATGTCCTTTCTCTTCTATCGCCGTGTCTCAAGTCTCCAACGCTATTAAGGAACGCTATAGAATTTATTCTTCAGTCTCTAGCGCATGTGCATGAGGGAACTTCCTTATGCCTTTCCAGAAGGTTCCAGAAGGTTCCAACCCCGCACACACACACTGAAGAAGGACGTCTGCACACGCACACTGAAGAATGACGTTGCGTGTGCGCACACTGGAATATAACGTCACTACAGTCTGATAATAGCCAGGTCCCAAGGTTGCCAGATTTAAGAAGTCTGGTCAATACAAGGAAGTTGAGGTGAATGAGGGAGTTGTACAATAGGATGATATTGCTTAATGGGTTGTCATGATTAAGCTGAGGTCACATGGCCCAACAGATGCAGTGATTGATCTGGTTGAATAAAGTTTATCTCTTTGTTCAAAGATGAGAAAGGGTTACAAGTGTCTGGGGGTATCTGAGAGAATTAAATGGTGCAGATAATTCAGAATGGTAAATGATTAGGTCACTGCACCAGCAATCTACGTGGAAGAAATACAAGAGCCAGGAAGAAGTACGTATATTAATAATGTTCAGAACATGAGGCTTGAGAGACGTGCGAATTGAGATTAGATACCCTTAATGCAGGAGAATAAGAAATAGTTAAATAACTGTAGGTAGTGAATGGAAGAAACAGCAGACGAACTTACAGGAATAGACTTTCAACCAGACTACCTGGAAATATTTGTTGCTGATGTAAGCAATAGGATCACATGTGGTCGCATTGTGTAGGGAATACGATCGCACGTGGTCATATTCTTAACAAATTATTACAAGCCATAAATACATGCAGTAACAATAGAACATAAGTGAATTGACGACAAGTCTTGCTGTTGAGATATAAATATTATTTATTTTACAATCGTGTCAACGTTAGGAGTTTGTAAGCATTCGCATGTCTTGTGTCTGTGTGTTTGTGTGTGTGGCAGGACAATCAGGGTGAATGCGGCTGGCATAGAAGGTACATGATGGTGGCGACGGCGAAGATAGTAGGCTTTCTATGATTGCGTACATTAGCGTAGCCGGTAGCAGCTGGAACAATCGTATATCGCCTGGTTGAGTAACGCTGTGGCCTAAAGTTAGTTCTTAGAAGAACTGGAACTAAAAGACGAAAAGTGTCTGAAAACACTCCTTTATATACCGGTTGGTTGGCTCAAACGAGCCTAAAAAACAGCATCTTAACCAAAGGCTGTGATTGGTTATTTCGGGACAGTGGCGTGAAATAAGTAGAGACAAATCGCGTCACGTGTCAACCAATCAGGTTAGTGTTTACAACAGGAACTAGTTGGCCAAAGATGGCTGTAACCTCGAACGAGATCATTTCTTGCCTTGCCTTTCAACAGTGACGATATTAGAAATCGCTATAGTCATATTTCAAAATGGCTGAAACTGTCATGCTACGCTGACATTCAGGGGAAGGGGGTGGAGTAGTAAAAGGACCATGCAAGTGTAGATATCATTTTTTGGAATGAAATCAGAATATAGGGAGTGGTGTGGAAGGGAGTAGGAGCTAGAGATAGAGGATGAGAAATTTGTGTTTTGCATATGAATAAGATCTGCTTTACATGAGACGATGGTAAGATCAAGGTTGAACTGAAGGTCTCAGGTATTGGCACAGCAGAGAGAAAATTCTCCAGGTAATTGTTTCTTATTTCTTGAATATTTCATCAGAACTGTAGAGTAAAATGGATGATTAGTGAAGAAGAGGAAGAGGAAACAACCAAAGCTCATAGTATGTTGTTAAGCTCTGTATTTAAATCCATGCAAAGGACAGCTGATAGTGAATGACCTTCTTGGAATCCTGCACTTATTGAGAAGGGAAATTAATAATAAAATGGAGAAGAAAATATACAAGACTATGTGTCAGGTGACAGGATTGTTGTAACTGTTTAAACCCAGGGAAACTTCACTGAGTAGACCTACAATCAAAGAATAGTTCAGATGTATCCACCGCATCTTTTTATGATGGGTGGAGGTGATTTGAGGGAAATTTGGCTGTTATTTCTTGCAGATTGAATGATCATGTAGAGAATCCTTCATTGACTTGATACAAGTTGATGAAGCACACAACCTTTTGAGATGTCGTCTACATTTAAGACTCCTGACTCTCAACAAGCAAAACTTCACTGGTAAATCTTTTCTGCTTTTAATTTTTGATGATTTGTGATACTATGAGGCGTCTCTAAAAAGGAATGACACAAAGATATTGTGCTATCTTCAAGTAAGAGTCAGGAGGTAGTGTTTAACCAGATAGCATGTTAGTACTAATTTGTGGTATAAGTTATCATAACACCAGTTCCTATAATAATGAAATTGTTATATACAGGGCTCAGGCGCTCTACAAGAATAAAAAACAAAGCATTAGGTATACTGTCAGCAAATTTCAGGAAGCACGAAAATTTTGTAAGGATGACTTCGAGTGTTTGGTATATGGAATTCAAAAAGGTGCCCAAAGTTGTGGTTGGAAAGATGGTGAATAATCTTGTGGGTGTCTACCAAGTCAGTTGCCAGACACCTGAGTTTCAATGTGTAAATACCCAGGGAAGCAAGACACTCAGAGTATGGTATGGTAAATGCTTGACGGTGGATATCCATTTGATTGAATCATTTCTCAACAGTTTTCAGGAGATTGATATGCTGAGCAAAATAGGGGTTCCAGACTGGTGATGCAAACTCTAAGTGTGGACATGCCATAGTCATACACAGTTTTAAATAGATAGCTGGAGAGCAACTGGCAAAGATCTTACTGAGTGATGCTAAGACACCTTCAGCCTTCTTGATAATCTTAGAGATGTGGTTTGTCCAACACAAATTGCTGTTGACAATAATACGCAGGTCATGTTCACAAACAGCTTTTTTAAGATTGGTGTTGCTGAGGGAGTATGTAAAAGCTGGGGGGTTTTCCTCCCAAAGAGCATGGTGACACACTTGTCCACAGCCAGCTTGAGTTGCCAGTCAGTAATCCATTGCTGCATTGTGTCCAAGTCTGATTGCAGGAAAGATCTATAGTGTTCAGGATCTGTCCTTTTTATCCCAAAGTACAACTTGATGTCATCTGCATATTTTAATACTGTAACATTCTTCAAGTTGGTATTTATGTCATTAATACATGCAACAAACAGTAGGAGTCCAAGAATGGATCCCTGTGGTACATCAGATGTTATCTCATAGAGTGAAGAATGATGTCCTGTAACTACCTCTTTTTGACCAAGAATGAAGGACTTCAGCCAGTTATAGAGATCATCTTTCATACCCATTGCAGAGAGTTTTGCTATGACTCGTTTGTGCAGTACAGAGTCCGAAGGCAAAGTCAAGATAAATAACATCTATTCATGAGCTGCCATCAGTAATTCGGGTGATATCCTCAAGAAATTTGATGAGTTGGCTACAGCAACTGGAGTTAGGGATAAATCCAAATTGTGAGGGTCGAACAAGGCTGTGAGAGCTCCAAAAGTTCCAGAGTGTCTCTCTGACAGAACTCCATCAGTTTGGCAATGCAGCTAGTAAGGCTGACTGGATGGTAGTCGACAGGTGATGTGCGATCACCTTTTTTGAACAGGGGAAACAACACTGGCAATTTTCCATGGCTCTGGAGTGACACGGTTACTAAGGCAGAATTGAAAGAAGAATGAAAGCTGGTACAGAAGAAAGAACCTGGCATGTTTGAGAAGCAGGTAAATAATATCGTCAAGACCAGGAGAGGCACAGGTGTGCTTATTCTTGAGGTGGCATCACAGCATTGCGGGTGTGAATTTCACAGGTGTTATAGAATTTGATGTCAGAGTTGAAGAAGGTACATTTAAATCTTCAACAATGAAAATTCCAGAATAGCATTCAGTGGTTTTTGTTTATTTGTTTTTTTTAAATTTATTTATTTGTTTATTTATTTATTTATTTATTTATTTATTGCTCAAGGCTGGTTCTTTTCATTCCAGAATGATCTATCTGTTGGATAGGCTGGCCCTTCATTGCAGCTGTTGAAATCACATTTCTTTTAATGTGGTTCTCTGAGTAAGAGCAAATTATAGGTTTGCAAATCTATGAGTATGATAAGTACCAAAAAGAAATGGATAAATAAATAACAAGAAAAGAAACAAAGTAAAAAGAAAAAAACCCTGAGAGAGTGAGACAGGAAAATGAAACAATCATGATAAATAAATTCAGAAAAGAAAAATGTATCGGGTAGACAAAGAAGGATCCTTTATATGCAGATGGCTTGGTTCTCATTGTATACTCTGTTGAAGAATTACTGCAAAACTTCCAAGCATGGAATAACTATTCTTTGCTTGAAAGTTTTGCTGCAGTTTACACATCCCTGCCATAGACAATAGTCTACAGCAGGGATATGTAAATATGGTCCATGGGCCAATCATCTTTCACAGCTTCATTTTATTCAGTCCACCGATTTTATTGAATTTCTAAAGTTACATGCAAAACTTTTTTGTTATTCTTTTGTTGTTGTTGTTTTTTTTTTCAGTTATTGGTTTGTGACTAATAAGATTTATTACTAAAAGTTAAGGTAGCAGTCTCATTTGTTCTTACTCAGAGTGTCCACAAATGATTCAAAGTTTGATATTAATGCAAAACAGTGAGATCCCTTCATTGAATGAAAGTGTTCAGGTAGGATATTTTAAGCAGTAAATATTTTTATCTTCTTAAATTAACAAAGCAGCAAAGACTGACTGAGGTTCATACTTTGTAACAATACAGTTTAAAGGAATAATCATTTCTAAGAAAAGCAAGAGTGAAAAAGAAATGTTTATTTGTCCTTTAAAGAAAACATGGAAATTGATTGGTGCTACATTAACCCTTAAACTACAAGACCTCCCATGGTTGGTACCACTTTTACTTTGAAACAAGTCTCCCTCATGGCTGGTACCATTTTTGCTCCAACATCATAATTTTCTCTCATTCAGCCTGACTCAGAAGAACTCCATCAGTTTGGCATGCAGCTAGTAAGGCTGACTGGATGGTAGTTGACAGGTGATGTACGATCACCTTTTTTGAACAGGGGAAACAACACTGGCAATTTTCCATGGCTCTGGAGTGACACGGTTACTAAGGCAGAATTGAAAGAAAAATGAAAGCTGGTACAGAAGAAAGAGCCTGGCATGTTTGAGAAGCATGTTTGCTGCTTTGTTAATTTAAGAAGATAGAAATATTTACTGCTTAAAATATCCTACCTGAAGACTTTCATTCAATAAAGGAATCTCACTGTTTTGCATTAATATAAAACTTTGCATCATTTGTGGACCCTCCAAAGTATTTTTAACACATCACAGCATACCATTGCACATATATTACATACCATTTTTTTTTTACATCATTAACTCTTTCAATACAATATTTCTGTAGAACTTCACTGCTTTGGTTACAATTAATTTTGAAAATAATGAAGAAATTAATAAAATAATTCTGTTATTATTAAGTTGGTGTTTGAAACAAAAATTAAAATGGAATTTTGAAGAAAGGTTTTAATAGTTGAATACTATCCATATTTTTGCATGGGAATCCAGCCAGGAAGTTTAGAATGGTTGATTTTGTTAGAAGTCTACGAAGGAACCCCTACAAACCTCCCAGGAATAGTAGATGATCAAAATGGATGGATGGTTTTAATTTAGAGCATTGGTGTGGGTGCTAATGCCACATAAAAAGCACTGGTGCTGGTACCATGTAAAAAGTACCTGTGATGGTGCCACATAAAAAGCACTCGGTATGCACTCTATAGAGTAGTTGGTTTTAAGAAAGGCATCCAGCCACAGAAACCAAGCCAAAACAGACTATGGGGCCTGGTGTGGCCCCTGACCTTGCCAGTTCCTGTGAAGCCGTCCAACCCATACCAGCACAGAAAACAAACATTAACCCTTTCTTTACTGTATTTATTTTGAGATGCTCTGTGTTTCTTTCAATTACTTTAAATATAATGGTATGGCACCTGTGTCGGTGGCACATAAAAAACACCATCCGAGCATGACCGTCTGCCAGCCTCGTCTGGCACCTGTGTCGGTGACACATAAAAAACACCATCCGAGCGTGGCCGTTCGCCAGCCTCGTCTGGCACCTGTGTCGGTGGCACATAAAATCACCCACTACACTCTCGGAGTGGTTGGCGTTAGGAAGGGCATCCAGCTGTAGAAACACTGCCAGATCTGACTGGCCTGGTGCAGCCTTCGGGCTCCCCAGACCCCAGTTGAACCGTCCAACCCATGCTAGCATGGAACGCGGACGTTAAACGATGATGATGATGATGATGATGATGATGATGATAACAAAATATTTAGTAAAATAACTTAGTTATCATTCAGCTAGTGTTAGGAACATAAATTGTGTCTAAGGTTTGGTGGAAGATTTTAATTCAGAACTTATGAAAACAAGACATTTGTACTCAGAGCCAGAGCCGGTTTCAGCTGGGTTGGTAATGAAAGTGTTAAATGTTGATGATGATGATGATGACTACTTTAATATAGAAACAGGGATAGTCTCAGGTGAATTGCAGACCAAAAGGGTTAAATGTACAGTGATTCCTTTATTTGCATCAGCTGACATTAAAAAAATGAAAACAAACTATTTTGGTAACCTTGTAATGCCATAGTCTCATTTTCTTTTATTCACTAAGGATAGTGGTTCTCAATCATTGTTTCCTGTGGACCCTTTGATTCCTATTTTACTCTACTTTAAGATGAAGCTTTAAAAAGATCCCATTATATTTTTATAATTAAATATTATTAAGAATTGTATAAAAAAATTGTTAAAATATCTTTTGTATTGTAGAAGTATAACTGATTTATTATGCATAAATTTTAACAGCAAAATCTTACATGGACCCCCAAGGGCCATGTGAACCCCAGTTGAGAACCACTGACTCAGGTCTACAAGATATGAAAATATTTCTGTCATGTCTCACCTGCTCAAAATAGTCATCGGTTCCTGGTTTAAATTCCAAAGGCCTATAATTCAACGTGGTAAGTACCAAAATACTAATTAGTCACAGATAAGAAAAAAAACCCAGAATACAGGTATACAGTAAACGAAATCTATTGACAACTGAGATGCCTCATTAGATGTAATAGAGAGCTTCTGTACCCAGGTGACCTAATTAGTACCAGAAGCAATGAAATAAATAATGGAGAAAGTAAGAAAGACATCAAATAATTACTACACCACGGTAGGCAAGAAACCATGTTTTTCTGTGTTACCAATTTCTTTATTGGTAATTTCCAATTTTACCGAGGCAGAATCTTTGAAACTTGTGTTAAAAGTAGTAAGACACAGGTATTAACCCTTGTGTTACCTTATTTCTGTTGAAACACATTACTTTTGTTTTTCTTTTACCATCTCCATCTTTTACTTGTTTCAGTCATTACCTGTGACCATGCTGGGGCACCGCCATGAAGTATTTAGGAGAACAAATCAATCTCAATACTTATTTTTAAAGTCTGGTACTTTTTTTATCCGTCCCTTTTGCTGAACCACTAAGTTATGGAGACTTAAACAATGAAAAACACAAACACAAATACACACACATATACATACATATACATACATACATACATACAATCATACATACATACATACATACATAAATACATACATACAATCATACATACATACATACATACATACGTACATACATACATACATACATACACACACATACATACATACATACATACAATCATACATACATACATACATACATACATAAATACATACATACAATCATACATACATACATACATACATACATACATACATACATACATACATACACACACACACACACATACATACATACATACATACATACATACATACATACGTACATACATACATACATACATACATACATACATACATAACTCTTGGAAACATTTTTTCATACTCAGTGTAGCTGAGACTTGGAACAAACTGCTTGCATCATTTGTTAGATGCCAAGACATTGCATCCTTTAAAACCTCCATGCTTCCTGAAATTTGCCAACACTACACCTGATATCCCCCACCTTCCATACGCATGCATACATATATATCATGACTCACACACTGTTCACTTTCCTGACTTTTGTACATAATTCTATGTAATGTGATGCACTTTTGATAAATTGTAGTGCACCTGAGCACTATACACAATAATTCATTATTACAAGTGTACCACCATGTATTTTGGGAGAAAAAACCCTGCGTCCACATACTCCCTCCACAACACTGATATCAAGAAATCCTCTTGCGAGCGTGACCTAGGCATCACTGTCAGCAGTGATTTGCGTTGGACAAAGCATATCTCTAAAATTGTCAAGAAGGCCGAGGGTGTCTTGGCATCACTCAGCAAGTCTTTTGTTAGCCGCTCTCCAGCCATCTATTTAAAACTGTATACAGCTATGGTACGACCACACTTGGAATTCGCATCATCAGTTTGGAACCCCTATCTTGCACAGAACATTGACCTCCTGGAATCTGTCCAGAGACGTGCAACCAAACGCATACCCTCCATCAGACACCTACCATATTCTGAGCGCCTTGTTTCCCTGGGCATGGATTCACTGAAGCTCCGGCGTCTGGCGACGGACTTGGTAAACACCCACAAAGTTATCAACCACCTCACCAACAACAACACTGAACACCTTTTTGATCTCCATGTGTCTAACACACGTGGACATGCCTACAAAGTCAGAAAACAACACAGCTCCCATGACTTTCGGAAACATTTTTTCACGCTCAGAGTTGCTGAAGCATGGAATAAACTGCCTGCATCAGTTGTTGACTGCCATGACACTGCATCCTTTAAGGCCCTCATGCTTTCCGAAATCCGCCGAAACTACACCTGATTATATCTACACTTTAGATGAGTTGTAGTGCACCTGAGCACTGTACACAATTATTATTATTATTATTATTATTATTTACTTTAATTAAAATTTTGTTAGAAAGTTTTAACTTAGATCACTTTAACCCTTTAGTGTTCAGATTATTCTATCAAATGTGATGTTTGTTTATTTAAAATGGTTTGAATTAAGCATACATTATCTTGTAATTTAGAGATTTCAGTGATGCTATTTTTTAGTTTTAGAATGACATGGTAGGGTTGAGGTGAGAGGTGAGAGCTGGTCATTTTCAATATAAAACAGGTTAAATATGTTGGCCGGATATGGCCGGTTTGAATGCTAAAGGTTAAACAGGAATTTTTATCTTAGAACCCAGGAAAATCTCAGGTGAGCTGGCATCAAAAGGGTTGGGTTAATTAGGGAAAATCTTTAAAAACTGAAAAGGAGTAGGTTGAATAAGACTTTTTGAATGTAAAAATGCATTAGAAAAAATCTGATAGGTAAAAATGGTGTGTTGAAGACACCATCTAATGTGCATTATTCTTAATGTTTAGTCCAAGTCAGCCCTGATTAAGAAGACCTATGATCAAAAGCATTCCAGCCATGAACATCCTGTCCATTTTCCAGGTATCTATGTTATCCAAATGTAATCTTAGATTTCAGCTTGTAGGGATTTAACATAGAAAAAATAGCTCTTATTTCTAGCAGTCTGAGTGACTACATAGAGATTGCCTGGCTGGCTTATGTATTATTCTTAATGTTTAGTCCAAGTCAGCCCTGATCAAAAAAATTTCAAGCAATGACCATCCTGTCTTTTTTTCCAGGTATATCCAAATGTTGGGGGAAATGCTTAGCAGTATTTCATCTATCATCTTGTTCTCAGTTCAAATACCGCCAGGGTTGACTTTGTCTTTCATCCTTTTGGAGTTGATGAATTAAGTACCAGTTACACTCTGGGGTCAATGTAATCGACTGGTCCCCTCTCCAAAAATGTCAGGCTTTGTGCCTATAGTAGAACGGATTTATGTCATCCAAATGTAATCTTAGACTTTAACTTGTGGGGATTTAACAAAAAAAAACAAAAAAAACTGTTATTTCTAGCAGTGTGAGTGACTCCTTTGAGATTCCTGGGCTGACTTGAGTGGGCAGTGTGTTTAGGTGAGGTAAGATGCAATAATATCGACATGCAATATGCATAGACAACAACTGCTGGGTGAAACTCTTAACAGGCAAGGTAGTGTGAATCAGAGATGAAGTTTGTACCTCAAGCAAAGATTAAACTGAGTGGAAAAGATAATAATGAAATAGCACAGCTGAGCAGATAATGAGAGATAAAAGGAGAATTGGGAAAAATATGTAATTACTAAATAGTTTTTCAGGAAATGCAATATTCCATTTGGGTGGGTGTTGGACGTAATGATTTGAACACATTTTTGTTAAAATGGAAGAAGTATGAACGTATTAGTATTTCCTTTTTTTTTTCAATAAAAAAAATGAAAGCAATAAATGAAATCAAAATAATCTATAGAAATTAGTCAAGAGGAATTGTTAGGTGATTAATGACATGTAGCCAGAGGGAGAAGGAAAAAACAGTGAAATAACAGAAATAATAACGACTGATGTGGTGACAGTTTTACAGTGCCTTGTGATAATAATTTCTCATTTAGCTATAAAGATCATGTTGAAAGGCACTTTTCTTAACAATTGGCTCAACATTATTATTATTATTAATTTCCATGATGAATGATTTGAGGAAAACAATTCCAAAATTGAAAATTAAGTGAAAACTGTATTAAATGTGATTGGGAGAGTGTTTTTAGCATAGCTAGAAGTTAATTTTGAATTTGAATTGAGCTTAAAAATAGAAAATTCTTGTTGAGACATTTAAAAGAGAAGCATACCATTAGTTTGCATTTGTGGATTTATATAAAAATAAAAAAGAAATTAATAAAGGCGCAGGAGTGGCTGTGTGGTAAGTAGCTTGCTAACCAACCACATGGTTGTGGGTTCAGTCCCACTGCGTGGCATCTTGTGAGTGAATTTGGTAGACGGAAACTGAAAGAAGCCTGTCGTATATATGTATATATATATATAGATGTGTGTGTGTATATGTTTGTCTGTGTTTGTCCCTCTAGCATTGCTTGACAACCGATGCCGGTGTGTTTACGTCCCGTCACTTAGCGGTTCAGCAAAAGAGACCGATAGAATAAGTACTGGGCTTACAAAGAATAAGTCCCGGGGTCGATTTGATCAACTAAAGGTGGTGCTGCAGCATGGCCGCAGTCAAAAGAGAGTAAGAGTAAAACATTATGCTTTATTTATGAAAAGCAATGGACAGCTATTCAGGCTGTATATAAAAGCACTAAAACAAGGCCATAGTTCGCAATAGATCATCATCATCATCATCGTCGTCGTCGTTTAACGTCTGCTTTCCATGCTGGCATGGGTTGGACGGTTTGACTGAGGGCTGGCAAGCCAGAAGGCTGAACCAGGCTCCAATCTGATCTGGCAAAGTTTCTACAGCTGGATGCCTATACTAATGCCAACTACTCCAAAAGTGTGGTGGGTGCTATTTATGTGCCACCAGCACGAAGGCCAGTCAGGCAGTAATGGCACTGGCCATGCTTGAATGATGCTTTTAACATGCCACAGGCACAGGACCCAGTCAGGTGGCACTAACAATGACCACGTTTGAATGGTGCTTTTTACATTCCACGGGCACAGGTGCCAATCAGGCAGTACTGTCTTCGGCCATGACAATGACTTCACTTTACTCAACAGGTCTTCGCAAGCATAGTTTATTGCCCAATGATTGAAGGGTACTCTTAAATGGGCCAGTTATGCTGCACTGGCATAGGCCACGGTTAAGGTCTCACTTGGCTTGCTGGCTCTTCTCAGGCGTATCTCCAAAGGTCTTGGTCACTTGTCATCGCCTCCATGAAGCCCAACATTTGATGGTCAGGCATCAACACCTCATTCCAAGTTTTCCTGGGTCTTCGTCTTCCACAGGTTCCCTCTACTGCTAGGGCGTGACACATTTTCACACAGCTGTCCATGCTGGTGGCACGTAAAAAGTACCAACCGATCGTGGCCGCTGCCAGCCTCCCCTGGCACCTGTGCCGGTGGCATGTAAAAAGCATCCACTACACTCATGGAGTCGTTGGTGTTAGGAAGGGCATCTAGCCATAGAAACACTTCCAGATCAGACTGGAGCCTGGTGCAGCCACCTGGCTTCCCAGACCCCGGTCGGACCATCCAACCCATGCTAGCATGGAAAACGGATGTTAAACGATGATGATGATGATGATGATGAAGAAGATGATGATGATGATGATGTTGATGATGTCCTGAACTATACGCAACCCGTGACCATACCAGGGCAGTCGTCACCCTTGCATACCACATCTGATGCTTCTTATGTCCAACTTATCTTTTAAGGTGCTTACACTCTGTTGTGTATGCAAACTGACATTACACATCCAGTGGATCATGCTAGCTTCATTTCTTTGCAAACTTACGCATGTCTTCAGCAGTCACAGCCCATGTTTCACTGCTATGTAGCATTGCGGTTTGCACACATGCGTCATACAGTCATATAATTTTACTCTGAGTGAGAGGCCTTTTGTCACCAGCAGAGGTAGGAGCTCTCTGAACTTTGCCCAGGCTATTCTTTTTCTAGCTCTAACTTGATACGTTTGCACATAATTATGCTTTAAATTTCAGGTGCAATAGCTGTTAATATAATAACTGATAATTCTGTTTTAAACCCCTGTCACTTTTTTTTAGGAATAAGGAGGATATTGCATTTAGTCCATTTATTGATTGAGATTTGAATATAACCTGAATTGCACAGTAGTAGAAGTCTTAAACCTCAAGGGACAGGTACAGTGGTTCAACCCAGAGTTTACCCTTTTTGATTTTTTGTCAGCCTCTTTAATCCCTTGGCTGTGAAGTTACACACCTCAATATTCTGTTTGTAGTTTATAAAAGATTCTATAGGTCTGTTGGTAATGGTTGGGAGTTCCCAAGAATATTCTAAAAATAGTCTTTCTATTGTTTGCTTAAGTGTTTTCATTTTTGCCTTGTTTATCTTTCCATGTTCACTGATGTCATAAACAGTGTCACACTAAAGAGGATTGTTGATTATCAGTGTGTAATGAGATCAATCTTTGAATTTAGTTTCATTGCTAAACTTCATATGTGTCAGTGAGTTGTTTTTTTTTATTGCGCAGGAGTGGCGATAATAGAAAAGTACCGATAAAAATGTTCTAGTCCCTCTCCTCATGAGTAGCTTGCTTACCAACCACGTGGTTCCAGGTTCATTCCCACTGCGTGACACCTTGGGCAAGTGTCTTCTACTATAGCCTCGGGCTGACCAAAGCCTTGTGAGTGGATTTGGTTGATGGAAACTGAAAGAAGCCCATCGTACATATGTATATATATATATATATGTATGTATGTGTATGTGTGTGTTTATGTGTGTCTGTGTTTGTTCCCCCAACACCCAATGGTGGTGTGTTTACGTCCCCGTAACTTAGCAGTTCGGCAAAAGAGACCGATAGAATAAGTACTAGGCTTACAAAGAATGAGTCCCTGGGGTCGATTTGCTCGAGTAAAGGCGGTGCTCCAGCATGGCCACAGTCAAATGACTGAAACAAGTAAAAGAGCAAAAAGAGTAAAGAGTTATTTTGCATGCATGTTTTTTCAAATTTGCTGTTGTTTCATTTTAAAAACTTCATATATTACTCCTGGAATGATTTCTTAATGTTTTTATGTTTGTCGATGACTGTTTCAGATTTCTAAATTGGGGGACTAACACAAGCACAAAGGAGCTGTTTGACTGGGGTTGGAATGCAGCTTGTAGCTGCCTCATGATGTGCATGACAAAATCTTCGTTGATAACATAAGGAGAGTTGATTCTATTTTTCTGTTTCAAGCACTTCATCATCATCATCATCATCATCATCATCATCATCATCATCATCGTTTAACGTCCGTTTTCCATGCTAGGATGGGTTGGACGGTTCGACCGGGGATCTGGGAAGCCAGGGGCTGCACCAGGCTCCAGTCTGATCTGGCAGTGTTTCTACAGCTGGATGCCCTTCCTAACGCCAACCACTCCGCGAGTGTAGTGGGTGCTTTATATGTGCCACCAGCACAGGTGCCAGGGGAGTCTGGCATCGGCCACGATTGGTTGGTGCTTTTAATGTGCCACCAGCACGGAATTTACTGATTACACATTTCCTCAATGCTTGTGTATTTCAGTTCCAAGGTGAATTGCCATTGATTCTAAATTCATTAATTCAATGATCAGAATGAGCTTTGAAAAGGTTTTGTTAGCTTTGCTGTTTATCATCCTATCGATCCATTTTTGGTTTGTGAATGCCAGTGCCACGTAAAAAGCATCCATGCTAGAACCATGTAAAGGTTACATGTGCCAGTGTCACGTAAAAAGCACCTATGTGGGTTCCACATGAAAAACACCCACGCCAACACCATGTAAAAAACATCCATGCTGAGTCACATAAAAAGTGCTCATGAAAAGTGCCCATGCTGCACTAAATAAAAGGCACTTGTGCCAGTACCACATAATAAGCACCTGTACCAGTGCCTCATAAAAAGCATCCAGCACACTCTGTGAAGTGGTTGGCATTAGAGAGGACATCCAGCCATGGACATCCAAGCCAAATCAGACTGGAATTTGGTCCAGCTCTCCAGCTTGCCAGCTCTGGTCAAACCATCCAACCCCTGCCAGCAGGGAAAACAGATGTTAAATGATGAGGATGAGGAGGAAGAGGAGGAGGAATATGTAATTAAGTTGAGATTTTGTCATTTTGGTAAATGCAGGTCCATAATTTACTCATCTTTTTCTGCTAAGTTATTTTAAAACAAACTCCTACATATATTGACCTTTTCTGTAAGGGCTGTAAAATGTATATTTGTGATTTTCATTACAACTAATTTGTGCATTCATATCTCTTCTTAAGATCAAGATGTTCTACTTTGGTATTTAACAAATGAGTGGGAACAGAGCCTGATAGAAATCTACAGCATCATTTTCAACCCACATTAACTGAATAAAAGTTCCTACTACCAAAGATTCTCATTTTGACCAGAGTACTGGAGCTTTCATATCCCAACAATCCAAAGAGCTATACCAGTGGGTTCTACTCTAGGCAGGTCTAACCAAGTTAGGCAGGTCTGAACTGAAGAACTAGACTAAATGAGAATTGCCATCAGTATGGCTGATATGCAGTTTTGACAAAGGAAACAGTTTAGCACTAACAGTGAAATTCACAGAAGAGGGAATTGTACTGATGACATTGTCCAAGGTCTCGTAGTTCTGAAAGTGAACTACGTCTAATATCTGTAGAACTGACAATCATTGATTTCATTCAGCCACTCGAAAATTCAGTGTGACCTAAACACTACCTTGCAGTTCATCGTCCATTACTGAACATATGGTCAATCATGGAACATACTCTTCTGTAATTTCAGCTTCTGTCACAGTATTCAAAAGATCAGCTACAGAGCGAAGAATCTGAAATAAATATAGATTATTTAAACGTAAATAAAATCTTCAACTTTTCGTGTTTGCATTCGAAACACACAAAAGCAACTTCTTGAATTAGCAGCAGAAATAGTTGCTATCATCATTGATGTCTTATAAATTCAAGGATACCAACTACATTATAAACTAGACCTCAAACATCGTGTTGGTAGTGGCTGGATTTTTTGTACCTTCTTCTCCATGGAAAAACTCTATTAATGTGACAATAGCTGGAGTTGGTATATTTCTTTACCCTTCTGTATTGAAATCATTAAAGAGTTTAGAAAAGCTACAATGGCAATTGCTTCTTTCAGCAGAAACCCTTGCATTACAAGGATCTCTTGCCACATACAAACTAATGTCGGTGCCTTAATACATATATTTAACTAGCAGTATCGCCCGGCGTTGCTCGGGTTTGTAAGGGAAATAACTATATAAGCATTTTTAGAGAATTATAGCCAAAAAATAGCAAAAAAATGCATTAAAAATGGAAAAAGATGATGGTAAATTTTTTTTTAAATCGTTGACTCATCGTAGACATTTTTAGAGAGTTACTTCCCTTCTTTTAATAGCGAAAAAATGCATTAAAATGGAAAAAATGATGGTAATTTTTTTTTAAATCGTAGACTCATTGTAGACGCGCGCTAATACCCAGAAGGCTCGATATGAATCACGACTATAAGATACCCGGTTTGGTAACTGCACTGCAAAATGTGGGAGTAGTTAGGAATCTAAATCGTAGGAGACAGACAGCACACAACTTCACTTTTATATATAAAGATATTCATAACATTTCAGATTTTTGATGAAAAGCTGATCCAGAAGTTTCTCAAATTATTTGTAAGTAAACCCAAATGCTTCTTCACAGCTGCATAACTTTTATTCAGAAGGATAACTTTTATTGCATAACCTTTATTCAGAACTCAGTAGAGAACTGGCAAAATTTAGTTTCTCAGTTGGCATAAAGTATTTGAAATTTTGCAATAAAGTATCTTCGACCCTTCAAAAAATTGGGTGATATTAGACATTAGCCAAATTTAATTTGAAACACTTTCATTATCGAGTACTTTCATTCTTGGGATATTCTCTTCATTGAATGCACCTACCTTTTATAAACAAGCAAATGTATACATACATATATACATACATACATGCATGCATGCAAACATGCACACATGCACACATGCACACACATACACACACACATACACATACACATACACATACACACACAGATAGATACATACATATATAGACCACCTTCATCTACAGCAAAAACTAAGGAGGTACCATCCGAACGTGGCTGATGCCAGCGCTGCCTCGACTGGCTCCAGTGCCAGTGGCACATAAAAAACACCATCCGAACGTGGTTGTTGCCAGCGCCGCCTTGGCTAGCTTCCATGCCAGTGGCACGTTAAAAGCTCCAACCGATCGTGGCCAATGCCAGACCACCCTGGCACCTGTGCAGGTGGCACGTAAAAAGCACCCACTACACTCGCGGAGTGGTTGGCGTTAGGAAGGGCATCCAGCTGTAAAAACTCTGCCAGATCAGCCCCTGGCTTCCCAAACCCCGGTCGAACTGTCCAACCCATGCTAGCATGGAAAAGGGACGTTAAACGATGATGATGATGATGATGATGTAGAGGCTTAACATCAATCCAGACTGCATTTGAATGTCATATCATATTCCTTCAGCAACATCCCTTTGCCACCAAGTGTTGAAGTGCATCCTTTGACAAAGTTTGCGTACACAGAGCAGACAACATTGCGAGATGTAGAAAGAAGCTCTTTGAGCAATGTTCCTTGTCTGATAACGTTGAATACATGCCTAAAGAAGTTGCATGACTCTACTGCAATGAATCATTCGATGAAAGGATAAGTGTAAATCAGCCGAAGACCATGCATGGATATGTTAGCAGAAAGCTCCAAGATGACTTTGACATTGATCAACAAAGCAGTCTACCAGAGACCACCAACTGAATTACTAACTCTCACTTTGAGGGGTATGCGTTTGCAATCCAGGAAGAAGAACTAACAACTAAATACCTGACACACAAAATGGAACAGAGATGTAAGAAAAACACCAAAATGAGATAACCGATGCAGACCTTGTGGAGTTAACACTGAAGATATCACCCAATCATAAGCAGTTGTGCAAAAATGTCATCACGTTATTATCTGCTGATGAGACGTGATGTTGTAGCCAAGACAATGTATAATGAGATCTGCCTTCATTGATGGCGTAAGGAGAATTGATTCTAATTTTCTGTTTCAAGCACTTCAAAATTGATAATTTACTGATTACATATTTCCTCAATGGTTGTGTAGTTTGGTTACAAGGTGAATTGCCATTGATTCTAATTTCATTAATTCAATGATGAGAAGGAGCTTTAAAAAGCTGTTGTTAGCTTTGTTGTTTATCATCCTATCGATACATTCTTGGAATATAAAAATGTATATAAAGATAATTCTGAGGCCAAAGAGTATGTTAGAGGCCATAGTCACTCATAATATGAAGGAATACTGGTGGAATGAAAACCTCAGTAAAATCTAAACATATTTGACCAGACATCGTGATTTGAGACAGAGAAGAGAAACTATGTACAGCAGTGGAAATCAGTTGCTGAGCAGATGTCAACATAAAGCTTAATATCAGTGGAAAAGAAAACGCCAGCATTGAACTACTGGGAAACTTAGAGTTAACCTACCCAGATTACAAGTTCAGGTTTATACCTCTAATTATTGGGGTACTGGTATATGTAACAAACTGTCTAAGCACCAATCTCGAGGAATTAGGTTTCTCAAAAACAGAAAGATAAAAAGCTCTTTTAAGACATCAAATTCATGCCATCAATGAAACTGTAATAATTTGTAAAGCTTTCTAGAAGTTTAGTATTTGAGTACACGTGCATGTGTCTAGACATGCAGCTATATAAATGAGAATAAGGCGGCGAGCTGGCAGAAACGTTAGCACGCTAGGCGATATGCTTAGCGGTATTTCGTCTGTCGTTACGTTCTGAGTTCAAATTCTGCCGAGGTCGACTTTGCCTTTCATCCTTTCGGGGTCGATAAATAAAAGTACCAGTTTCGCACTGGGGTCGATGTAATCGTCTTAATCCCTTTGTCTGTCCTTGTTTGTCCTCTCTATGTTTAGCCCTTTGTGGGCAATAAAGAAATATATATAAATGAGAATACATGCATGCATACATACATCTACATATACACACACAAACATACACACACACATACACACGCAAACATACACACACACATACACACGCAAACATACACACATACACACGCAAACATACACACACACACATACACACACATACATACACACACACATACACACACATACATACATGCATACGCACGCACACACACACATACACACACATACATACATGCATACGCACACACACACACATACATACATACATACATCATACGCATACATACATACATACATCATACGCATACATACACACATACTCAACTATGATGATGGTCAAGCATTTCAAAGCATTCATATTGTGTATACAATACGTTCATTGTTTATCTATATCAATATTTTGATGTTTTTAAATTATAGATGTAAGAAAATCATTTTTTTTATTTTTTGTAATATAAACGACTTTGTTTATATAATATCAATTGATATACTGTTCTCTGGAGAGATATTTTGTTTTAAAATTTAATTTTAGATACATCATCACTAAAATGTGAGTATAAACACATAGGACTAAAGTATACATATATACATACTTATATGTATATATATATACATATAATGTGTATGTATGTACATGCATGTATATATTTGTGTGTGTGTGTGTGTATATATATATATATATATATGTAGGCGCAGGAGTGGCTGTGTGGTAAGTAGCTTGCTAACCAACCACATGGTCCTGGGTTCAGTCCCACTGAAGTGTCTTCTGCTATAGCCCCGGCCCGACCAATGCCTTGTGAGTGGATTTGGTAGACGGAAACTGAAAAGAAGCCTGTCGTATATATGTATATGTATGTGTGTTTGTGTGTCTGTGTTGTCCCCCTAGCATTGCTTGACAACCGATGCTGGAGTGTGTACGTCCCCGTCACTTAGCGGTTCGGCAAAAGAGACCGATAGAATAAGTACTGGGCTTACAAAGAATATATATATATATATATATATATATATATATATATATATATATATACACACACACATATATATATATATATATATATACACACACACACACACAAAGTAAATAAGCAACATGGATGTCCAGTTATCAGTACATTACAGCCATTTCAAGTGGCTCCATTTAATTGATCAATAAAAACATTGTAACAATTTGAAATAAACTGTTCTCCTCTGTGTCCAAAGAGAGCGGTTTATGTCAAATTGATGCAATGTTTTCATTGGTCGATTAAATGGAGCTGCTTGAAACGGCCGTAATGCACTGATACCTGGACATCCTTCTTGCTTATTTGCTTTTTGATCACCTAACTTAGAGCTGTGCAGACCATACCAGACTGACTTGGTGCTTCAAATTAAGTACTTAATTCAACTGAACCTTAATTATACACACACACACACACACACACACACACACACATATATATATATATATACAATTCATAATTAAGGGCAAAAGAAAAAATTTCTAATGCCAGATATGCTGAAAAATTGGACATATTGTCCATTAACCATATAATTTTTTCCCAATATGCACGCTACTCGAAAAAAGGTCGACAGAAATTTCTAAAACATTCCATTATTACCATATCGGAGCGATTTCAGGGTTAGCTCATAACAACCCTCCCTTCATCAGTGATACATGTGGCAAAAGAAATAAATGAGATACTTACTCATACCCATGGAAGACTTAGTGTTTGCTTCTTCCATGGGTATGAGTAAGTATCTCATTTATTTCTTTTGCCACATGTATCACTGACGAAGAGAGGGCTGTTATAAGCTAACCCTGAAATCGCTCCGATATGGTAATAATGGAATGTTTTAGAAACTTCTGTCGACCTTTTTTCGAGTAGCGTGCATATTGTGAAAAAATTATATGGTTAATGGACAATATGTCCAATTTTTCAGCATATCTGGCATTAGAAATTTTTTCTTTTGCCCTTAATTATGAATTGTTTATAGATTTAACCTTTAAGATATTTTTTGATATGCTGGCCATTGATAAAATTTTTTTGGGAAAGGAATATTTTTTTCAAAAAAAAAATTTTATCCTTCATTAGATATAAATATATATATATATAATATATATATATATATATATATATAATAATAATAATAATAAATATTAGGAATAAATCCAAATTTACAAGGAAAAGTCAGATTAAGATTGAATCCAATTTTATAATAAAATATTATATTATATTAAATTAGAGACAAAACCACTATTATGCAAATCAAACAAAGAAAGACTTAAGCCAATACATAAAAAATTTATATAATTAAAATTTAACAAATGAATAAAATTTGTTAAATTTTAATATATAAATTTTTATGTATTGGCTTAAGTCTTTCTTTGTTTGATTTGCATAATAGTGGTTTTGTCTCTAATTTATTATAATATATATATTATATATATATATATATATATATATATATATATATATAAGGCACGGTTTTTATGCCCCATGGTCGTAACTTCAACCGTGCTTTTTCTGTTGTGATTTTTGCTACCCAGGTATCGGTTACCATTTGAATTATCCGTAATAAGATAATTCATTTATCTACTTCAATAATTATATATATGAATTATCTATTACGGATAATTCAAATGGTAACCGATACCTGGGTAGCAAAAATCACAACAGAAAAAGCACGGTTGAAGTTACGACCATGGAGCATAAAAACCGTGCCTTAGTGCGGAAATTTGAAGTTTTATATATTATATATATATATATATAATATATATATATATATATATATATAAGTATATATATATATATAAGCATATATATAATATATATATATATATATATATATATATATATATATATATATATATATATATATATATAAGGAGTGGCTGTGTGGTAAGTAGCTTGCTAACCAACCACATGGTTCCGGGTTCAGTCCCACTGCATGGCATCTTGGGCAAGTGTCTTCTGCTATAGCCCCGGGCCGACCAATGCCTTGTGAGTGGATTTGGTAGATGGAAACTGAAAGAAGCCTGTCGTATATATGTATATATATATAAGTGTGTGTGTATATGTTTGTGTGTCTGTGTTTGTCCCCCTAGCATTGCTTGACAACCGATGCTGGTGTGTTTACGTCCCCGTCACTTAGCGGTTCAGCAAAAGTGACCGATAGAATAAGTACTTGGCTTACAAAGAATAAGTCCCGCGGTGCTCCAGCATGGCCGTAGTCAAATGACTGAAACAAGTAAAAGAGTAAAAAAGAAAAGAGTATATATATGTTAGAAGGCTTGGAGATGATGTACTGGTATTATATATTAGAAGAAATGAGGTACTCAGAAATCTGGATGGTTTTATATTTACAGATATTTATTTGTATATTACATTTTTTATAAATCATATATATTAGTGCTTGCATCCACTCTAGTGGAGTCATCAGATTGAACTTTTTCAGGAATTTTGTCTCTTTTTATAGTATTATTGAGTGTGTAGGGGTTGAGAGAGATATAAGATAGTACAAGAGGGTGAAGAATGGGGAGAAAGTGAGAGAGAGAGTGTGTGTGTGTGTGTATGTGTGTGCTTTTATATCTGAAAGGAGCGTCAATGGAAAAGAGAAGGAAAGGAAGAAGGAGGAGAGAAAGAAGAAAAAATGTGCTGACATCTTTGCAGCTGGTCAGTCTTTCAATAGTAAATGATTCTTGGCTTTTAGAAATGGCAAACCCAGCTGGTCACTTCAAGGGGGGTAAAAGTTATTTTTCAAAAAATTGTCTGGATTTCTTTTTATCATTGGGTAGAAAAATACAGGGAACTCATAGATAAACGTTTCAAAACAGACTTTATCACCAAAGCCACCCAATTAATACTTGAAGAAAGCACATTCTTATTTAACAACAAGACATACGGACAGATAAATAAACGATAAGAGAACTAAATTTTCAATATTATAGTTAAAATAGAGGAGGAAGCCACTGCTTGCTAAATATCTTAATCTTACATATCAAGTGGCCTGAACTCTTTACATGAACACCACCCTGTATATAACTCCATGTCCCCCTACATGGCCTTGCTTTTTTGCTTTTTGAGCCAAAAAATTAACTAACTAACTAACTATATAAAATCCATTCTGTCTGTGTGTGTGTGTGTCTTCTAGGATCTCGGGCATCCTCCATCTGATTGCGCTCAAATTTGATATGTAGATACCGACGGTATCAGGGCATGTATAAATCTTGAAAAAATTACAAAGATTGATTCCAGGTGAGAATGCGATCGATAAAGTGAACAAAATAGGCACAGGAGTGGCTGTGTGGTAAGTAGCTTGCTAACCAACCACATGGTTCCGGGTTCAGTCCCACTGCGTAGAATCTTGGGCAAGTGTCTTCTAGTATAGCCCTGGGCCAACCAATGCCTTGTGAGTGGATTTGGTAGACGGAAACTGAAAGAAGCCTGTCGTATACATGTATATATATATATATGTATGTGTGTCTGTGTTTGTCCCCCTAGCATTGCTTGACAACCGATGCTGGTGTGTTTATGTCCCTGTCACTTAGCGGTTTGGCAAAAGAGACCGATAGAATAAGTACTGGGCTTACAAAGAATAAGTCCCGGGGTCGATTTACTCGACTAAAGGTGGTGCTCCAGCATGGCCACAGTCAAATGACTGAAACAAGTAAAAGGGTAAAAGAGTAAAAGAGTAAAAATCGGTTTTATTTCTTCTTTTGCTGGTGTCTCAGATTTAGCTTAAATCAGTGTTTCTCAAAGAGGACGCCTAAGGGACGGTCAGACAAGTTGTTTTGAGAAAATTTGGTTTAAATGTTTGACAACTCAGCACCGTCCATTGGACGGGGGGGGGGGCGTTTTGCTTGTATAAGTATATGTATGTTTTTTGTTTGAGTTTTATTTAAGTTCTTAACAGAGTACAAGCTGGTCGCTAACAAAGAGATAAGATTTTTTGAGCTAAGATGCATTCCTTTCCTTCTTGGGACACAAAACTCCACTTGTGAAGACTTGTTGAGGCAAGTGAAAATCAAAATCATAATCTGATACCAGTGCCGGTGGCACGTAAGAGAACCATCCAAACGTGGCCGTAGCCAGCGCCGTCCGACTGGCCTCCGTGCCGGTGGCACGTAAAAAGCACCCACTACACTAACGGAGTGGTTGGCGTTAGGAAGGGCATCCAGCTGTAGAAACACTGCCAGATCTGACTGGGCCTGATGCAGCCTTCTGGCTTCACAGACCCCAGTTAAACCGTCCAACCCATGCTAGCATGGAAAGCGGACGCTAAATGATGATGATGATGATGATGATGATGATGATGATGAAGATGTTTGTAAATATGTAATTGTTTTGGTGTTTTGATTGAGCTGTTGATTAACATGGCCAGGTGTATGCACCTATTCACCTGAAGGATCTCAGGTAAAGAAATTTGAGAATGTTGAGTATTTCTTATTCCAATGTTCTTTTGGTCTCTTCATGTAGCCTATCGAGGGAACCTCCTTAGCCTTTCTGTAGAACTGATGTAGGTCCTGGTTCAGTTCAAAAGTCTGCTAGAATGTTTCTCAATAGTTTCACGGTCTGCAACGGCTGACTCTGGATTCTTTCATCCCTATGGTGTATGGAGAGTAATTTTCCACATGGTATGCATTTCACTGTTTGATTACAGCTACAATCTTTGAAAAAAGAAAAATGATTGTTTCTTTGCATTTACTGAAAGAAGATGACCATTTCTTTTAATGGTAAAGATTATAGAGAATAGTATTCATTATCTGGGGGAATGAATAGTCCTCTATACCACCAGTGTGTCTGTATTTGATGCCATTATGTGTGTGTGTGTGTGTGTGTGTGTGCGTGGTGTATGTGTGCATGGTGTGTGTGTGTGTGTGTGTGTATGCGTGGTGTATGTGTGCATGGTGTGTGTGTGTGTGTATGTGTGCATGGTGTGGTGTGTGTGTGTGTGTGTGTGTGTGTGTGTGTGCGTGGTGTGTGTGTGTGTGTGTGTGTGTGCACGCACATGTTTGTTACTCTCTCCTTGCCTCGACTTGTGTGATAGAAGTAAACGAGTTTCACCCTCAAGCAAGCTCCGTTGTTCTCTTCCAATCTTCCATGAAAAGATGTCAGGCCATGGCAAAAAAATTAACTTACTGGAGACAGGTGAGGGTTGGTGGCAGGAGGGGCAGTCTCCCCATAAAAACACAATTCAACAAAATTCTGTTCAACGCATGTAAGCAAGGAACAGTAAATGTTAAAATGATGTTGACGATGTGTAACTGGCTTTCTCATTTGGCTTGCATGATTTTGGTCATTCCAGGGGTTATAGGAGAAGAAATTTGCCCAAGGAATCACACAGTGAGTCTAAACCTGAAACCAAATGGGGAAGACTTATCTTTATCCCTCTAGAGTCAGATGAAAAGCTAAGATTAATCCTATAGTAATTTCAAATACCACCTTTCATTCGTCTGGGTTAATAAAATACCTTTTTCTTTACTACCCACAAGGGGCTAAATACAGAGGGGACAAACAAGGACAGACAAACGGATTAAGTCGATTAACTGGTACTTAATTTATCGACCCCGAAAGGATGAAAGGCAAAGATGACCTCGGCGGAATTTGAACTCAGAACGTAACGGCAGACGAAATACCTATTTCTTTATTACCCACAAGGGGCTAAACATAGAAGGGACAAACAAGGACAGACATAGGTATTAAGTCGATTACATCGACCCCAGTGCGTAACTGGTACTTAATTTATCGACCCCGAAAGGATGAAAGGTAAAGTCGACCTGGGCGGAATTTGAACTCAAAACGTAATGGCAGACGAAATACCACTAAGCATTTCGGCCAGCGTGCTAACATTTCTGCCAGCTCGCCGCCTTTGAGTCAATAAAATACCAGCCAGTCATTTATGGAGTTGCCAAATCAATATCAGCTATGTTCACTCCTTACAAATTTGTAACCTTGATGCAAAGTTAATAATCATTGTGGTAAAAGAAGACCATAACAGTGAGACAGGAGGGGAGATTATTTACAGAATGTGACAGCCTCTGTAGAGTAAACAAGAGGTAAATGTTTGGTTATTTGATTTTGGTCTGCTGATAAGGATAAAGGCATGAATGTCATACAATCTCAATTGCCTTCATTTCACATGTGTTTCTTGTGTTATTTATGTTGCATCATTGCATGAATGATTACAGAATGAACCCCAGGGTGGGTATTACTGAGAGTATAACAAAAATCATATGTCTTGGTAAATGTTGCATGCCCTAAGGGGGTCAATTGCTCAGCCTTACGTGAAAGACACAATGAAACCATCAATAAAACCAGTTGGCAGTTGGTGGAGGGGGGGGGGCGAGAATGTATGAGAGAAGTTAATGTCAAGAAGGGAACAGTAAAGATAGAGGAGGAGATATTTAAAGAGTAAGTGGGAGACGGTAGAGACATATATAACAGAGAGAGAGAGAAGGACAGTTTGTGGAAGTGGAAATGAAAAAGAATAAGCTATATGAGTCACACATACCTTACTGTTTTTTATTTGTCCGTTGTTCTCTCTCTCTTTCTCTCTCTCTCTTTAATTTATTCTTTTTACATTTATGCCTTCTCCTGCTACTCTTTAATTATGTCCTCCTTTGTTTTTACAATTTGCTTGTTTATGTTAAATTTTCTATATATTCTCACACTCTCACTATCTTATTCACATATATATATTTTCAAGTACACACACACACACACACACACACACACACACACACACACACACACACATTTACTATAAAGGTTGACTGTAGCTTTGAGGTTTCCCCAGAGAGGCTTCTCAAATAGTAATTTGTGAAATACTTATTTAAGAAGTACTAGATTTAGGGGTAAGAAAGTAGTAGCAGAAATGTGGCTGGGATTGGTCAAAGTATTTAAGTTATAATTGACTAAATTAGCTTGTATAAAAAAAAATCCATTATATGTAACAAAAGCAGTATTTGACTAAAATAGCCCTCTATGTAAATACACCTTTGAAAAGCAAATTTACTGTGGTATTTGTCTGGAAATAACATCTCTTATGAACCTGCTGTATATATATATCAGAGAGAGAAAACAATAATCCTAGCAACTAGTAGTGAAAATAGCATATGCATTTCTGCCATCTTGGGCTTTGTCAATGGTACATACACACAGCCAGCTACATGCTTAGATGAAATTTGTTACCACTAATTGTGGCCGAAGCCAGTGCCGCCTCGACTGGCTTCCGTGCAGGTGGCACGTAAAATGCACCAATCCGACCATGGCCGATGCCAGCCTCGCCTGGCACCAGTGCAGGTGGCACGTAAAATGCACCAATCCGACCATGGCCGATGCCAGCCTCGCCTGGCACCAGTGCAGGTGGCACGTAAAATGCACCAATCCGACCATGGCCGATGCCAGCCTTGTCTGGCACCAGTGCAGGTGGCACGTAAAAAGCACCCACTACACTCACGGAGTGGTTGGCGTTAGGAAGGGCATCCAGCTGTAGAAACACTGCCAGATAAGACCGGAGCCTGGTGCAGCCTTCTGGCTTCCCAGATCCCCGGTCGAACCGTCCAACCCATGCTAGCATGGAGAACGGACGTTAAACAATGATGATGATGATGATGATGATGATGATTATAAGAAAACAGTAAATGGATATTTATTGGTGTTGCTAATAGCTGCCCAGGAGAATCAAATCTGTTATATGCAACAGAAGCAGTTTATCTACTGCTTTCTTCTATATCAGCAAGCAACAAATTTCATCTAAGCTATTGACAATGCGCAAGGATGCAGAAATACATCAAGCTTCTTCACTAGCTGCTGCTCCTGGAGTGATTGTCATCTCCCTCTGACATCTATGGGATTTTTAAATACACACATCCATATCCTCTGCAGATGAATGCTGCAGGGAAGGCATATGGCCTAGAAGTTAGGGTGTTACCCTCATGATCGCCAGATCATGGGTTTAATCCCCGTAGTGGGTAGCATGTTGTGTTCTTGAGCAAAGCACTTCATTTCACATTGTTCTGTGGGCGGAAGAGTGACAGAATTATTGGCACATCACAAAGATGCTTTACAGCATATGTTCTGGATCTCAACATTGTGAATTCAAATCCCATCTTCCTGGTGAAAGTAGTCATCATCATCATCGTTTAACGTCCGTTCTCCATGCTAGCATGGGTTGGACGGTTCGACCGGGGATCTGGGAAACCAGAAGGCTGCACCAGGCTCCGGTCTTATCTGGCAATGTTTCTACAGCTGGATGCCCTTCCTAATGCCAACCACTCCGTGAGTGTAGTGGGTGCTTTTTATGTGCCACCTGCATATCATCATCAAAATTCCAGTAATCTACTTAACAGCAACAGGAGAGGGTGTCGGCCTTCTCAGGTCATATAGAGAATCCTGGAGAAGATTCACATGCACAGGGCCTGCCCAAGGGCTGCCCACCACTATGCTAGAATGCTACAGTAAATTTGTCTTTCAATGATATAGATTGAGTATAATATCAAGATTGCTATTTTAATCTAATGCTGCTTCTATTGCATATAATAGATTTTTATTCATCTGAGCAGCTATTCACAACATTAGGGAATGTCATTCACTGTTTTTCCAATATATTAGTGGCAATTTTGTCTACGTATGAGGTTGGCAGTGAGTACACACTGTTGATAACAACCTAAAGAGACAGAAATGCAGCTAGGATTCCCATTTGTTGCTGCTGATATAGGTTGTGCTTTGAAACACAAGACATCCATAAGAGATATTAACAGTGGACAAATACTGCAGTGAATTTGCCTTTCACCTATGTATTTAGATGTGTACTTAGCTATCTAAATAATTGGTAGTGTTATGATCAGTAGTGGAAATGGGTTTTAGAAATTAAGTATATGTTAAGGCTGTATACAGGATTTATGCTCAAGGATCACAGAAGGATCCATCAGGAATGATGAAAATGGTCTTTTGACAATCTTTTGATTTCTGAATTCAGTTTTGAATAAGCACATTCATTCTTAAGAATGCTATAATATACATGATTATATCTAGTTTCTTAAAACTGCTCATGGATCTAGTATCATCCTACGAATTTAATATTTATGACATATCTTGCTTTTAATGACTAGTTGCTTACAGATGACTTTGAGCAAATTCATGTGTGGGTTCACAGCTTAGCAACCTATAATCACAAGGATTATAGATTGCTATCATCGATATATATATATATATATATATATATATATATATATATATATATATATATACATATATATATATATATATATATATATACATCTCTTTTATAAAATCCGTTCTGTCTGTCTTCAAGGATCTTGGGCACCCTCCATCCGATTGTGCTCAAATTTGATATGTAGATACCGACGGTATCAGGGCGTGTATAAGTCTTGAAAAAATGACAAAAATCGATTCCAGGTGAGAATGCCCTCGATAAACCATGGGAACGTGCATTTGTATGCGCAAGTACATCAGCTGTTGTGATTGATACTACACGTATGCGAGAAAAATGCACGTGCAGTTTGCGCAAAAAAAGTTGCTTGGTTTGAAATAATGCCACAAAATGCAGTATATTTAAGAGACCAAAAAAGAAAGATGCAAAAGAGATATTTTCTTCAAACTTGGCATGAAGGAAGGAAAGACTATTTGGTTTCTCAAGAAGTTTTTCTTTGGATAAAATCATTTTTCTTTGGAATAGAAAAAAAGTCTATCTTTATTTCTTCTTTTGCTGGTGTCTCAAATTTAGGTTAAATCAGTGTTTCTCAAAGGGGAGGCCTATGGATGGTTGGACAAGTTGTTTTGAGAAAATTTGGTTTAAATGTTTGACAACTCAGCATTGTCCATTGGATGGGGGGGGCGTTTTGCTTGAATATATATATATATATATATATATATATATATATATATATATATACATCATCTTACCACTGTCACCACCACCACCACCTCAATAGTAATAGATTACACCTAACACCAAAATAACATTTTTGTTGTTGCTGCTGTTGTTGTTGTTGTTGTTGTTGTTGTTAAGGAAGTGATGTGGCATATTTGATTGGTTAGTTCGATGTCACTTAGTTACAACTCTTTACATCATGGGTTCAAACCCTGGCAAGCCTGAATTTGACTTACTTCCTACTGGCGGGTCCCATCAAAAAAATTTAAGAACCAGTCAAACATATTTTGGTTTACTAACTTTCTCCCCAACACATACACTTACATATATGGCGCAGGAGTGGCTGTGTGGTAAGTAGCTTGCTAACCAACCACATGGTCCCGGGTTCAGTCCCACTGCATGGCACCTTGGGCAAGTGTCTTCTGCTATAGCCCCGGGCCGACCAATGCCTTGTGAGTGGATTTGGTAGACGGAAACTGAAAGAAGCCTGTCGCATATATGTATATATACATATGCATGTTTGTGTGTCTGTGTTTGTCCCCCTAGCATTGCTTGACAACCGATGCTGGTGTGTTTACGTCCCCGTCACTTAGCGGTTCGGCAAAAGAGACCGATAGAATAAGTACTGGGCTTACAAAAGAATAAGTCCCGGGGTCGATTTGCTCGACTAAAGGCGGTGCTCCAGCATGGCCACAGTCAAATGACTGAAACAAGTACAAAAAAAAAAAATATATATATATATATCAATTTAATATACATCTGAAAGAGTTACTAATAGTTTCATGCTTTTATAATATTTGAACAGGCATGTTTGTATGTAGACTCTTGGTAATTTTTATAAGTTATAATGTATAACTCCTCTAGTGGTGGTGATGATTATGATGGTTCATTAAACGGGCCAAACTTTACCCATTGGTTCTGTATAAAAATATTTCACATTTGGTAATAAAATACAGAAGCCCTTCAAAAATGTTAGTAATATTCAATATTAGTATAACAAATTAATGATAGAATATTTCTATTACCAAATACTTTCCTTCTTTGAAACCTCTTTTTTATTGGATAAATTCATTTACCTTTTTTTAAATATAAAATATTATCTGAAGAGCAAATTGTTTATGTTTGTCTTATAGCGATGATTATATTTGAGATTACAGAGATGTACTTGCATAGCAAGTGTCCTGATCTGAGATCGTGTGCTGGAACAAAAGCAATTGCAGCGTGGAAGGTGTTTATAAGCCATTTAAGAAACACACAAAATCCGTTAGATTCACTCCAACGTTTGAATTTAATTTGTCAAAATATTTTCATCTCCTTGAGACCATGACCTATTCAATGACAAAATTCCGGCAG
The DNA here is from genome assembly GCF_006345805.1 of Octopus sinensis. Classification (NCBI taxonomy): domain Eukaryota; kingdom Metazoa; phylum Mollusca; class Cephalopoda; order Octopoda; family Octopodidae; genus Octopus; species Octopus sinensis. The sequence continues at coordinate 44,376,128 of NC_042997.1, forward strand.
CATGGAACTTTGCCAGTGAACAGGTCACGGTCTCAAAGCGACGAAAATATTCCGACAAATTAAATTTAGATGTTGAAGTGAATCAAACGGATTTTGTGCGTTTCTTAAATGGCTTATAAACACCTTCCACGCTGCAATTGCTTTATATTTGAAATGAAATTGTAAAATGATCTGGAGAGAGAACAGCATATTTGTAACTAATAAAGTAAAGTTTTATATTACAAATGAATAAATGATTAAATTTTTGATTTAAACAATGTGTGAATAATATGAATAAACAAAGAACTCCCCTGGCACCTGTGCCGGTGGCACGTAAAAAGCACCATCCGTCCGTGGCCGTTTGCCAGCTCCGTCTGGCACCTGTGCGGGTGGCACGTAAAAAGCACCCACTACACTCTCAGAGTGGTTGGCGTTAGAAAGGGCATCCAGCTGTAGAAACACTGCCAGATCAGACTGGAGCCTGGTGCAGCCCCTGGCTTCCCAGACCCCGGTCGAACCATTCAACCCGTGCTAGCGCGGAAAACGTACGTTAAACGATGATGATGATGATGATGAAAGAACATTTTTTCTTGTGCAGCTATAGAGATTTCTTCAAATGCTCAACTACCATGCTCAACCACAAATGCTCATATGCATGACTGAGTCATTTCCACTCAAATACCTTCAAGAAAAAACTAGATAACCCTTCTGATGTGCCTGCTCCTTTAACCTTTCATTGGGAATAGGACCCCCAATAATTTGTATATTACACATGAAGGTTAGCAGGATTGATCAAATTTCTACTGGTTTACAATATAAGGATTAGCCAGTGATTTTGCAGAGTTATTGAAACATTGAATAAGGAGTTTTGTGGAATTTGTTCCAAATCTCTGCACTTGGAGTTCAAATCTAACCAGAGTCAATGTTGCTTTTCATCCTTTCTAGATTGATAGAAATGTACCGATCTACAATGCAACTGTAAGAATGTTGGACCAAATACCTTGCAATATTTATTCCAGCTAAGGCAGCAAGCTGGCAGAGCCGTCAGCATGCACGTAAACTGCTTAGTGGCATTTTGTCTGTCTTTAAGTTCTGGGTTCAAATTCTTTCATCCTTTTGAGGCTGATAAAATAAGTACGTGTTGAACATTGGGGTCAATGTTACCCACTCCCTGAAATTGCAGGCCTTGTGCCAAAATTTGAAATCAATATTTATTCCAGCCTCTTTGCATTGCATTCTGAATTCAAATCCCACCCTGGCCTACTTGGGTGGTATAGTTAATCGATTATTTGATCTAATACTCCTACTTGGTACCTTAGATGACCATCAGAATCCATTGTTGCTGCAGGCATTTGGGCCATGTCCTCAATTTGAGGATTTCTGTCTCTCTCCTTCTTATCAGTCTCAGATAAGTACCCTAACCACAAAGCCATGTACTTTCATTCTCCTGACTAATAGAAAAATCATGTGATAATAGCTTTAGTTATATATTTATCTTTAAAGAAGGAAAATATTGAATAATCATGAAAGTATATAAAGAAAGAAAGTATTCAATAATCCTTTTTCAACTCTTGTCAAGGCCAGATCTTAATCAATTACATCGACCCCAGTGTTCAACTTTATTGATCACAGAAGGATGAAAGGCAAAGATGACCTCAGTGAAATTTGAATTCAGAGTAGAAAGATGGATGAAATGCTTCTAAGCATTTTGTCTGGCATTCTGACAATTCCGCCAGCTCACCCTTTTGAAAGGATTCAATAAGGAAAACATTCTCTGCACTTATCTGCAATATTACTGAAATGTTAATTAAATTCAACTTTAGAAATAACTAGCAGTATCGCCCGGCGTTGCTCAGGTTTGTAAGGGAAATAACTATAAAGCATTTTTAGAGAGTTATAGCCAAAAAACAGCAAAAAAATGGAAAAAAATGATGGTAAATTTTTTTTTGATAGTTAAAAAAGGTGGAGTTGCGTCCCCTACACAGTTTGTGGTTTGTGTTCCTGATTCTCGACCCCATGTCGAATTTATCGATTTTTTTCAGAACTGGGGGAACTTTTCAAAATTTTCGCTGCGTTAGTTTTGAATTATGACATTGGGCTATGTGTGTGTCAAGTTTCATCATAATCGGTTGAAAGCCGTGGTCAGGGTGAGGGTACAAGCAAACAGACACACAGAAACACGCACAGACAAACTGCCGTTTATATAGAGAGAGATGACTGTTTAGGAAACATAGACATTAGTATTTCTATTCTTTTAATGCTTTAATATTTAAAGAATTTTAATATTTTCATGCATCTTATTATTTATTTATGGTAGGTTAGTTATTTATTCATTTCTTGAACTGTTTAATGGGAAAACTATTTGAAAAAATAAGCATTATTTACATGTCCATATAACTGTTTTTATGATTTTTTCAAGAACAATCCAGAAAGAATTATATGTATGAGTATCATTTTAGTTGGTCTCTATAAATGCAATCCTCATAATTTTGAAACCAATTTGATAAGTACCAATGCTCAAAACTCTTGACTCTTGGATCATTCTATAACTTCTGTCGATTAATGAAAAAAAATATTTAGTTTTGTAATAATTTCCTAATAGCTTCTTGGACTTCTTGGAAACAGCATCAGGAAAAAATTAGTCAGCATCAGATTGAGAAGAATGAGAAATTTTATTTACAATGGGAAATGTAAGAAATGTGGTTTCATTTCTCTTGTTCTTTATGTGGAAATGAGAACATGTAAAGAAGTAATGAAAAATGAACAATTGATTTTGTAGGGAGAGGGATAGCTTAGCAAATGAGGTGGTGTGAGAGGGTAAGAAGATAAGGAGGCAAGACGAAGAAGGGGAAAAAAACCAGAAAGTTGAACAAGAAGGTAAAAGGGTACCATAGTTCAAATAAAACTCATATAGATACAGCTACAATGATAGACTAAAGTAGAAGGAACACTCCGTCGGTTACGACGACGAGGGTCCCAGCTGATACGATCAATGGAACAGCCTGCTCGTGCAATTAACGTGCAAGATGAAAAGAGTTAAAATGTGAAAAATTTTCTCTGGCCAATCACTGTGGATCTCGACATTGAAAATTCTTCTTATACCGGTGCACACCCATTGCCAAAGTTATAAACACTTCATTTATTTTTCGTGACAGAAGTTTCGACTTTTGTGACCAAAAAAGAAAAGGAGCTTGGAAAAATATATAAGTTAAAAATAGAATAATAAGGAACATAGGCGCAGGAGTGGCTGTGTGGTAAGTAGATTGCTAACCAACCACATGGTTCCGGGTTCAGTCCCACTGCGTGGCATCTTGGGCAAGTGTCTTCTGCTATAGCCCCGGGCCGACCAATACCTTGTGAGTGGATTTGGTAGACGGAAACTGAAAGAAGCCTGTCGTATATATGTATATATATGTATGTGTGTGTGTGTGTGTGTGTGTGTGTGTGTGTGTGTGTGTCCCTAGCATTGCTTGACAACTGATGCTGGTGTGTTTAAAAAGAGACCAATAGAATAAGTACTGGGCTTACAAAGAATAAGTCCCGGGGTCGATTTGCTCAACTAAAGGCGGTGCTCCAGCATGGCCACAGTCAAATGACTGAAACAAGTAAAAGAATACAAAAACGATGGATGTTCTGAAACGAAAGGGAATATCCAGTTGAGAAGTCAAAATTCTTTGGTGTAGCTTGTGGATATGTAAAGGACTGATTAAATATATTTCTAAGTTGTGTTGAGATCAGAGTGTGAAGGTAAAGACAGTAGTTGCAAGGTTGGGATCATTACGATGCTTTCATGGGTTGGTAGCGAACAATAGCAGCAGTTACGTAAGTGAAAATATTTAACCTAGCGGGTAATTTTAATGTAAAATTAACATTTCTATTAAAAAAAAAACTTGAAAAATATCTATAAATTTCTAACTACTCCACATGCATTAAAAAAATCTGCTTGCTCTGTCTTCTAATGAAAACGTCTTCAAAAGTGAATGTTGAACACTGCAAGGAAGTAGATCACTGAGAAAGTTGATTTACCAATGCCAGCACAGACTCATCCCTCTACTCTACAAAACATCAGGTAAGAAATATAGATTGATATCATCTACCTTATAACATGCAAATGCAAACCCTCATTGCCAAAGAGTTGTTACTCTTTACTCTTTTACTTGTTTCAGTCATTTGACTGCATCCATGCTGGAGCACCGCCTTTAGTCGAGCAAATCGACCCCGGAACTTATTCTTTGTAAGCCCAGTACTTATTCTATCAGTCTCTTTTGCCGAACCGCTAAGTTACGGGGACGTAAACACACCAGCATCAGTTGTCAAGCAATGCTAAGGGGACAAACACAGACGCACAAACATACACGCACATATATATATATATATACATATATACGACGGGCTTCTTTCAGTTTCCGTCTACCAAATCCACTCACAAGGCATTGGTCGGCCCGAGGCTATAGCAGATGACACTTGCCCAAGATGCCATGCAGTGGGACTGAACCCGGAACCATGTAGTTGGTAAACAAGCTACTTACCACACAGCCACAGTTGTTCTTAGTGTTATTAGACAAACACTTCCATAAAATCCTAAATCAAAGCAATATTGAATTATTCTATTCTATCACGAGTAATTTCACCCAAATTACAGTTACAGCTAATCTAACTAAATTAAAAACACAACATGACTTCATACTCAAACTAGCACAATTCTCCTGATAGCTGTTTTCACACTTTATACTCAAACCAGAAATGGATGAAGAAGCAATGCAGCCATAGATAATTGAAGTGATTGATTTGAAAAATCAGCTAATTATCAATTATCTATGGAAGACCTTTGGCACCTGTAAAACACGATGTTCATTTAAGATTGACTCTGCTTATATGACATGAAGCTTTGTAATAATGTAGCAATAAATGATGTATATACACTGACAACAAGTCTTTGTCATAACCATGCTAAAAACTTACCAAATGTAGGCACAAGGGATTATGTTCTTGTGCTTTGCAGAGAAGAAAAAGATTCATTTTTAATGTTGCTGTAGTTACTGAAATAAACAAAGTTAATAAAATAAACCACAAAACATATTCTGATCAGAAGCTTTGTGCATCTCAAATTCAGGATTGCAAAATATTCTGAAATATGCATACATGAATGGCATGAGATGGTATTCATTTTGCTTACTCCGTACAACAGTAGGAGAACAAAATGTTGACAACAGAAACTTGTATTTCCTCTTGAACTATCAACCTATAAGTTAAAATATATGCAAGGACATGGTATGGATCAATAAACCCTATTTAAAGGCAAAAAACCTAAGTGACAGTCAATCTTATTTAAAGTTACTCTTTTAAAATACATGATTGGAACTGAAAATTTAAAAGATGCCAATGTAATTCTTGAATTACTGGTGTTCCAACATGCCTCATTGTATAAGTTCAACGTTTAGGTTTGGGTAAAAAAAATTACCTTTTCTCAGGAATCTCTCTGAACGTGTTTACTGAGTTTGTTGTACACAAGGATACCTCTTTTACTCTTTTACTTGTTTCAGTCATGCTGGAGCACCGCCTTTAGTCGAGCAAATCAACCCCGGGACTTATTCTTTGTAAGCCCAGTACTTATTCTATCGGTCTCTTTTGCCGAACCGCTAAGTGATGGGGACGTAAACACACTAGCATCAGTTGTCAAGCAATGCTAGGGGGACAAACACAGATGCACAAACACACACACACATACATACATATATATACATATATACGACAGGCTTCTTTCAGTTTCTGTCTACCAAATCCACTCACAAGGCATTGGTCGGCCCGGGGCTATAGCAGAAGACACTTGCCCAAGATGCCACGCAGTGGGACTGAACCCGGAACCATGTGGTTGTTTAGCCAGCTACTTACCACACAGCCACTCCTGCGCCTACTACCTGTGTAGTAGATTTATCTACCTCTTATCAATAAGAGTACACTCTTGTGAAATTTGTTCCTCTACCGCCTGTATACCTACACGTAAGTATCTATGTATACATATACATCCAGATACCAGCACGTGCACGCATGCATGCATGCACACACACACACACACACGCTTACACATCTGTGCTCAGTTCAGCTGGTTCTTTTTAACCGATAGTTTAGTCTTAAACTTTTCCGTTATTGTGTCATTTCTCATTCTTTGCAGGTAACAGAGCATTCTTTTTTCTTGTTGCTTTAAGTCATCTATTTTGTTCCATTGCAAATGCTGTTTATATGTTAAGTGGGAACAAAATGTGTAGTAAAAAAAAAAAAGGGCTGTAATGTCAAAGGACAATGATAATAATAAATTTGAATATTTTCCTGGTCTTACTGTTATAAAAGTGAATATGAAAAGGAAAGTGTTTCCCTTCACAAAAAAAAAAAAAAATTTTCATAGAAAATGAAATTATTAAAGAACATAAGCTTCCCTGGAAAATTAAATTATGAAGAAAGTGATAGGAGTGGCTGTGTGGTAAGTAGCTTGCTAACCAGCCACATGGTTCTGGGTTCAGTCCCACTGCATGGCATCTTGGGCAAGTGTCTTCTGCTATAGCCCCGGGCCGACCAATACCTTGTGAGTGGATTTGGTAGACAGAAACTGAAAGAAGCCCGTCGTATATATGTATATATATGTATATATATGTATATGTGTGTGTATTTGTGTGTCTGTGCTTGTCCTCCTAGCATTGCTTGACAACCGATGCTGGTTTGTTTACGTCCCCGTCACTTAGCGGTTCGGTGAAAGAGACCGATAGAATAAGTACTGGGCTTACAAAGAATAAGTCCCGGGGTCGATTTGCTCGACTAAAGGCGGTGCTCCAGCATGGCCGCAGTCAAATGACTAAAACAAGTAAAGAGTAAAAGAGTAAATGATTCAAGCACATTCAGACTAAAACTCTTTTCTGGTCAAAATAAAACTTTGATTCTCTGGCATAAAATCTTAGAGCTATTTTAGACTAATTTTTGTGTTCAGATTCCAAAACTGACTTCAGATTTGTTCTATCACATTACATTTTTGTGCAATTGATATATACCTTTATGTACCTGGTGCATAGCAAAAGTTAACTTTACACTACTTTTTGCGAGGATTTTGGCTGGTTTGTCATGCTAATTTTGAATATGTTCAAGCAGAGTTTTGCTTTGAAACCATTTCTCTTCTTTTCAGGTGTGAACTGAAGTACTGTGCTCTAGTTATGGATACAGCATTAAAAAGAAGGATGTACTTAATGACCTTGATATTTTCTGTTACATCTGTGAAATTTCACTCCACAGGCTCAAAGGCACAACATTAATAACTTTGTCAAGAAGATGTATCTTGTTACTGTATTTTTTTTGTTTTAGATGCTCTGTGTTTCTTCCAATTACTTTAAATATAACAAAGAATTTAGTAAAATAACTTTGTTATCATTCAGCTAGTTTTAGGAACATTAATTGTGACTAAGGTTTGGTGGAAGATTTTAATTCAAAACTTATGAAAACGAGACATTTGTAATACAAAGCCAGAGCTGGTTTCAGCCAGGTTGGTACTGAAAGGGTTAAAGTAGCACTTGGAAACCAGAACAAAACCTGGGCTCCCCACAAAGTTTGCAAAACCTGTGTTGAAATTTGGTGTGATGAAGCAATTCATCAAAGCTCTTGATCATAGTGGAGACTGCTTTAGATATATATGTACAACCTTTCCAAGTCTCAGTGACAAGAGGAAGAGGGCAGGAATATTTGATTGACCTCAAATAAGAACATTCCTCAGGTAGTCCACATTTTGTTACAACAATGAGTGTGGCTCAGGCTAGAACTTGGAATGCCTTCTTTGATGTGGTGTGGAATTTCCTTGGAAACAGGAAAGCTGTCAACTATCAAGAGATTGTGGAGGAACTGCTCTTGAGCTTGCAAGCACTTGGATGTAGAATGAATATTAAATTGCTCAGATTGCTTTCAGTTTTGGTGTATCGATGCAACTCTGAATTTTGATTACTTTATCTCATAAATTAAAGAATCTGATGTTATTTGGAATTAAAATTGGGAAATCTGGGTAATTTTAGCCAATCAACAGACAGCGAGGCATGAACAGCTTGTTACCATGACAACCACACGTTGTGTTGTGTTTCACTTCACCTGCATGTTGTGTTGGTTCTTCACACCACGAGATTTACTTCACCCACGTGTTTTGTTTTAATAAAAATTTATATTTATCAATTAGAATTTTATCATAGATATTTTTTGTCAATTGTCTTATTATTTTACATATTTTTTATATATAGCAAAAGTTGTTTGCGGTGTTTATAGTTTCTTGGCATTTTGAAGGTGAATGGAATATGTGACCTTAGTACGAAACTGCACACCAACATTTCAAGCACGGTACTGACAAAACATCAATGACTCATAGACTCAGTATTGCCAAGCTTTGAAGTTTTGGAGTTAGACGCCCCTTTACACACACACATGCACACACACACACACACACACACACACACACACACACATGCACGCACTTATATGTGTGCACAAATACATGACAGGTATATATAATACAGAAATACACAAAGTAAATTAGGTATTTCTCTTTATTTAAAAACCTACAATAAATAGGTCATTTCACAGACACTAAACTATAAATTTCACAGGGTACAATCTTAAAGTTGACACCGCTCCGCAAGACATAAAATTTCTGCCTCACTATTGGCGAAAAACACAGTTTTTTCTTTTAAACCTCAGGAACTTTTTCTTCTAATTTTTTTTTCTCCAAAACTCATACCTTCATAGCAATAAGACTGGAAAACTATATTATGTATATATATATATATATATAAGAGGTAGACCCAGGAAAACCTGGGATGAGGTGGTGAAGCACGACCTTCAAACTTTAGGTCTCACAAAGGAAATGACTAGAGACCGAGACTTATGGAAGTATGCTGTGCGTGAGAAGACCCGGCAAGGCTAGTGAGACCATAACCCGTGGCCTCTACCTGGTATGTAGCCAGTCGACTTATACATACCTTTCCTTCTTGGGACACAAAACTCCACTTGTGAAGACCTGTTGAGGCAAGTGAAAATCAAAATCAAAATCGAACCAAATCAAATCAGATATCAAAAAGCAGAACCAAAATCGAAGCCGATCAACATCAATGGAAATTGCAGCTGTGATACCAATGCCGGTGACAAGTAAGCGAACCATCCGATCGTGGCTGTTGCCAGTGCCGCCCTGACTGGCCTCCGTGCCGGTGGCACGTAAAAAGTACCATCCGTCCGTGGCTGTCTGCCAGCTCCCTCTGGCACCTGTGCGGGTGGCACGTAAAAAGCACCCACTACACTCACGGAGTGGTTGGCGTTAGGAAGGGCATCCAGCCGTAGAAACACTGCCAGATCAGACTGGACCTGATGCCGCCTTCTGGCTTCACAGACCCCAGTTGAACCGTCCAACCCATGCCAGCATGGAAAGCGGACGCTAAATGATGATGATGATATATATATACATACATATATATATATACATACATACATATATACATACATACATATATATATATATATATATATATATATATATATATATATACATATATATATATATAATATATATATATATATATTATATATATATATATATATATATATATATATATACATACATATATATATAAATATACATACATATATATACATATATATATATATATATATTAATGTATATATATATATGTATATATATATGTGTGTGTGTATATATATATATATATGTATGTATGTATGTATATTTATATTAGAAGGTTTGGAGATGATGTACAGGCATAGGAGTGGCTGTGTGGTAAGTAGCTTGCTTACGAACCACATGGTTCCAGGTTCAGTCCCACTGCGTGGCACCTTCGGCAAGTGTCTTCTGCTATAGCCTCGGGCTGACCAAAGCCTTGTGAGTGGATTTGGTAGACGGAAACTGAAAGAAGCCTGTCGTATATATGTATATATATATGTATATATGTGTGTGTGTTTGTGTGTCTGTGTTTGTCCCCCCAACATCGCTTGACGACTGGTGCTGGTGTGTTTACGTCCCCGTAACTTAGCGGTTCGGCAAAAGAGACCGATATAATAAGTACTAGGCTTACAAAGAATAATTCCTGGGGTCGATTTGCTCGACTAAAGGTGGTGCTCCAGCATGGCCACAGTCAAATGACTGAAACAAGTAAATGAGTTAAAGAGTAAAAGAGGTATTTTATATTAGAAGAAATGAGGTACTCAGTAATTCGGATGGTTTGATTTGAACTTAGTTCGATTTGAAAACCCCACTAGAATGGGAAAAAGCGCTATATATGATATATGATATAAGTTATATGATATATAAAAACATGTAATATACAAATAAATAGCTGTAAATATAAAACCATCCGAATTTCTGAGTACCTCATTTCTTCTAATATATATATATATAATATATATATATATATATATATATATATATATATATATATATATATGAATATATACATTATGTATATATATATATGAATATATATATATTATGTATATATATATATATGAATATATAGAGAAGATTACATTGTTTATACCATTTATTCTTTTGAATAGTATCAGTGGAATTTTTCGAAACATGTGTCGAAAGTAAAAATATTTGTTTACACCTGCGTTAACTCCATTTTTTATTCATATATATATATATAGAGAGAGAGAGAGAGATGCATGTATATATGTATATATACATCTACACATATGCATGTATATATATATAGATGTATATATATAGATGTATATGTATACATGCATATGTATAGATGTATATGTATATATATATATATAAATATAGCAGATTTTCAGGTTTTTTACTGTCTTTTAAAAAATGCATATTTCGTGAATGAAAAAAACTAAATCTGAAAATATAGTTGTTATGTGGGCAGATAATGAAATGCATTGTAACATGGAATTTATCCATTTTTACCATTTTTACCATTTTATCATAGTGGGAAAAAAGAAAAAGAAATTGTAGAAGAAGTCATTAGTCAACAAACTTTTACTTAAAATTATCTTATTATTGGAAAGTAGGGAAGAAAAAAAAGCAGAAGATAAGATGAAGAGAACAAGGAATAACAGAATGGTTTAGTTAACTGGAAGCGAGAGAAACAACCGAAGCTGCAAGAGATTGACAAAAAAGAATGAGTTACATGTTAAATTATCCCAATATTAGAAAAGGTGTTGCTTATGTAACTAAAATGAGAGTATGTAAGTGTCGTCTGTCTTTATCTGTCTGTCTATCTGTCTGCCTGTCTGTCTGTCTATCTGTCTGCCTGTCTGTCTGTCTATCTGTCTGCCTGTCTGTCTGTCTGTCTGTCTGTCTGTCTCTCTCTCTCTTGCAAGAAATCGGCTGTCAGTTCACAGACTTATTAAATTCCTTTCTGCTATAGGCACAAGGTTTGAATTTTGAGGATTAATCGATTACACCAAACCTCAGTGCTTCACTGGCACATATTTTCATCGAACCCAAAAAGATGAAAGGTAAAGTCGACCTTGGTAGAATTTGAACTCTGAACATAAACACAGGAGAAATGTCGCTAAGCATTTTTCCCCGGCAGGCTAATGATTCTGCCAGCTCGCTGCATTACAGTGTAATTAAATTACAATATTGTTTAACTAGTCTATACAACTGAAAATCCAAGATATACATGCAGTAAATATTTCCACGATAAGCAAATAAGTTGAATCCTGAATGTATCCATGATGTTCTGGTATATAAGACCACATGTTAGTTTTCTTTATCATACATGTTTGGATTGTGTAGTAATCAGACAAGCCTTTAAAGCGTATCATGCACAATCCAGAAATCGTTCATGCCCAAATGACATGGTTATACTCTGTGAGGTCATAAGAGAGAGAAAAACAAGAAAATATTTCAAGAAAAACGAGAAGAAAATGTTAAGAAGAGGGCAAAAATTATTTTCCTTTAACTGATTAAATAAAAACTATTGTTATTGTTGATTATTGTTTACATCTATGATACCTACACCTAGTGGGAGGAGTCAAACAGGAGCAAGACTTAAGCGAGTTAAATTATGTTGAATCTGATGAGTTGTGTCTTCCAGTTCGATAACAGAAACTTGTGGAAATGCATACATCAAGCATGCATAGTTAGCTCAGTCTTGTTCAAAGCCAAAGTCATCTCTGTTCTTCCAAATAAGAGAGCCAAAAGAAAATTTATATTAGACTGAGTGAAAGAGAATTCAAAAAACTATATGCATGTAGACAAAAAGGAAACCAGAAAGCTAGCAAGCTACATACATCAATATGGCTGAAAGAATACACGCCCTTATTAGATTGAACTGCAAAATGTGAGATGAAAAAATTCACCAGACTAGATACACAGCTTAGAGGAGTTTAGCTTTTCTATCATTCGACAACCTCCTACTAGGTTTCAGGTGTAAACAATATCAACAATATTTTTTATTTAACAGGTTAAAGAAGTATAATCTTTGCTCCGCCCTTTCCCATAACATTTTCTCATAATGTTTTTCCTATTCTTGCTTCATGGAATAGTGGTGGAGGCGCAATGGCCCAGTGGTTAGGGCAGCGGACTCGCGGTCATAGGATCGCGGTTTCGATTTCCAGACCGGGCGTTGTGAGTATTTATTGAGCGAAAACACCTAAAGCTCCACGAGGCTCCGGCAGGGGATGGTGGTGATCCCTGCTGTACTCTTTCATCACAACTTTCTCTCACTCTTACTTCCTGTTTTTGTTGTACCTGTATTTCAAGGGGCCGGTCTTGTCACTCACTGTGTCACGCTGAATATCCCCGAGAACTACGTTAAGGCTACACGTGTCTGTGGAGTGCTCAGCCACTTACACGTTAATTTCACGAGCAGGCTGTTCCGTTGATTCGGATCAACCGGAACCCTCATCGTCGTAACCAACGGAGTGCTTCCATCTAACCATCATGGAATAGCCATGAAGTTTGAGCCTGACCAATTTCCATGATACACTATAAAAACTGATTGAACTACTACGCGATCCAAGCATGAAACTTGAAGTAGCTCACATATAACTTCTGTGGTCATTTAATGATAGCTATTTTCACTGGATTGAATACTTCCTTTTACTGATTCAGCAATGAACAGTACACCCAGTCACACACATTTTTTTCATATGAGCATGAGTAAAGGTGTACATGTTTATCAGCATATGAGCATGCGTGTGTGTATCTGTGTCTCTCTCCATGTGTGTGTACACATTAACTTGAACACGTGTTGAAATTAACTGTTAAAATTGAACATCCACTTATGCATACACACACACATGTGGAGACCTCCAACACACACACACACACATGCATACAGACACACATATATATATATATACATACACAAACAACTGTGATATAAACAACACTATTACTAATACTGGAAGTTTTTGACATTTGACCAATTTTTTTATCTGCAAAGTTTCCTAATCTGTATCTATCTTGTTTACTAAACAAATCAGAGAAAGAGAAAGTGAAAAAGAAAGAGTGAGAGAGAGAGAAAGAAAGAGAGTAAGAAAGAAAGAGAAGAATTGACTCTCTAACGTCACTGGTATCTTACGTATCAATCCCAGAATGAAGATGAGCAAAGTTGATGTGGTACCGTGGACATGTCTTCTACTATAGCCTTGGGCCGAGCAAAGCCTTATGAGTGGATTTGGTAGACAGAAACTGAAAGAAGCTTTTATATATATATATATATGTGTGTGTGTGTGTATATTTATGTGTGTGTGTCTGTGTATGTCCCCCCACCATCACTTGACAACCAATGCTGGTGTGTCTATGTCCCCGTAACTTAGTGGTTCAGCAAAAGAGATGATAGAATAAGTACTAGGCTTACAAAGAATAAGTTCTGGGGTTGATTTCTTCAACTAAAACCCTTTATGGTGGTGCTCCAGCATGGCCACAGTCAAATGACTGAAGCGAGTAAAAGAATAAAAGAATACATGCATACACACAAACACATGCACATACATGTGTGTGTGTGTGTGTGTGTGTGTGTGTCTGTGTGTGTGTGTGTGTGTGTACATATATTATTGGTCAGTTGTCCATAAGTCCAAAAAAGTACACTCTACTAGAGAATCTGAGAGGTTATATTTTTATATTGCTGAGAAGTATATTCGTGGTTATAGCATATAACCGGGTCAGAAAGTTACCATTGGTTTCGAGTCTACCATTGCACTTGACAATACTGACAACTCTTCAGACATGCGGGCTGGAAGTATATAGCTTCTTTAATCCTGGAAGTTAATATACGATCTTGGTTTGCATGGTGGTGAAAAAAAAAAAAATGAAATGGAAAAAAACTCTTTTCTGAGAAGGAGAGAGGAATTGTTTTCCATCGTAGGGTTCTACCTGTGGCTGAAGGGGATCAGCCATGCTAGCGTATTTTTATACTGTCCTTTATAATTATCTATATATTCACGCAGGGGTATTTTTCATGCGTACATTTCCCTGATTTGTTGATAGTGTACTGTCATTCTTTTTTTTAGTGTCATACCTGTTTGTCTGATGTGGTATTCTTGGCAACCTTTACATGTTATAATGTAAATTAGGCAATCTGAATTTCAAGAGTGATTGTTTTAATATTGAAGGAGGTCCCATTTTGAAGTAGAATTTTGATAGCTACATTTTTATACATTGAATGTGTGTGTGTGTGTGTGTGTGTGTGTGTGTCTGTGTCTATGTGTGTGTATATATTTTGTGGAAATTAAAGTGTGTCTTAAACATTTCATTCCAGTCTTTAGCATGATATTGGCACATTATGTTAAGTCACAAAGTGATCGACTCATTTAAGAACTGATACGTTTCATCACCTTAGATCAATATAAAAAGCCATGTCCGAGTACTTAAAAGAGTAGCTGCTTGAGAACTTGTCCTAACTTTGTCTTTATTATCTCACATTGTTTCCATTATAATAAACATTGTAAACTTTGATGATTAAACCTTGGAAACAAGTATCCAATGTAATCTCTCTATGACTCATTCTTTCTCTAACACCACCTCATGGCATCCTTCTAGTTATCTTGAATAAAAGTAAATCACTATACTAGAAATTAAATTCAACAGTTGTGGTGACAGAAAAACAGTCTACAGAAATTAGATTTTTGGTATTATTTGTTTACCATTGCATGAGTGGTATTTGCTAATAGGATTTACAAAACTGAACATGTAGGCGAAACATATAAGATATCTCCTATGAGAAATTCTTCAGACAGAGCATCATATGATTATCATTTTTGTATTATTTATTCACCATTACACGTATTTCATTTGCTAAGAATTACAAAATTATTATTATTTGATTCTCTGTCTGACGGATTCCTTATTGGTGATATCTTACGTTTCTTCTGCAAGTACCATTTTGTAACTCCTATTAGCAAATGAAACACATGAAATAGTGAACAAATAATATTGTTGGGTTACGACCGTAGGTGAGGAGGTTGGTGGCATAGGTCTCCTTTGTAAGCCACACGGTTGCATCCCTAACGAAATAAGATGAGCCATAATACAACTTATACAACACTTCCAATAGAATATAAATGAATGACGACAAAGCCGTTCCACTGTTTGAGAGAAAATAAGATTTTATTTACAAGGTGTTAAGGTTAGAGGGTTGTGAGTGCTAGCCTGTGTTGTGTATGTGTGCATGCAACAAGTGTTTGTGTGTGTGTGTTCGTGTGTGTTATAAGGATGAACATAGAGAACAAAATAGAAATGTCCAGACACAAGATAGAGATAAATACCAGTTCGTAAGGTACACAATAGCAGTTCGTTCTGTGTCCATGAAGTTGGGGCAAAGAGGAGAGCAGTTACTACGCATGTAGAAGTTGGGGCTTCGATCCATTTGCCAGGTTACATCGGTACAGAAGATCTCGCCGGTAGAGTTGTGCTGTTAACCTTGGTGTGTCTACACGAACAGTGTGTAAGCTGAACTTGAGCGAGTTGCTGTGTACACATCGTTGAAGTCGATGGTGGTGATGGCGACGGTAGAGAACGGCGACGGTGGTGGAGACGTCCTGCGTTGCTGCTGGCTGTAGCAGGAACATGGCTGGTATGGTCGTCGCTGGAACTGGCTGCTCTGTGGTGGTGTGGTCAATGGCCAAAGACCAAAGACCTGGAATGGTAAATTCTGAGGCCTTTTAAAGCATTCTAGAGGCTTCCGAAGAACATCCAAAAGACTGTCATGTGACCTTATCCTAAGGCTGTGATTAGTTGTCTTTGGACAGTGGCGCGAAATAAAGTAGAGACAAACCGCGCCACATGTCAACCAATCAGATCAGTGGACGCAACAAGAACAACCCAGCCAAAGATGGCTGTAATCTCAAACGAGATCGTTCCTGTTGTGTCTCTCAAACAGTGAGGATATCAGCTACCGCTACAATACCAATTTATTTTCCAATTTCCTGGTGTCTTGAGGCCTAAGACTCATAGAACCGGTTACCACTTTTCCCAGCTTATAAGTGGCCAAGATCACAACACTTCTCCTGAATGAGACACCAGTTCATCACAGGGTTATATATTTATAGCTGAGTGGACTGGTGCAATGTGAAATGAAGGTGGTGAGCTGGCAGAAACGTTAGCACACCGGGCGAAAGGCTTAGCGGTATTTCGTCTACTGTTAAGTTCTGAATTCATATTCCGCCAAGGTTGACCTTGCCTTTCATCCTTTTGGGGTCAATAAAGTAAGTACCAGTTGTGCACTGGGGTCAAGGTAATCGACTTAATCCCTTTGTCTGTCCTTGTTTTTCCCCTCTATGTTTAGCCCCTTGTGGGCAATAAAGAAATAAGAAACGTTAGCACGCCGGGCGAAAGGCTTAGTGGTATTTCATCTGCTGTTATGTTCTGAGTTCAAATTCTGCCGAGGTCGACTTTGCCTTTCATTCTTTCGGGGTCAATAAATTAAGTACCAGTTATGCACTGGGGTTGATGTAATCGACTAAATCCCTTTGTCTGTCCTTGTTTGTCCCCTCTGTGTTTAGCCCCTTGTGGGCAATAAAGAAATATGAAGTGTCTTGCTTAAGAACACAGTGCACTGCCCTCTCTGGTCAGTATTAAATAGTCTGGATATAGGTGAACAAAGCATGCAATTTCGTTCCTCTATGCTGTTGATGTGCATAAAAAAATGAGGGTGAATCATGGTTTGTTGGCCACTACTCAGAAAAAAACATACCCAACTTCCTTACCCAATCAACAGCAAAGAATGTTCATTAGCTATATAAAGCAGCCGTAAATATATTTCACACAGTGAGGAATACTCTAATTTGTATAATTACTTTTGACAGATCATTAATTAAGCAATATCTAAGAGAGAATGTGTACAGATTTTTAGTTCACCCATAGCAAGACTTTATAATCTCAAAAGTTATATAGATTGACATTGTGTTCTGCATTGACAACCGGTGCCGATGTAATTACATCCCTGTAACTTAACGGTTCAGCAAAAGAGACCAATGGAATAGGTACTAGGCTTTAAGGAAATAAGTCTTGGGGTTGATTCTTTCAACTAAAAATTCTTCAAGGTGGTGCCCTAGCATAGCTGCAGTCTGATTCAAAATGATTCGAGCAGGATTCAAAATGGCTAATCAAGGCAGCTGTTGCTTACATTTCAGTTTTGTCAATCAAAATAACCATGGCACCGGTAACATCCAAACATTATTTGTATAGAACTTGTTTATACTCTTATACATTCAAAGTTCACAAATTTCCTTATTTAAATTATGAATCATATTCCTTTCGATAATATCAATGTGATTACAAAACTTCTTTGCAGACGATTTTTGGTTGACACTAATTTTCAAATTACTGCAGTCCGTCAGTCCACTCACAGTGACGTATAACTGGCCATGTGTAAACATCAGAGTGGGTAAAAGTACACCTACACCTAAAGTCTGACCCTGTGCCTTGTTTGCTGTGAATGTGCGAGTGAAATCTTTAGGTTTGCAAGTAATTTGAAAATTAGTGTCAACCAAAAATCGTCTGCAAAGAAGTTTTGCAATCACATTGATATTATCGAAAGGAATATGATTCATAATTTAAATAAGGAAATTTGTGAACTTTGAATGTATAAGAGTATAAACAAGTTCTATGCAAATAATGTTTGGATGTTCCCAGTGCCATGGTTATTTTGATTGACAAAACAGAAATGTAAACAACAGCTGCCTTGATTAGCCATTTTGAATCCTGCTCGAGATTGTCACACTTCAATAACCACTAAATAATCACACACTATATATTGACACATACTTTTTCCATTTTATTTTTGCTATTAACCATCCTCGTGACTCCCTTCATATCTACGATGGGGCTATGAACTATGCAATGAAAATCCTAGAGTTACTCATGGTTGGTGAATTTTTAATAAAAATGCAAAGGTGGTTTATCAATTCAAAAATCGATATCCATGAAATAATCATACTTTCTGATTTTTTAATGCTAAAATCCTTCCTGGTGATCAGCTTTGTAATCCTGAAAAATATTGTAACCATTGGTCCAGCTATCTGGCTGTGAAGAGGGAACAGAAAAAGAGACGGACAGACGGACATAACACCCATTTTAGCAAGATAGCAAATCTGCCCATCTAAGATGGGAAATATAGGGATAGTATTGCAAATCTAAACCCTCTAAATTCATGAACTATATGGTGGGGAAATCCAGAGTTAATCTCATCGCTGGAATTTTAACAAAAAAAAAACAATCAAAGGTAATTTATTAATACAAAACCCAATATCCACTAAATAAATATACTTTTTCACATTTTTTCCACTAAGAACCTTCCTGATTACCTCCTTCATAATCCTGAAAAACATTGTGACCATTTGTCCAGGTGTTTGAATGTCAAGAGACAACAGACAGTCAAACAAAACGCCTATTATAGCAAGATTCATAACTCCTTTGTTATTGTTTACTAAAATTTGTACTGGTATCAGCAGTTGGAGGATGTTATGCATCTACAATCAGTGTTGTGAGTTAACTAAAGTATAGTGCATTGAGTTCTGGTTTGTACTTGTTAATAAAATATGCTACTTCATTGATCCATTGCTGTTCCATCATTGAGTTGCTACACAGGTAGGAAAATAAGACAAAATAGTAAAACCTGTGCTTCACAGTTATTTATATATTCATGCAGGGGTACTTTTCATGTGTATGGTTCCCTGATTTGTTGATAGTGTACCGTGATTCTTTTTTTCAGTGTAATACCAGTTTGTCTTATGTATTCTGGGCAACCTTTGCATGTTATAATGTAAATTAGGTTATCCAAATTTCGGAGTGATTGTTTTAATTTTGAAGGAGGGCCCATTTTGAAGTAGAATTTGGGTAGCAACATACTTTAGAGGTTGGTTGGTTATATGTACTTATTTAGGGTCTACTGTCTGAGTATGTAGCTTTGCATTGGTCAATATCCTTTTTGGTGGTTTTGTTTTACCTCTCATGCCCTTTATAATTAGATGTTTTTCCAAGACATTCTTCATTTTTTGGTCCAGTAATAATACTGATACTTAAAGACAGTTGTTGGTGGAAACTTTGGTGTTCCTTGAGTTAAAAGTTGAAATATAAGGAATAGTATTTTTTCTTTTTGTGTGTGTTTGGGATTTGGTTGTTTGAATTCTTGGATATTAACTTGTTTGGCTTTCTAAATTCTAAATTAAGGGTTATTTTCTTATGATAAGTATTTTTTTATTTTGTCTAAACTTCGATATATATTTGTATGATGTTTTCACATGTTTTATGAACCTGCATCATTTATATTTAAATGAGTACATCTAAATAATTTAATGGAATAACGTTAACGTAACAACAGACATAATACATCATAATGTGTGTGTGTGTGTGTGTGTGTGTGTGTGTGTGTGTGTGATTGTGTGTTGCACTGTCTATCCCCAACCATTGCTTGACAATTGGTCCCTGTAACTTAGCTGACCCCTGTAACTTAGCTGTTCAGCAAAAAAAAAAATCGATAGAATACTTACCAGACTTTAAAATAAGTAGTGGGGACGATTTTTTCCACTAAAAACCTTCAAGGCATTGTCCCAGCATGGCCACAATTCAATAACAACTAGGCGATATTAGCAAAGTAGTTCTTAATTATTGAAAACCAAGTAGGTAAAAAGAATTAAGCTTTTGTATATCGACACTGTGTACGTGATTTGATACAACAGTTCAACAAAAGCATATTTAGCGAAGAAAAGATAAAGTGTGAGAGAACAATTCATTGAATAAAGTGATACAGTTTCACATGGAATGCTGAATGACTTTTGTTTGAAGTTAAATTGGCCAACATTTTATAAATGTAAGCCAAATTTTCTAGAAACTGCTATCAAGCTATTTGGCAGGAAAATTTGTACATTTTCTTTGAAGCTCACTGCATCAATGATAATATGTCAGCTTGTACTGACTAGTCAAGCCATATTTGCGTAGGTGTTAATGTCTTTCGTGTTGATGTGGTTCATCATAGTCCTGAGATGGGAAAATCTGAGAGTGAGGGTTCAGAACTCAATGGAAATCTTGCTACTATATATATATATATATATATATATATAGGGTGAAGAATTCTGGGTAGAAGTAGGGGCTTATCAAGGATCAGCCCTCAGTCCCCTTTTATTCATCATAGTCCTTCAGGCAATAACAGAGGAATTCAAGATGGGTTGCCCTTGGGAACTCCTCTATGCTGATGACCTGGCCCTCATAGCAGAATCACTGCCAGAACTAGAGAAAAAATTTCGGGTGTTGAAGCAAGGTTTAGAATCAAAAGGCTTAGAGTCAATGTAGCAAAGACCAAAGTTCTAGTAAAGTAGGAAGGTGAACTCATCACACACACCCTCAGGTAGGTGGCCCTGCTTGATGTGTAGAAAAGGTGTTGGTAGAAACTCCATAAGATGTACCCAGTGTAAGCTATGGATACATAAGAGGTGCAGCAACATCAAAGGAAGATTAACCAGGAAGATAGCTTTTGTGTGCAGCAGATGCACAGGGGCAATAAACACCACAAATGCTCAGAAAACAGGTTCCTTCACACTTCAGTGGGAGAAACTAGAAGTAGTTAATAGCTTCCACTACCTAGGTGACCAAGTTAGTAGTGGGGGTGGATACTCTGAGAGTGTTACCACTAGAATAAGAATAGTCCGGGCAAGGTTTAAAAAAACTTCTAAACCTGCTGGTGACAAAGGGCCTCTCGCTCAGAGTGAAAGGTAGATTATACGATGTATGTGTGCAAACTGCCATGCTTCACGGCAGTGAAACATGGGCTGTGACTGCAGAAGACGTGTGTAGGCTCAAAAGAAATAAAGCTAGCATGGTCCACTGGACGTGTGATGTCAGTGTACATACATGACAGAGTGTAAGTGTCCTGAGAGAAATGTTGGACATAAAAAGTATCAGATGTGGCATGCAAGAGAGACATTTGCACTGGTATGGTCATGTACTACAGATGGATGAGGTGTGTGTGTGTAGTGTGAGTGTATGGTCTGCAGCTAAATTCTGTTTTTAAATGACTTGCTTTGCGAGTTGCATTCGGTACAATGTGTTTATTTATTTTGGTAGTTTTGACTTTAAGAGACCCTCCTAGCATGTGGCATTTATGTATAGTAATGCCCTATATATATATATATTTATATATATATACATACGGGCACTGCTGTCAATGTAGGTACATTGAAAGGTAGGTCTGGTGAAATTGTTGAGATGCTTAAAAGGAGATTTGTTGATGTATGGTGTAAAGAAGTGCTGATCTCTCTAACTGTAGAAGGAACCTGTAGAAGAGGTAGACCCAGGAAGACATGGGATGAGGTGGTGAAGCATGAGCTTTGAATATTGAGCCTCACAGAGGTTATGACAAGTGACTGAGACCTTTAGAAATATGCTGTGCTTGAGAAGACTTGTTAGACCAAGTGAGATCGTAGCTGTGGCTGTGCTGCAGCCATGTAAATGACACCTGTTTGTCATAGTGATGGTCATCGACGGTGCCATGTAAATTAGTACCTGGGAATTGTGGTCATTGGCGGTGCCATATAAATAGCACCCATGAGTCATAGTTGTTGCCAGTGCCATGCAAATGGCACCCATCCATGAATCATAATCATGGTCTTTGCCATGGTGTTAGGAAGGGCATCCAGCTGTAGAAACCATGCCAAACCAGACTGAAGCCTGGGGCAGCCTTCCAGCTCATCAGCTCCAATAAAACCATCTAACCCATGCCAGCATGGAGAAGAACAGACGTTAAATAACGATGAAGATGATGATGGTGATGATGATGATGGTGATGATGATGATGATGATGTATGTATATATATATATTTAGTATTCACACTAAACAACGTAACCACTAGGATGGAAGCAGCATTATTGTTGTAAATTAGTCCCCGATAAAAATTGAGGTGTGTGTGTGTGTGTGTGTGTGTTATTTCATTGAGGATTCATTTGCATATCTTGTTTTGATCTTTGGGTAACATATTCACAACTAGTGACTGGTCCAACCCATGCTAGCATGGAAAATGGACGCTAAACGATGATGATGATGATGATGACTGCATGCACTGTGAATGCTTAATCTGTGCATAGACATACAAACATACATACATACATACATACAAACATACATACATACATACATACATACATCATCATCATCATTTAGCATCCGTTGTCCATGCAGGCATGGGTTGGACGGTTTGACTGAGGGCTGGTAAGCTGGATGGTTGCACCAGACCCCAGACTGATTTGGTATGGTTTCTACAGCTGGATGCCTTTCCTAACACCAACCACTCTGAGAGGGTAATGGGTGCTTTTATGTGCCTCCCGAATGGGTGCCATTTGCGTGACACTGGTATCTGCCATGATTGTGATTTTACTTGGTTTGATGGGTCTCCTTCTCAAGCATGTTATAAGGTCAAAGGTCTCAGTCATTGCCTCCATGAAACACAGCACTCAAAGGGATCTTTTCACTTGCTACCGGCATCGGCCACTTTGGCTCCATGAAGCCCAACCCTCGAAAGGTGCTTTTTACATGTCACCAGCATGGGTGCCAGTTGCATCAGCCACAACTACGATTTCACTTCACTTCACAGGTCTTCTCAAGCACAGCATATTGTCAAAGGTTTTGTTCACTTGTCATTGCCTCTGTGAGGTCCAAAGTTCAAAGATCATGCTTCACCACCTCATCCTATGTCTTCCTGGGTCTACCTCTACCATAGGTTCCCTCTACAGTTAGAGATCAGCACTTCTTTATACAGCTGTCCTTGTCCACATGCATCACATGACCATACCAACATAGTCGTCTCTCTTGCACACCACATTTGATGCCTCTTATGCCCAACTTTTCTCTCAAGATGCTTACACTCTGTCGAACATGCACACTGACATTGCACATCAAGTGAAGCATACTGGCTTCATTTCTTTCAATCCTATGCGTGTCCTCGGCTGTCACAGCCCATGTTTCACTGTTGTGTAGTATAGCTGTTCACACAAAGGCATCATATAATCTGCCTTTCACTCTGAGGCAGAGGTGGAGTTAGGAGGACTCTGAACTTTGCCCAGCCTATTCTTATTCTCACAGCTACACTCTCAGAATATATATATATATATATAAACATATATATATATACACACACATACATACATATATATATGTATATATATATGTATGTATGTATGTATGTATGTATGTATATATATATATATATAGGTATATATATATGTATATATATGTATGGCACCTGTGTCGGTGGTACATAAAAAACACCATCCGAGCGTGGCCATCTGCCAGCCTCGTCTGGCACCTGTGTCGGTGGCACATAAAAAACACCATCCGAGTGTGGCCGTTCGCCAGCCTCGTCTGGCACCTGTGTCGGTGGCACATAAAATCACCCACTACACTCTCGGAGTGGTCGGCATTAGGAAGGGCATCCAGCTGTAGAAACACTGCCAGATCTGACTGGCCTGGTGCAGCCTTCGGGCTCCCCAGACCCCAGTTCAACCGTCCAACCCATGCTAGCATGGAAAGCGGACGTTAAACGACGATGATGATGATGATGATGATATATATATATATATATATATATATATATATATATAGGTGCAGGTGTAGCTTGCTTACCAACCACATGGTTCCGGGTTCAGTTCCACTGCGTGACACCTTGGGCGAGATTCTTCAACTATAGCCTCAAGCTGACCAAAGTTTTGTGAGTGGATTTGGTGGACAGAAACTGAAAAAAGCCCGTCGTATATATATATATATATATATAATATATATATATATATAAAAAAAAAATATATATATATATATGTTTGTGTGTTTGTGTTTGTCCTCCCTCACCATTGGTTGATAACAGATGTTTGTGTGTTTACATTCCTGTAAGTTAGCAGTTCGGCAAAAGAGACCAATAGAATAAGTGCTAGCCTTATAAAGAATAAGTTCTGGGGTTGATTGTTTGACTAAAGGCGATGCTCCAGCATGGCCACAGTGAAATGACTGAAACAAATGAAAGAGTAAAAGAGTAACAGAAGATATATATATATATATATATATATATATATATATATATATATACATATATATATGTAAGCAAAATTAATAGAATTATATATAACAAGGGCACTAAGAAGCAACAGCTTTGCTAAAAATAGGAGTCAAAAATACTCTGAAGTCACAAGAATTAACACTAGATTTTTACAGGCATGGCTGAAAAAAAAACTAAGTGAATAAGGATTGCATCTTACCTCTGCAAAATTGCAAGAAGGAATGCCAGTTAACCTGGTATCATGATTTTGAATTTAGTGCCAAAAGCCCTTGATTCTCTTGCTTTTGGCACTAAATTCAAAATCACGATGCCAGTCTAACTGGCATTCTTTCTTTCAATTATGCAGAAGTAAGATGCAATCCTTGTTCACTAATTTTTCTTTCAAACCATGCCTATAAAAATCTAGTGTTAATTCATGTGGCTGAGGAGTATTTTTGACTCCTATTTTTAGCAAAGCTGGTGCTTCTTAGTGCCCTTGTTATATATACTCTTTTACTCTGTTACTTGTTTTAGTCATTTGACTGCGGCCATGCTGGAGCACCGCCTTTAGTCGAGCAAATCGACCACGGGACTTATTCTTTGTAAGCCCAGTACTTATTCTATCGGTCTGTTTTGCCGAACCGCTAAGTGACGGGGACGTAAACACACCAGCATCGGTTGTCAAGCAATGCTAGGGGGACAAACACAGACACACAAACACATACACACACATATATATATATACATACATATATACGACGGGCTTCTTTCAGTTTCCGTCTGCCAAATCCACTCACAAGGCATGGGTCGGCCCAGGGCTATAGTAGAAGACACTTACCCAAGATGCCACGCAGTGGGACTGAACCCGGAACCATGTGGTTGGTAAACAAGCTACTTACCACACAGCCACTCCTGCGCCTATATATATATAATTCTCATATATGTATCTATTAATTTTTCCTATAGTTTTAAGCTTGTGGCCATTAACATTGTTATCTTTTTCTCCTTGATTTTCAAAGAGATATTCACATCAGCAACCTCTATGATGACAAGCTTTTTCTTGTTTGTCACAAACCACAATATCCAGCCTATTATATTTCCACTCGACTGATGTATTCCACCAGTATTCTTTGTGCTGGTATTTGTCTACATATTCAATAGCAAGAGGATTCTCAATATTTATCCCAGGAAGAGTCTTTTTCCCAAATGGCATTGTATATTGTTTTTGTGATGTCATGTCATATAAAGAGGTGATGACATTTTTTGGCAACTGCCAATGACGTGTGGCATCTTCCACAGAAATATAACATAATCTATGACATTACAGTTGCATCCTGGAACTCCAAGACATTCACTGTCACTTTTGTTGATTAGGTATTTACTTAGTAGTAATCTCCTATTCTTGGATTCTGAATGCTTAGCCTTTGAAGTATGATGTGGTCACAAGTCCAAAAGAAACTTCACTTCATGTCAATATAATTCAAATCTACAAGAAACATACTTTTATCTTTTACTCTTTTACTTGTTTCAGTCATTTGACTGCGGCCATGCTGGAGCACCCCCTTTTTTTAGTCGAGCAAATCAACCCCAAGACTTATTCTTTGTAAGCCTAGTACTTATCCTATCGGTCTCTTTTGCCGAACCGCTAAGTGACGGGGACGTAAACACACCAGCATCGGTTGTCAAGCGATGTTGGGGAGACAAACACAGACACACAAACACACACACACATATATATACATATATATACGACGGGCTTCTTTCAGTTTCCGTCTACCAAATCCACTCACAAGGCTTTGGTTGGCCCGAGGCTATAGTAGAAGACACTTGCCCAAAGTGTCACGCAGTGGGACTGAACCCGGAACTGTGTGATTGGTAAACAAGCTACTTACCACACAGCCACTCCTGCGCCACATAGGCGTGGTCTTTTTTTTTTTTTTATTTTGGTATACTGAGTGTTTCATTTACAGGTCTTCTTTGAGGCTTGTCCAGCTGATTTGGAGTTGCAAGGGAGATCATCAGAAAGAGGGGACTCCCTGAGAAGTTCACTTCCAACATGTAGGATATTGTTTCCTTCATTTTTCAGCACTAAGCGAATGTATCTATTTTTTCTGCTGTTGTTTACCAAGAGCTGTCTGAGAGAGAGACTATGCAACATTCAAAGGCTGTCTGCACTGATCTCAAGCTCCTACCTCTTCTATCTCTTCTTAAGTAGAGCTTGTCAGTATCATATGTATGTATGCATGTATATACATACGTGGAGGCGCAATGGCCCAGTGGTTAGGGCAAGCGGACTGGTGGTCGTAGGATCGCGGTTTCGATTCCCAGACCGGGCGTTGTGAGTGTTTATTGAGCGAAAACACCTAAAGCTCCACGAGGCTCCGGCAGGGATGGTGGTGATCCCTGCTGTAGTCTTTCACCACAACTTTCTCTCACTCTTACTTCCTGTTTCTGTTGTACCTGTATTTCAAGGGGCCGGCCTTGTCACTCTCTGTGTCACGCTGAATATCCCCGAGAACTGCGTTAAGGGTACACGTGTCTGTGGAGTGCTCAGCCACTTACACGTTAATTTCACGAGCAGGCTGTTCCGTTGATCGGATCAACCGGAACCCTCGTCGTCGTAACGGACGGAGTGCTTCCATATACATATACATGAATGCATGTATCTTTTTTCCTGAAGGATGAAGGAGGAAATGTAGAAACGACGCATTAAGTAGTAACCACGGAAAAGTGATAAAGGAGTAGGAAGTGCATGTGACATGATGGAGGATTCCAACATTGATCTTAAGGTAGTTTTGTATACCTCAATTAAAATAACTTGAATTTCTATTTAAGTAAACCAATCTGTGTTGGTGGCACGTAAAAAGCACCATCCGTTTGTGGCCGTTGCCAGCCTCGCCTGGCCCCCGTGCCAGTGGCACGTAAAAAGCACCATCCGTTCGTGGCCGTTGCCAGCCTCACCTGGCCCCCGTGCCGGTGGCACATAAAAAGCACCATCCGTTCGTGGCCATTTGCCAGCCTCGCCTGGCCCCCGTGCCAGTGGGACGTAAAAAGCACCCACTACACTCATGGAGTGGTTGGCGTTAGGAAGGGCATCCAGCCGTAGAAACATTGCCAGATCAGACTGGGCCTGGTGCAGCCTTCTGGCTTCCCAGACCCCAGTTGAACCGTCCAACCCATGCCAGCAAGGAAAGCGGATGCTAAACGATGATGATGATGATGATGATGAATCTGTATCTTGAGAAGCTTGATCATTGTGCACTATACTATAAAAATATCCAGACAAAATAATCTGAAACGAAATGTGCGAATAGTCTTTAAAAGCCAATGTTCATGATGGGTGGTTAAGTTCAAAATAATAAAGAATTTTTTTACTTCCTGGGGTAGCAGAAGGGACAGTACCCTTGGCTTCTGCAGGACCTTCAACCAAATTTACTATTTGAACATGAAAAGCAGGAGTGGCTGTGTGGTAAGTAGCTTGCTTACCAACCACATGGTTCCGGGTTCAGTCCCACTGCGTGGCATCTTGGGCAAGTGTCTTCTGCTATAGCCCCGGGCCGACCAATGCCTTGTGAGTGGATTTGGTAGACGGAAACTGAAAGAAGCCTGTCGTATATATGTATATATATGTATGTATGTGTGTGTGTTTGTCCCCCTAGCATTGCTTGACAACCGGTGCTGGTGTGTTTACGTCCCCATCACTTAGCAGTTTGGCAAAAGAGACCGATAAAATAATTTTTGGTGTATAATTAACATCTTTAAGAGAATGACCATGAAATTTAATTACGGAGTCAAAGGGTTAAAAAATATTGAAGATTGCTTGACCTGCTTACGTGATATGGTAGCATGTCAGTATTCATAACTGCCAAATACCATCACACAATCTAGCAGCCACACTAACAAAAACTCTTACAGATACAGGTATAAATGTGTCTAAATTCCCTATAGAGGCCTGTCTACACAGACAGACATATTGATTTTAAATTTTGGCTCAAGGCCGGCAGTTTCAGGGAAGGTGGAAAATCAATTACATTAACTGCAGCGCTCAACAGGTGCTTATTTTATCAACTCCAAAAGGATAAAAGGCAAAGTTACTTTGGCGGAATTTGAACCCAGAATGTAAAGACAAATGAAATGCCGCTAAGCATTTTGCCCAGTGAGCTAACAATTCTCCCTCTAATGATAATAAAAATAATGATTTCCCTAATGGTTTCAAATTTTGGCACAAGGCCAGCAATTTTGTGGGTGGAGTTAATTTGATTACATCGACCCCAGTGCTTGACAGGTAACTTATTTTATTATCTCTGAAAGGATGAAAGACAAAGTGAACCTCGACAGAATTTGAACCCAAAACATAAAGATGAATGAACACCACTAAGCATTTTGCCCTGTGTACCAGTGATTTTGCCAGCTCTCTACCTAATGATAATAATAATCCTTTCTATTAAGGGCACAAGGCCTGAAATTTTGGGGAAGGGCACAAATCGTTTACATTGACCTCATTGTTTCACTGGTACTTAATTTATTGACCCTGAAAGGATGAAAGGCAAAGTCAACCTTAGCGGAATTTGAACTCAGAACATAAAGACATGAAATGCCACTAAGCATTTTGCCTGGCAAGCTAACAATTCTGCCATCTAGCTGTTTTGACACAGACAGACATATTAATACTTGCACACAAACGTTTGTGTAAGGTGGTATACATTTGTATACCAGCTTTAGATTGGTACACTATTATAAATTCAAAATAAGATATACAGGGTGGACCAAAAGTAAGTTTATAGTTATTCAACTATCTTTTACATTCATATGATAACTGTTTAGATCTTAATTATAAATAAATATGAAACCATTATTCTATGCTAATTTAGTTAATTTTGTCAAGCTCCCTTTTCAATTTGTAAGATAGAAATTTAAATGTAATAAAATGTTTTAAAAGAAATTTAAAGTACTTACGTGATAACTGTAAACCTACTTTTGGGCCAACCTGTATAGAAGAACTAACGTCTTATACTTACCTCAATGCAGTATGCCAGCATGACTGCAGTCTAATGTAATAAGTAAAACCAATGAAAGATAAAAGATAAACTCTCATGCGAAAACACATTTATACTCCTATATCTATATAAATATATATTTCAGTAAAAACAATTAAGATTCAAGTGAGTTCCAATGAATTCACATGAATGCGGTACTTAACTTAGATGCACCAGAAATCTTTATGGTATTAACCATAAAATAATGTGGGGTGATTATAAACAAGAAAAAAGCAACAAGAATGGATTAGCTGTTCAGTACAATTGTTTCATACGAGGAACAGTTTTATTTAAAGCTGCAAATATTGCAGCAAATACAAGTGTCCCGTATTCATCAGCCAAAACACATATGAGTTTTCCAAACATCCTAGGGGGTGAGGCTACACTCATGAAGTATCGAAGTGAGTTCTATGAAAAGCAAAGTTAGATTGTAAGAAGACTTCAAAAGCTCTCTAATGAGTTTTCTGTGAAGCTAACAAACTTTTTTAAAAACCTTTTATAAAACTGTGCATCATTAGAGAGCTTTTGAAGTCTGCTTACAATCTAACTTTACTTTTCATAGAACTCTCTTCGATACTTCATGAGTGTAGCCTCACCCCGTTGGATGTTTGGAAAACTCATATGTGTTTTAGCTGATGAATACAGGACACTTGTATTTGCTGCAATATTTGCAGCTTTTAATAAATCTGTTCTTCGTATGAAACAATTGTACTGAACAACTAATCCATTCTTGTTGCTTTTTTCTTGTTTATATAAATATATATGTGCACAGAATATAGTTATATAGATTTACCCACACACATATATCTTTAATTACACCCTGACAGATGTATATAGAGATGTAACACTAAAAGATTACATTTATCTGTTCAGTAGACACACACATACACACACACATACACACACACACACATACACAAACATATACACACATACTTGCATCAAATGTGAACTTCGATGACATTAACACACACACACATACACACACTCTTGCACTCACACACGTTTGCACACTCATGCACCTACAAATATACATGCTTGCGTGTGTGTGTGTATGTGTGTGTGCATGTATCTATACACATAAATATATATATTTTTTACACACACACATTTATTACATACACATATGTAAACATATACAAACACTCGCACACATACACAAATATAGAAGCACTCATGAAGGTGTGCATATTGCATGTGTATAAATATAGCAATTAGTGGTTTAAATCAATTAAAGTTTGTAGAAAATGACAAAACTCATTGATGATGGTCCTCTATTTAGTGATGGTGGAACATACTACATTAGTAGAATGAAATTTATCAGTCAATTATTAATCATTTATTAATCAAGTAACACTTTAGCAGCTGATTCAGCCATAGATTATATCTCTGTTATGTTTGGCCTTTGGAGTCTAAAACTGATTGAGTAAACTGCGGAGGTGAAAATTGAAGTTCCAGACAAATCTAATTTTATGTGTATCTGTGTGTGTCCTTACATATATATACACACACTCACCCACCTCTGCATATATGTATTTATATATATATATATATAAATATATATACTAGCAGTATCGCCCGGCGTTGCTCGGGTTTGTAAAGGAAATAACTATATAAGCATTTTTAGAGAGTTACTTCCCTCATAGATGCCAATTCGGGCTTTCTTAGCCATTTCTGTTTTGGTGTCTTCAAGCCATGAAGTCGTTGTTCTAAAAGAACGCTGGTCTCCTTGACAACGCTTTACGACATTGATTTCCTTACACTCCCTTCCCCACAGCTTCACGAGGGAGGGAAGAAGGGAGAGAAGCAAACAGGTGCAGGTGTGACCATGGACGCCAACTCTGCCGCCATCGATGCACGAAAAAATATGCATTAAAATGGAATAAAAAATTATGTTAAATTATTTTTAAAATCATAGACTCATCGTAGACGCGCACTAATACTCAGACGGGCTTGATATGAATCCCGACTATAAGATACCCGAATTTGGTTAAACTGCACCGCAAAATGTGGGAGTAGTTAGGAATCTAAATCGAAGGGGACAGACACTCACACAACTAGAGTTTTATATATATAGATATAGATATATATATATATATACATACATACACACACACACACACACACACACACACACACACACATATATATATATATATATATATATATATATATATATATGTATATATATACTCACACACACACATATATATGAAACATCGATTAAAGAACAAACATCAAATTTGAGTCAATCACTTTATATAACACCACGCTTCCATACATTTGATCATATATAAATATTACCATGCCCTTTAACATATAAAGAATACATATATAAAAAACACAGAAGGTAAAAAATACATATGCAAATAAAAATACAAATATATAGAATGGTCTATCAAGAAGGTATATACAATCAACAAAAAATTCTAAAGCATGTCATGCAACTAAAAATCTAAATAAGATATCAATCGATTAAGAAAAAAATTGTTTTTTTTTACTCCCCTCAATTAAAAATATGTCAAAAAAGTTCCTTTCATAAAAACCATAGAAGATTGGAGTCCAGGAGCATAAGAGAGATCCACAAAATCAAGTCAAACACATCTACGACCATTTCGGGAGTTCACTGCCCGGGTTCACTTATGATTTAAGGTGCATCTTGGCAATGACCCCACTCATCAGGATGAACAGGAATCTCAACAATTAGCCATTCATGGGAGTTACAAAATGGCTGCTAACCTAATTTAAAGATAATAATCTATCACAGAACCAGTCCAAATTTTCTAACACACACAAAATTTTATTTTATTTCATTGCTAAATTTGTAGGTGGCTGCTAATCATAGGAATTTTTACTACCCGGGTTCATAACCCAGTAAAACTAAACACTATTTACCACATCTAGTTTTACTTCTATATACTTCCAGAAAAGCAGAAGAAAACTTATGGTTGCAAAAAGGGATTATCTCTGAAATTTATACACAACTTACACTTGTTAATATTAATACTAAAATAAAGGGCACTCAAGATAAGAGACCATTCAAGAGAGTAACTTTTTTTTATTCCTCTTTAAACCATGTACATAAGAGGCAAGTGTAGTGGAGTTACAATATTTTCTATTCAAAAACAAATTCATGTGAGCCCTATACTTTGCCTTAAAATTGACAGTACTGCCTATGTAAAACCTATCCAAATTACCCTCCTCTTTAACAATGCATTTATAAATAACATTTGTAGTCAGACAGAATCTGTCAAGGGAACATAACCTAGGGTTTCTACAATTACAGGATTTACCAGAACCACCT
Organism: Octopus sinensis; assembly: GCF_006345805.1. Classification (NCBI taxonomy): domain Eukaryota; kingdom Metazoa; phylum Mollusca; class Cephalopoda; order Octopoda; family Octopodidae; genus Octopus; species Octopus sinensis. The sequence continues at coordinate 44,408,960 of NC_042997.1, forward strand.
ATATCCCTATTACTAACACTAACATTACTTATCTGGCTTCCAGCGTTCTTCCCTTGAGATATATCGTTACAGAGGTTTAACTCTTTAGTGTTCAAACCAGCCGTAATCAGCCAAAATTAATTCCCCTTTAATTGTTCAAGCTGGCCATATCCAGCTGCTCTACAAAATCACTAAAGAAATAAACAAATCACATTACTGAATTCTTGTAGCTTTGAGATAATGCGAGATGAAGTCTTTCCAGCCTTTATTCAAGTATAAATACTGTGAAATTGTTTAGACCACATGGTTTTTTTCAATGTTTGAAGAGAAGTGTGTACCTTAGTTGTTAAAGAAATGGCACCAACAGCAACAACAACAACTACCATAATGGAATGGTACAGAAAGTTGGGTTCAAGAGCAGTAGCAGCTATAGGGCAGGGAAAGGGGCAGAGGGGAAGGTCATAATGCTACTAAGAATAATGACACACACACAGACACACACATGTGCATATAAGAATACACATCATAGAAGAACAGAATGGAATAAGGAGAGCAAGAGCACACACGAAGACAGAAAATGTCACTGAAGAGGTCACAGATGTGTGATGAAAGAATTCTGGACAATGAGCATGAGTTAGAATAAGAACAATAATAAACGAGTGAAAAGCAAATGTATATTGTGTATTTGGCAAAAAAAAATTACCTTGGTAGATGGAAACTGAAAGAAGCCTGTCGTATGTATATATATATATATGCATGTGTGTGTATATGTTTGTGTGTCTGTTTGTCCTCGCCAACATTGCTTGATAACCAATGCTGGTGTGTTTATGGCTCCATAACATAGTGCTTTGGCAAAAGAGGCCAATAGAATAAGTACTGGGATTACAAAGAATAAGTCCTGGGGTCAATTTGCTCAACTAAAAGTGGTGCTCCAGCATGGCCACAGTCAAATGACTGAAACAAGTAAAAGAGTCTCCCGAAATACAATATCTGTTTCAACACACAATTTCACATCAGGATTCTGGCAACACTAATTCATAAAAATGTATGATAAAGAAGACTATATATTAAAACTGACCCCAAAAAACAGTGACAAGTTAGATCTTTAACAAGTCTTTCTTCCTGATACCTTAGTAGCTTCTAAGCTGAAGTGAAGACAGCATGTTCTTTGTCTATCACCTTAGCTTACTGGAGATTTTAGGTAAAATTATACTAATGTGTCCATCTGTTTTAATTTAATTTAATTCTATGTCTTTATGCAGCTGAGGATTGCTCTACATTTAAATTGATGTAATGATTGCATTGTTCAATTAAAAGGAGTTGCTTGAAACAATCGTACTGCATTACTTCTGGATATCCTTGTTGCTTATTTTGATATGTGTATATATAGTATATATATATTTATATATATGTATATATCTTATACATATATATAAGGGGACACTGAAAAGTTCCTGGCTTTGGGTAAAAGAAAATACAGGAGGATCTGTTAATTATGATTTTATTCAACATATTCCCCCTCTCCGAATCACATACTTATTGCAGCGGTCCTTCAGTTTTTCTAAGCCCTGTAAAAGAACTCTGAAGGTTGGGCCTTCAACCAAGATTTTCATGACACCCTTAAAACCAGGACCTTTTCAGCACCCCCTTACCTATATATATTATATATCTTATGCATAACAACATCGCAGATTTGAGGTACTTCCAGAGTTAAACAGTGGAGTTAAGAAAAGGAGATGTACAGAGGCATCACAGTCTTCTTCCCTGGTGATTTCAGACAAAAACTCTATCAGTCATTACAAAGAGTAAACTTGCTAATGAAATTAACAACATGCCTGAAAGTAAAACTATATATATATGGAGATGAGAAAATATTCATTTTCTGCCAATGAGGCTGTTGCACCTAATAGAAATGTCATAGCAGTTCAGTTTACAAAAGTTTCAATTTAACCAAAAACAATGATCAGCCATTGGCTAACATTGAGAGTTGTCGTTGTCATCATCATCATCATCATCATCATCATCATCATCATCATCATCAACATCGTCGTCGTCGTCGTCGTCGTCATCATCATCATCATCATCATCATCATCAATCATCATCATCATCATCATCACCACCACCACCACCACCACCACCACCACCATCATCATCATCATCATTATTTAGTGTTGATTTTCCATGCTTGCATGGGTTAGATCAGTGATTCCCAAGGTGGGGCGTACGCCCCACTGGTGGGGCCTGAGAAAATTCAGGTGGGGCGCGGGGCATAGACGTGGGCTGTGAAAATATTTGTATATGACGAGTGGTCATCGCGGGCACAACCTTAGATTTACATGTACTTGTAAATGTGAGTGGACATGGGAAAAGGTGGGGCGTAAAAACTTTTGCTATGAAAAAGTGGGGCGCCGGGAAAAAAGGTTGGGAAACACTGGGTTAGATGGTTTGACTGGAATTGATAAACCGAAGAGCTGCACCAGGCACCGGTCTGTTTTGGCCTAGTTTCTACAGCCGGATGCCCCTCCTAACACCAACCACTCCACAGAGTCTATAGAGTTCCTTTAACATGTCACCAGCAATAGGTGCCTTTAATGTGTCATTGAGTTGAGATGAAACTGTAGAAAAAAAAATTATCTAAACATCTCAGTAAATGCTATTGAAATGACTATTCCAGCCTCTTACTAAATTATAAAAGCCTTGGCTTAATTGACATGGCATCCTAGCCCCCTCCTGCCTCATCCCAAATTGTGCTGGATATTAACTTCACCATCACTCAATAAGTGGGTGGAAGCACTCCGTCGGTTACGACGACGAGGGTTCCGGTTGATCCGATCAACGGAACAGCCTGCTCGTGAAATTAACGTGTAAGTGGCTGAGCACTCCACAGACACGTGCACCCTTAACGCAGTTCTCGGGGATATTCAGCGTGACACAGAGAGTGACAAGGCCGGCCCTTTGAAAATACAGGTACAACAGAAACAGGAAGTAAGAGTGAGAGAAAGTTGTGGTGAAAGAGTACAGCAGGGATCACCACCATCCCCTGCCGGAGCCTCGTGGAGCTTTAGGTGTTTTCGCTCAATAAACACTCACAACGCTCGGTCTGGGAATCGAAACCGTGATCCTACGACCGCGATTCCGCTGCCCTAACCACTGGGCCATTGCGCCTCCGCACTCAATAAGTATCAGATTATGCAAGTCAGCGTAATATTGTAGTTGATGTTAATGATGTTGTGCTGCCAGCGGTCCAACAGACTTTCTGCTTTCTTACAATCTGCAACTGAAAGTAGGAGAACCTATTTATTACTATGAAATTTGGTTGCATCAAAACTCTAGTAGTACAAGACTAGTAGTACAAGACTAGTAGTACAAGACTAGTAGTGCAAGGCTTCATGTGATCAAAGCCACCATTATTACTGGTTGGTTCAAGAAAGGTATTAGCATTCCCGTCATCCAATCAGATATGCTCTTTCAGTTCAAGTTCCTTCAATTTCCAATGTCACTATCTTTTTCTGTGACCATCAACAAATTTTAGGGACAGTTCTTCAGGGTTTCTAGAGTTGAACTGATAAGTCAATGTTTCTCTCATGGTCAGCTCTATGTTCCATGTTCACATGTTGGACAAGCAGGTATCTTTTCATCACAGTACCAAATGACAGAACAAAATGTGTTGTCTACCATAAACCTCATATTGAATAAAATATATTTCTGTTAGAATTGCTTGTTTGTGCTGCATATCAATATAGAAATACAAAACATATACTCTCTCTTTTACTTGTTTCAGTTGTTTGACTGTGGCCATGCTGGAGCACCGCCTTTAGTCGAGCAAATCGACCCCGGGACTTATTCTTTGTAAGCCCAGTACTTATTCTATTGGTCTCTTTTGCCGAACCGCTAAGTGACGGGGACGTAAACACACCAGCATCGGTTGTCAAGCAATGCTAGGGGGACAAACAGAGACACACAAACATATACACACACACTTATATATACATACATATATACGACAGGCTTCTTTCAGTTTCCGTCTACCAAATCCACTCACAAGGCATTGGTCGGCCGGGGGCTATAGCAGAAGACACTTGCCCAAGATGCCACGCAGTGGGACTGAACCCGGAACCATGTGGTTGGTAAGCAAGCTACTTACCACACAGCCACTCCAACCATTAAGGTAGTAGAAGGGATAGCATGAGGGATGAAAACAATGCAATAGTGTGAGCAACCTGTTTATAAGTCATTCCTATTGCACATGATTGTAGCATAACTCTTCCTCCTTGATGCAAGCAAATAATGGGTTCCGACAGAAACAATGTGGAATCTTTGAGTTCTTAATGAAAGACAAGTGCATGCTGTCTGACATCCACAGAAGGCTATTAATGAAGATGGCACTTTTGACAAGGGCAGATAGATGAAGTTTAACAAAAGGTGTAGTGAGACCTCAGCTGAGATTTGAATCATAGTTCTCAGATTTCCCCAGTTTCAAACCACAAACTAATGTAGCTCCATAAAAGGAAAAGTGTTGCCACAAAAGGTAAAAAATGCTTATTTGAACATGGCTTGAAAAATCAGAACAAGCTGAATTATAACAGTTGAAGTAGCAAACATCAAACGAAGTATACAAGTTTTCCCAGCAAACAGTCTGCTTGAAGATTCTAGAACATTTGGTACCAACAGTAATAAATAGGTGAGTAAATTTCACCATTAGGCAGAACTATCCCAGGTTTACTAGGGTCATGTTGCTTTTTTCCTGCATAGTAGTCTTTCACTTCTCTCACCTCATGGACCAGAGAGCAACAAGCCATCTAGGATAATCCATGTTGCTTGTCTCAGCAGGTTTCTCTCTCTCTCTCTCTCTCTCCCCTGATTTGGCTTTTTTTATGTAACATGTTAATAGGATATCAACAAAAGACACTCACTTTAATTTGTAATTTCAGGTAATACATATTAATTATATGCAGTGATTTAAATTTATAATATTATTATCCAGAAGATTCCTAATGGTTATGTCTTTTAAATGTTATTTCATTAATTTATTAGATGTTCATTCATAGATATAACAATGTAAGTTAATAAAATATATGAAAACTCAATTAAACTTTAGTGCAGTCATTGTTTATACATGCAACCTACCTCACATTGTGAACAGTCTAAGAAGAATATATGACTAAGCACCACACCAAAAAAGGAAACCAACATTTATGACAAAACCACACAGAGGGAATTCAACAATTCATCAACAGTTCAGCAGTACAGTTTAATGGTTGGTTCAACCATGATGATTTGATGATCTGATGAGCTTGCTTTCTTTATTTGCATTAATTTGTGAATATACAATTGTAGTGTATAATACTGAGCATACATTTTAATGCAAGTATGTATGCATAATTTCTTTCCGATTTAAATTAATACTACATGAACCAGGTTGCGAAACAGCTGTAATCCTGTGGAAGTCATGTGGTTAAATAAACATATATTCGCCTCTCATACCTCCTGACTTTATACGTTTTTATAGACTCCCCATGAAATAATTTCATCCATCAGATTTTCTGGATTTTTAGTTACATGGACACTCTACATTACACTTGTTTGTAATTGATTTATGATGTAGACTGAGAGCTGAGTCTGTAAGAGGAGCTCTCTAGGATAGCTGTGCGATTATCTGAATCCAGTGTGTGTGTGTGTGTGTTATTATTTCTAGCTCTCCTGTCTAACTACCTTTGTCCAGCCAGCCGCCATGATTGGCTGCTAGCCCCAAAAGTTCATTTATTCTCTCTCTGTTTATTTCCTTGTGTTCCTTTCTGTTGAAGAGCATAGGCTCGAAACATAAAATACTTTCTCACCTTCCTGAGCATTAAACTATATACCAGTTTGTTGTTTATTCCCCTGTCTTCGTCTTTTGGTTTTCTGTAAATTTCAACTATATATGTATATATTTACTGGTAGTAATATCTGTCATTGATCAGGTAATTCCTTTTACTCTTTCTTGGGAGCCACATTCAAAGTATTGTTATACATATAATTTACTTCTCCTATATGTGTGTATTTTATAAGAGAAAAACATGTAATAATTGTAGTAGAAAAAAGATAAATTTCATGCATGAACTTCTGTTTGTTTATATGATTATAACAAGTGAGTTGTATGTGTTATTTTATTTATCAATACATTAATGGCAATTATATGATACACTTCATTTAAATAGATAATTTAATTGTTCTTGAATATGATGATAGTAATGGCAAATTAAGGCACTGAAGTATTCATGTTGCATTAAAAGTGAATATATCTTTATAAGCAATGTTTTTTGTTTTATTTCAGAGTGCACAAGCAAAAAGATTTGGCCATGTGAAAGTATGATTCTTCAAGTTGCAATCTAGTAAATTTTAGTGTTTGGCTCTGACTTTTATTAATGCTCATGGTAAAAGAAACTCGGATAGGGAACTGTAACCACTTAATTTGGAATGGGACATTAAATAGTATAATTGGTATGTGAGGAATGAAGATGGTTTCACCTTTACCACAATCAGTGAGAATATTTGCCTCAACGCAGTTCTTCATAAGTTTGTTCACAACTAGTCTTGTACCAATGCATAATTTTAGTTGAGACAAATTATGCAATAACATAATAGGAGACCCTTCCTACAGCTGAAGACAACGAGGAGCTGTACCTGGTGATTCTAGTGAGTTCAAAAACTCGATGGAGTGGTTAACACTATCCTGATCATCAACAACACTGTCAATTGAGTTATAAGTGAATACTTCTCCTGCAAGTTTATTCAATAGCATATTATTAATGTTATTTACAGCAACATTTTTTTGAACTAGGATAGCTCGCTCACAGCTCTGATCTGTATTGTTGTGATTATAAAGAATAGTTGGTAAGATTTCAGCCACCAAATCATTGATGGAATCAGCTGAATTACATATTGGATTGAGTGTAAGAAACTGTTCTTCATCAATTGCAGCGAGTTTCAAAAGCTGCTCTGCAAATAGTTCAGCTGATTGATCTCTTGAAAGCCTCAATCTCATATTTGTCGAAAGTTGAAGTGTTTCCACATGGTGCCATAATACAGAAGACATTATCGAAGCATTGTGCTCATCTACTTTCGTTCCTCTTGGAACAACTGGTAGTGTTTGTCGGAAGTCTCATGGAATTACAATTTCTAATGTCTCGTAATGTTCTGTCCACAGCTTCAAAAGCTTTTTTGTGGGACATGATACATTCATCCCAGACAAGTGACATCTTTGTATTAGTTCACCCATTCCAGAATTTTTAGACATATGACAAACTGGATCTTCTTTGTTAGATAAATCTAAAGGTAACTCGAATGGGCAGTTTGATCTCTGGGTAGTAATGTTGCTGCAATCCCAGAAGCAGCAGTTGCTAAAGCTATTTTATTTTCTTGATGAACTTTAGCCAGGAGAAGTTTAATTACTAATGTCTTCCCAGTACTTCCTAGAGCAGTGGTTTTTAACCAGGGTTCCGTGGAACCTTAGGGTTCCACCAGTACAGTCCAGGGGTTCCGCAAGAAGTTATAAAACTGCTAAAATCGGCAGTAATTTTTAATTCTCCTGTGCAGATATGTGTGCATAAGCCTATTAAATTATTGCACAGGGGTTCCTCGAGCGAGTGGAATGTTTCCTTGTGGTTCCGCTCCAGCAAAAAATTTGAAAAGCACTCTCCTAGGGCATCTAAAAAATAAAGTCCTCTTATGTTATTGTTAATTCTTTCTATGACAGTGGAATATGCACGATGTTGATCAGGTGGAAGCTTGCGAAGATTATCATTTATGTCTATGGCCAGTTTCTCCATATCACAGGAAATTTCTCTCATTATTTCAGTGGACAGACTGTTAAGATCCCTTCTGTTAGTTAGTGCGAGACCTGGCAGCGGCAACCAGTTCTTTGTTTGCTCTGAACAACAACGCTGCTAATCGCTCGCTTCCAGCATGGGTGCCTTTAAGGTGTCATTGAGTACTACTACTACTACTACTACTACTACTATGACTACTCAATGCTGTTTGCCTGCAAAATAATTTGATCTTCTATTTCATAGCACCAGTGAAACCAATATCTTGCTCAGGATAACTCAACTGAACTTGGTGTTTGAAATCTTCAGCAAGATCATTTCTGAACTTATTCCACAGTTCAGCAGGACTACTTACTTCACAATTTTTGAGAATAATAGCAAAAAGACTTCTTAAACTCTTTGGTGATTTTGATATTGAAGCTTCTTCCAGCATTGCTTCCCAATACTGATCGTTTGCAAGCAAATCTAACTTCAAACATGCTTCTCGATATATTCTGCAAATCTCACCATCAACTTCTTTCAAACTTTTCCATGAAGTTGGTCCTCTTTTTACATGAACAAGGATTCTGAGGTGAAAGCATTCATTTTCATCAGGATGCATAGTAAATAGTCTACCAATTATTGTCCCAAATTTAATCCCAGAATGACCTTGAACCTTTTTACCTATTTTGCACCTACTCCATTTATTACTACTCCACATGTAATAAGAACCTCATGATTGTTCCCCCAACAAAGATTGAAAAAGGCTGTTAAAGTGGTATCCTTTGGATTTGAAACTTGATTTGCAGTTGTCTCAGCAGTGAAGTAAACTCTTTGACCATTTTCTAAATGCAGAGAAAATTGTTGAATGGCTGGGTACCTTTCATACATTGAGAATCCAAATATCTGCCAGAAGGCCTCATTACAGCTTATGTATCTTCCTAATTAGTATTGTTTAACTTCGTCGTTAGTGTTTTCCTGAATGGCGAAAGAAGCAGCATCCCTGATTATATTTATGTTTTTGCATACATACTTTATGCTCTTCATGGAGTTATAGTGGAAGCACTCCGTCGGTTCCGACGATGAGGGTTCCGGTTGATCGAAATGAACGGAACAGCCTGCTCATGAAATTAACGTGTAAGTGGCTGAGCACTCCACAGACACGTGTACCCTTAACGTAGTTCTCGGGGATATTCAGTGTGACACAGAGAGTGACAAGGCCGGCCCTTTGAAATACAGGTACAACAGAAACAGGAAGTAAGAGTGAGAGAAAGTTGTGGTGAAAGAGTACAGCAGGGATCACCACCATCCCCTGCCGGAGCCTCGTGGAGTTTTAGGCGTTTTCGCTCAATAAACACTCACAACGCCCGGTCTGGGAATCGAAACCATGATCCTATGACCCCGAGTCCGCTGCCCTAACCACTGGGCCATTGCGCCTCCACGGAGTTATAGTACTCTGCATTGATATGAGCATTGAAAGTCTTTGACAGAAATGGGCAATAAGAAACTGTCCATCAATTGTCTACTTCACGATTTCCATCTTTGGCTCACTCTCATCCATCTTCTGCTTTCCTTCTTCTCTACATGGGATATCCATTGTAACCAAATTGAGCATGATAAATAAAATTCTTTGGATAATTTTTTGTGCATTTCCCTTCCTTCATGCATGGTGACTTAGGGCTTTGAGCACCACAAGGATCATGAATAATATGAGATATCACAATGTCACAGAGTGTCCGATCAATGGTAGAATCAGGAATTTCAGCCAAAATTATAGAATCAGTTTGATTTGAGTTAATTTTTGTCCATAGCGAAAGTAAAATATGGGCATGAGGTAATTCCTTTTTCTACCATTCCACTGTATACATGGAACAGTGAACTTCCTCAAAGATATATGATTTTGAAAAGAGGTGCATCATCTTTTTTAATTTTAAGTGAAAAACCAATGCTATGAGATCATGTCTCTATGACGTGCTCATTGATCAAGAAAAATGCCAAGTATTTCAGGCCATTTCGGGTTACATGTAAAAGTTATAACTTAATCTGGTCTAATATATTTTCGTACGTATGTCATGGCATCTTGTGTTCTTTCATGCATATAGTGGGGTCCACTTGTGAAGCTTGAGGGAAGGATGCACTATTGCTCCAGATTATTTCCATACCCATCATTATTTATGCTGTCCTGTAAGTGAGTGTATGAAGCAACCCAAAGCTGTTCTAGTGTGTTCTTACATAGGTGAGTCTTTCTGATTCAATCTTGGCAAACATGTCAACAACAAATTATTGAAATAAATCCCTACTTCAATGCAACAAATTAAAACTGAAGGGTCTAAGAATAAGATGAAATGCATAAGAATCCACACACAATACAGTTTTTCTAGAATTTTCTCCTGCCTGAGGAATACCAAAGTGATATCCATCTGCTTCATATGCAAAAAGCAATGTGTACTGTAGAGCATCATAGGAGCGATGTGTATCACTTACCTGTTGAATGGAACAATCTCTACACTCTATAATTATATACCTATTTCTTTACTACCCACAAGGAGCTAAACACAGAGAGGACAAACAAGGACAAACGGATTAAGTCGATTATATCGACCCCAGTGCGTAACTGGTACTTATTTAATTGACCCCGAAAGGATGAAAGACAAAGTCAACCTTGGCGGAATTTGAACTCAGAACGTAACAGCAGACAAAATACAGCTACGCATTTCGCCCGGCGTGCTAACGTTTCTGCCAGCTCGCCGCCTTGTATAATAATATACCATTTTCCAGTTTGTTCCCCTGCTAAAATTATAGCAACCTCATTAGTGTCTGTTGCATTGAAGCGCTGTGAATGCTCAGTTGGGGGCCTTCCATCAGAATTGATCACCAACTGAAAATGTCTGCTTAGTGTATTATCAAAGATACATTTGAAACTCCTGATATAATTATTATTGTTATGAAGCATTCGTTGAAGTTATTGTATTACGTCAAAGTGAAGCCCTTCATTAAGATCATACCTTGTTTCAGCTTGTTTTTGCATATTGTTAATGAAATAAACTTGTAAAAATTTATGGTCTTCATTTTCTAGTGGTAAAATACTACCAACTCAATGATATACTTGGCCTTGGATTTTAAATGGCATGAATCCTCCTTCATCCACAATATTTGCTCCAAATGAAGTCATTTGGATAGCATTATAATAGTGTTGTATTTTTTGTAGAAAATGCTTTGAAATTGTTCCGTGAAAAAAAATTTTCAGTTCTTCAGGAGGGTCAGGATAAAAAGGTAGCATAATTTTCCCTCTCGCCAGCTCTGTCTGGCACCTGTGCAGGTGGCACGTAAAAAGCACCCACTACACTCACGGAGTGGTTGGCGTTAGGAAGGGCATCCAGCCGTAGAAACACTGCCAGATCTGACTGGGCCTGATGAAGCCTTCCAGCTTCACAGACCCCAGTTGAACCGTCCAACCCATGCTAGCATGGAGAACGGACGCTAAATGATGATTGCAGCATAATCCGGGTGGTTCATTTAACCATTTTTTTATCACCACATTAATAGCATTGGCAAGACATTGAGCCAATTTCAGATTCATTAGCAATGATTGGGGTTGTAATTGCTGACATGACCGACCTTCGTTGTGCCTGATCCGGTCATTTTCATGTTTATTTGCAGTTTTTTGTGGTGTTTTTTGCATGTGATGTGATGCTCTTCGAAGACATCCAACTGCAAGTCATGCATTTCTTTTGTCTTAGTTTTCCTGCTGCACATGGAGCTGCCATTCTTTGTTGCCTATCTGCATGTTGTGCATTTCTTTGATGTTCGATTTCAGATGCACATCAAACTTTCTTTCTTTGTTGATCATCTGCAAGCCGTGTGTGAATCTCATCTTCATTTTCTGCTGCATGGCAAGGTGCCATTCTTTGTTGGCTGTCTGCACATTGTGCATTCCATTGATCTTCGTTTTCTGCTGCACATCAAGCTGCCATTCTTTGTTGATCCCCTGCAAGCTGTGCATGCCTCTCATCTTCATTTTGTGTGTTTCTTTGGTGTTCATTTTTTGACACTCTTTTTTAGGAGACTTTTTTTTAATAAGGAATATCAGTATGTAATAAAGTCAAATGAAGTTACAAATGCTGTCTCCTGTCTGTGTTAGTGCTGAATTTCTGATGCTTTATTACAGGAATGCAAGGCAAGGTGTTGTGTGCAATAGAGAAGTTTAACTGTAGCAGTTGGCAGTTAAAGTGAAGCAGATCTGTAAGTTGGAATGCATGTTGTTGGTGTGAATTGTCTTTTTGTGAGTGTGACAATGTTTTTTGTTTCCCTGTCAAGTTCTGTCTGTGTGTGTGTCATGCATCTTGCTTTGCTATCGGGTTCTCTCTGCCTATCTCAAAGAAGTTTGTATACCTATAACTGAACTGACAAGCTAGAAAAATAGCTACATCATATAGAACAATCATCATCATCATCATCATCGTTTAACGTCCGTTTTCTGCGCTAGCATGGGTTGGACGGTTCAACTGGGGTCTGGGAAGCCCAAAGGCTGCACCAGGCTCCAGTCTGATCTGGCAGAGTTTCTACAGCTGGATGCCCTTCCTAACGCCAACCACTCCACGAGTGTAGTGGGTGCTTTTTACGTGCCACCTGCACAGGTGCCAGGGGGGTCTGGCATCGGCCACGATCAGTTGGAGCTTTTAATGTGCCACCAGCACGGGAGCCAGCCAAGGCGGCACTGGCAATGGCCACGTTCGGATGGTGCTTTTTATGTGCCATCGGCACAGAAGCCAGTCGGGGCGGCGCTGGCATCGGCCATGTTCGGATGGTGCTTTTTATGTGCCACTGGCACAGGTATCACAACTACTATAGCTTTATCAAATCCAGGTGACTGTGTGATGGCACTGAAAATGCCACAGGTGAAGTGGAACACCCATTTATCACCCATGTTCCTTTTGACATTTGAATAGGCTGTACACCCATGAAGAGTTTTAAGCTTGAGTTTTGAATCTGAACCAGGGGGAGACAACCTCTACAGTTTTTGTTGTTGTAAACTTCATTTTGATGGACAAACAAACAGTCATATAGAACAATAGCTTTATCGAATCCAGGTCACTCATTATCTGAGTGAATTGCTATGGCACTGAAAAGGTCACAGGTCACGTGGAACACCCATTTGTCAAGGTTTCTTTTTTCAGTTTCAAATCTGAACCAGGGTGAGACTACTCCTCCAGATTTGCTGTCTTTACTTTCATATTGACGGACAAGCAGACAGCAATTCCATTTTATATATATAGATAATCATCATCATTTAATGCCCATTGTCAATGCTGGCATGCTGGAAGGCTGCACCCAGTCTGATTTGGCATGGTTTTCTATGGATGGATGCCTTTCATACCACCAACCACTCCAAGAGTGTAATGGGTGCTTTTATGTGCCACTGGCATGGGTACCATTTGCATGACACCGGTATCTGCCATGAATGCTATTTTGCTCAGCTTGATGAGTTTTCTTCTCAAGCGTGACATAATGCCAAAAGGTATTGGTCATTGCCTCCATGAGGCCCAACTTATATATATCATCATCATTGCCGTTTGCCAGCTCCGTCTGGCACCTGTGCGGGTGGCACGTAAAAAGCACCCACTACACTCACGGAGTGGTTGGCGTTAGGAAGGGCATCCAGCTGTAGAAACACTGCCAGATCTGACTGGGCCTGATGCAGCCTTCTGGCTTCACAGACCCCAGTTGAACCGTCCAACCCATGCTAGCATGGAAAGCGGACGCTAAATGGTGATGATGATGAAGTTCGCTCTGTGGATATATATATATAAATATATATACATATACTATAAATATATCTATCTATCTGTCTATATATATGTATGTATATGAATATATATATGTATACACATACTCACACATACATATATGATGTGTGTATAAATATATAGGCGTGTGTGGATGTGTATGCATGTGTGTGTATGGGTGATGTATGAGTGTGTCTGTGTGTTTGTCCCCAAGTGCTGTGAACTTAAGTTGGTTTGTTTCCATACCTTTGATTTAACGCTTCAATCAAAGAGACTTGACACAATCAGTGCAAAACTTTAAAAAAAGCTATCTAATTCCTGGGGTTGAGGGGTTGATTTGTTTGACGTAATTCTTTAAGGGAGTGTTGCAGCATGGCTGCAGTCCAATCACTGGAACAAGTGAAAGGTAAACAACATGAATACCTTCGTACACACATACATAACTACCTACAGATATAATCAGCAAAGAATCCACAGGTTTGAAAAAAAAGGCACTCATCTATATTTGTTAATACTGTATATTAATTAATTATACAGTACTAACAGTATCGCTCGGCGTTGCTTGGGTTTGTAAGGGAAATAACTATATAAGCATTTTTAGAGAGTTATAGCAAAAAAATAGCAAAAAAATGCATTAAAAATGGAAAAAAAATTATGGTAAATTTTTTTTTAAATCGTTGACTCATCGTAGACATTTTTAGAGAGTTACTTCCCTTATATAATAGCGAAAAAAATGCATTAAAATGGAAAAAAATAATGGTAAATTTTTTTTTAAATCATAGACTCATCGTAGACGTGCGCTAATACCCAGAAGGGCTCAATATGGATCACGACTATAAGATACCCGGTTTTGGTTAAACTGCACCGCAAAATGTGGGAGTAGTTAAGAATCTAAATCGTAGGAGACAGACACACAACTTCACTTTTATATATACAGTATTATAGATCCATTACAGCCAATCCCACTGATCAGTTTAACATTGATGAAGAGCATGTATGTTAGATAGCCACCCTGTTATATAATATCCAGTTGTCTAATACCTGGTGTGAAACTGATTAATAAGATCAGCTTTAATGTATCTATAACACAGTATTGTTTGATTAAAATGTATATGGAAATATATGTAGGATGAAAATGGTGATGAGTGATGATGCTCTTTATATACATACAGAGCAAATTTTTGACCATTAGGAAGGACATCCAGTTGTAGAAACCATACCAAAGCAGAAAGTAGGGATTGGTGCAGTCTTCTCATATGCCAGTTCCTGTGGAACCATCCAGGTCATGCCATCATATTGATGATTATGATGATGATGATGATAATATATATGATGGGGTGCTGAAAAGTTCCTGGCTTTGGGAACTAGAAAATACAGGAGGACCAAGTAATTATGATTTTATCCAACATATTCCCCTCTCAGGTTCACACACTTTTTGCAGTGGTCCTTCAGTTCTTCTAAGCCCTGTAAAGGAACTCAGAAAGTTGGGCTTCCAATAAGGCCTTTTGTGATACCCTTAAAGCTAGAAACTTTTCAGCTCTTCCTTGTATATAAGCAGGCGTATTAGTTTGATGCTCAGGAAGAATGGAAAAGGGTTTTGACATTTTGAGCCTATACTCTTTGACAGAAAGGGATGAGAGGGGAAAAATGGAGAGAGGATGAAAAAACTAAGAAAGAAAAAAATGTGTAGGGCTTATATATTATATTTAACTAGCAGTATCGCCCGGCGTTGCTCGGGTTTGTAAGGGAAATAACTATATAAGCATTTTTAGAGATGTAAAGTAAAATAGCCATCTCAATATGGCTAACCACAAAGGGGGGGTGTTACTGTAGCTTTTTACGTTCTGAGATTTAATAATACATTTTTAGAGAGTTACTTCCCTTATATAATAGCGAAAAAATGCATTAAAAATGGGAAAAAACTATGGTAAATTTTTTTTTAAATCGTAGACGTGCGCTAATACCCAGAAGGGCTCAATATGAATCACGACTATAAGATACCGCTTTTGGTTACACTGCACCGCAAAATGTGGGAGTAGTTAGGAATCTAAATCGTAGGAGACAGACACACAACTTCACTTTTATATATAAAGATTAGCAGAAAGTTACAAGAGTAATTCACAGACCAAGTGTTTCACACATAGTACTTACCAAACTGTAAGTCTGATAACTGCCATGCATGAAACTGTTGGCATTTGAAACCCTGATGTAACTTTCTACCAACTTTCCTAACTTACTCTAACGATTTCATCGGGACATGTCATGGGATAATGCACATATTGTGAATATAGTTATTATGTAAGTTATGGCCATCTTGCAACAGATATTTAAGTAAAACTTTTCTTAATTTTTCTCTTTTGTTTTGTTTTTTCTTTATTTTGTAATCTGAAATTTGTGCTCCATGTAAACATATGTCTAAAGCCCAATGATGTTTATCTACCTTACTATCATAAATGCAGTAACAAAATTTGCCTAATGGGTGCAAACCCAGGTCCAAAATGTTTTAGAAACAAGGTCAATTTTTTTTCAGTTTTAATACACTCACGGAGTGGTTGGCGTTAGGAAGGGCATCCAGCCGTAGAAACACTGCCAGATTTGACTGGGCCTGATGAAGCCTTCTGGCTTCACAGACCCCTGTAGAACCGTCCAACCCATGCTAGCATGGAAAACGGACGCTAAAAAATGATGATGATGATGATGAATACCAAAACAAACACTGGTATAATAATAATAATGATAGTTTCAAATTTTGGCCCAAGGCCAGCAATTTTGGAGATGGGGCTCAGTTGATTGAATCGGCCCCAGTGTTCAACTGGTACTTATTTTATCGACCCTGAAAGGATGAAAGGCAAAGTCAACCTCAGCAGAATTTGAACTCAGAACACAGGGAAAGACAAAATGCTACTAAACATTTTGCCAAACATGCTATAGATTATACCAGCTGGCCATCTTAGGTATATTGATAATAATAATAATAATAATAATAATAATAATAATAATAATCCTTTCTACTATTGGCACAAAGCCTGAAATTTAGGTGGATGGGGTTAAGTTGATTACATCGACCCCAGTACTCAACTGGTACTTAACTAATCGACCACTAAAGGAAAAAAGCAAAGTTGGCCTCAGTGGAATTTGAACTCAGAACATAGCAATGGCATAATAATGATGATGATGATGATGATGATGATAGTAATAATAACAAATAACCACAAAACAAGAGCAAAACAAAAAAACTGTTTTCTGTCTCTAAGGAAGCTGAAAAATACAAGAAAGACAGCATAGTGACCTGACACCTATGAAGAAAATGAAGAAACAATTTTAAGGTGTGCTTGCACCTCTGATCCTGGGCCTATGTTTACTACCTCTCTTTCTCTCTCTCTCTATATATAGATATATATATATATATATATATATATAGAGAGAGAGAGATATAGATATATATATAGAGAGAGAGAGGCGCAGGAGTGGCTGTGTGGTAAGTAGCTTGCTAACCAACCACATGGTTCTGGGTTCAGTCCCACTGCGTGGCATCTTGGGCAAGTGCCTTCTGCTATAGCCCCGGGCCGACCAATGCCTTGTGAGTGAATTTGGTAGACGGAAACTGAAAGAAGCCTGTCGTATATATGTATATATATATGTATGTGTGTGTGTCTGTGTTTGTCCCCCTAGCATTGCTTGACAACCGATGCTGGTGTGTTTACGTCCCCGTCACTTAGCGGTTCGGCAAAAGAGACCGATAGAATAAGTACTGGGCTTACAAAGAATAAGTCCCAGGGTCGAGTTGCTCGATTAAAGGCGGTGCTCCAGCATGGCTGGAGTCAAATGACTGAAACAAGTAAGAGTAAGAGTAAGAGTAAGAGAGAAAGAGAAAGAGAAAGGGAGAGCCCAAGGACTGGTTGCTTGGGTGCTAGGCTCATGATCTTTAGGTCATGGTTACAGGGAAGCTTATCGGGCTGAGTAATGCAATTGTGTCCTTGAAGAAGACTCTTCATTTCACTGACCACATGTGCCATTTACAAATAATACAAATCCTTCAATGGACTGATGTCCTGTCCAAGGTGGAGTGCAAGTCTGGTACTCTCAATCATATTTGAAATGCCATAGAAATGAGGATAAGCTTTGGTTGTATTCAAAGCAAGCTTTCTCTTTTTACATTATGTACATCCATACAAACACATACATATGATAAGTATGTGTGTATGTATGTAATATATATACATATCTTTATTTTTTACTTATTTCATTCATGGGACTGCAGTTGTGCTGGGGTCACCACCTTTATATATGAATATATATTTGGTTGGCTCAAGGCTATAGTAGAAGACACTTGCCCAAGGTGCCATGTAGTGAAGTGAACTCGGAACTATGTGGTTGGGAAGCAAACTTCTTACCTGAGCCACACCTGTGGTATCAGCAAATTTCATATATATATATATGTACATATATATATATAATCATCTATATATCATATATCTGAAAAAGAAGCATAATCTAAAGCATATGTATTATGTATTTATAGATTGACCAATATTTTGCATCTATAAAACATTAAGCCTTTTATAGATGTGAAATCATTGGTCACTCTATGACCAGACATATACTTAACTGCATATATATATATGGCACATAAGAGAACCATTGGAATGTGGCCGTTGCCAGCGCCGCTCCGACTGGCTTCATGCCGGTGGCCTGTAAAAAGCACCATCTGATCGTGGCCGTTTGCCAGCCTCGTCTGGCACCTGTGCCGGTGGCACGTAAAGAGCACCCACTACACTCACGGAGTGGTTGGCGTTAGGAAGGGCCTCCAGCTGTAGAAACACTGCCAGATCAGACTGGGCCTGGTGCAGCCTACTGGCTTCCCAGACCCCAGTTGAACCGTCCAACCCATGCTAGCATGGAAAGTGGACGCTAAACGATGATGATGATACATATATATATATATATAAATAAGGATAAGATTGTTATTTAAATATAAATCTTATCAGGTGGCCAGCATGGGAATAAAAACCTTCAAGGGTAATAATTATTATTAAAATTATAATTTAGGGATTCTAATAGAGACCACCACGCTGGAAATAGTAGACAAAACTTGACTCTAAAACCACATTAAATGTTCATATGAACATTTAATGTGGTTTTAGAGTCAAGTTTTGGTTGCTATTTCCAGTGTGGTGATATCTCTTACATACCCTAAATTATAATTTTATATATATATATAATTATATATATATATATATATAATATATATATATATTATATATATATATATATATATATATATATACTGCAGAGATGCTTAAAATATCTGGCAGTGTCGGCTATAGCCTAGTCACCTGTATAGTTAACCAGGTGATACATGAAGGAGTCATACCCAATGACTGGTGTAGCAGCAAAATAGTCAACTGCTACAAAGGTAAAGGTGTCGCTTTAGATACATATAATTACAGAGGTATCAAACTGTTGGATCAGGTAATGAAGGTTATGGAGAGGGTCATAGTCCAACTGATTAGGGAGATAGTCAGCTTGGATGAGATGCTGTTTGGTTTCATGCCAGGGAAAAGCACCACTGATGCCATATTTCTGGTGAGACAGCTGCAGGAGAAATACCTAGCCAAAGATAAGCCCCTGTACCTGGCTTTCGTTGACATGAAGAAAGCCTTTGACAGGGTCCCCCGATCCCTTATGTGGTGGTCAATGAGGAAACTAGGGATAGATGAATGGTTAGTGAGAGCTGTGCAAGCCATGTACAGAGACGCTGTAAGTAAGGTGAGGGTTGGCAACGAATACACTAAAGAATTCAGGGTAGAGGTAGGGGTCCACCAAGGTTCAGTCCTCAGCCCCCTCCTATTTATCATAGTCCTCCAGGCAATAACGGAGGAATTCAAGACAGGATGCCCCTGGGAGCTCCTATATGCTGATGACCTTGCTCTAATTGCTGAGTCACTATCAGAACAAGAGGCAAAGTTTCAAGTGTGGAGACAAGGATTAGAATCGAAGGGCCTTAAAATCAACCTAGCTAAAACCAAAGTCCTAATATGTAGGAAGGCAGGCAAATCACAAATGCCTTCAGGTAGATGGCCCTGCTCGATCTGTAACCTGTGGCCTCTACCTGGGACGTAGCCAGCCCACTTATGCATACCTTTCCTTCTTGTGACACAAACCCTACGTGTGAAGACCTGTTGAGGCGAGTGAAAATCAAAATCAAAATCGATCAACATCAATGGAAATTGTAGCTGTGATACCAGTTCCGGTGGCACATAAGAGAACCATCGGAACGTGGCTGTTGCCAGTGCCGCCTCGACTGGCCTCTGTGCCAGTGGCATGTAAAAAGCACCATCCGATAGTGGCTGTTTCTCAGCCTCGTCTGGCCCCCGTGCCGGTGGCATGTAAAAAGCACCATCCGATCGTGGCTGTTTGCCAGCCTCGTCTGGCACCTGTGCCGGTGGCACGTAAAAAGCACCCACTACACTCACGGAGTGGTTGGCGTTAGGAAGGGCTTCCAGCTGTAGAAACACTGCCAGATCAGACTGGGCCTGGCGCAGTCTAGTGTCTTCCCAGACCCCAGTTGAACCGTCCAACTCATGCTAGCATGGAAAGCGGACGTTAAATGATGATGATGATGATATATATAGCTACATCTGCAGATGTGGCTGTGAAGTAAGAAGTTTGCTTCCCAGCTTCATGGTTCTGGGTTCTCACTGCATGGCACCTTGGGTGTCTTTTGCTATAGCCTTGGGCCGACCAAAGCCTTGTGAGTGGATTTTGTAGATGGAAACCGAAGGAAGTTGTCTTATATACATGTGTGTGTATGATTTCGTGCCTGTTTGTCCCCAACACCACTTGACAACCGGTGTTAGTGTGTTTACGTCTCTGTAACTTAGCGGTTTGGTAAAAGGTAACCGATAGAATAAGTACCAGGCTTAAAAAAAATACTGGGGTCGATTCGCTCGACTAAATTGCTTCAAGGTGTTGCCCCAGCATGATCGCAGTTCAATGACCGGAACAAGTAAAACAAAAAAAAAAAAAAGATATACTGTTCATGAATGTCAACAATCGGCTGAGAAAAAAATGTCTGGCAGAGTTCTGCAGAATAAGTTGAAATAGCTGACAAATTCTTTCTAGGGCCGTATAAATGTAAAAACAGAACATGAGAGATAACTGGCGTAAGATCAATCAATTGAAATTATAAAGAAAACATGAACTATGGCATGGAAGGAGTGGATCTTGTTTTTAAAAATCATCTTCATGGACATGATATAACGGCGAATGCATACAGAGTTATATTAAGGTGGTGGGGGACCAACAGACTCATCTGAGGGTCAGACGAAATGCCTGTCAGCAATTGTTAATTACGGTCCCTTTATGCACTAAGTTCAAATCACGCCGAGGTCAACTTTGTTTTATATCTTTTCTCGGTGTCATTAAAAATTAAGTAACCCACACCAATTGTGGTGTGGATTTCATGTTTCTCTCTTGTTTTCTGAGATGTGAATGGATTAAATAAATGATAGAAAGACACTGATTAGACGCGAGTCACACAAAAAAAATGAGTGCTTGCTTTATTTAATATTGATAAAATAAACACATCAAGGAAGAACCTTAATGCATATCGATGATATGTGTGTGACAATGTCCGCGTTCTCCCCCACGCATTCTCATATATACATACATACATACATACATACGTATATACTTTTACATGAATGTATGTATAACGAGCGCGCGTGTATATAAGCAGGCGCGTACGCGACTCGACTCCTCACTCCGTCCCTTTCCCCCCTCCCTCCTCTCGC
>NC_042997.1:44432805-44680305 GCF_006345805.1 Octopus sinensis
TCCAAGCACTGAAAACACTTTATATAGTTCCATGCGTACAACAAGCGTATTTGTACAAATACACCCCATCACGTTTATATAATAAACATATTTATGGATGTATGAACTCAACATACATACATATATATATATATCCGCGCACACAATTTACTCGTGTGTGTATATAGCATTATTTATCTATTTATTTATTCAGCATGCATATATATAAGGTAGAGACATGTGTGAAGATGGGAGACGAGGCGGGTTTTAACCATTATGGCCATCACGACCCTGAAACTTAAGGCAAAAAACTCACAACAGCCAAATAACAACGATCAGAGGAAATATTTTAACCACCAACACACACACCTACACAATGCTTCCACGCACACAAGCCATGAGATTGCTGTTGTGAAGAAATAATCACGGTTTCGATTTTAGTGTTTTGATGGGTTTTGTTTGGTGGCGGCCAAACAGCACAAAGCAAAACATAAAAGCAGTTTTGATTTGTATCTGTTTTACCTTGGTCCTCGTCTTAGTTCCAAGTTCCATTGTCATCGTCATTATTATAATTGTAATAATAATAATAACTATTATTTCTTTAGGCTCATCGTTATAACGATAATAACGACGATGATAGTAATTATCATCATCATCATCATGGTCATTCACTGTCTTCTTCTCGTGTGTGATGGAGTTTGGTTCTTCTCTGAGATCACATCAGCTAAAATAAACTAAATGAAATGGTGACGAAGCGAGAGTGCACGAAAAATAAGGTTGCGGGGCAATAAAGAAAAATTGCAACATACATGCAATGTACACGAATGTTCAATGGGATCTTCGGTACCGATACATAATATACCCCCCATCTCTCTCTCTCTATGTATATATATTTTTATATTGTATAGAGGGCATTATTACACATGAATGCCACACGCTAGGAGGGACTCTTAATTATATATATATATGTATATATACAGAGAGAGAGAGAGGTGTATTGGCATAAGTTCTTACTACATATTGATTTGGCGATTTGTCTGGCCAGTTTCTGCTATAGTAAAACAGTAAACAGATTTTAGGGTATGGAACAGTTTTTGTCATGCCCCTCGATCAGTGAGGTTTATTTTGTAGTATAATGTTTGTGTGTATGTGTGCGTGTCTATCTATATGCATGTGTGTATATATATATGTATGTATATATATATATATATACATACAGATAGATATACAAACACAAGGTTTAGAAAGACATACATGTAGGTAGATAGACGACTGGGTAAATAATTGTTTTCGAAGCACGGTCAGCTCTAAAATGATTTCTCGTATCTCTTCTTTGCTTTTTATTTTTCAAAGTTGCTGGTTGAGTGCAGCATTTTATATCCGATGTAAATCGACTTATCTCTTCTTGCCTTCAGATATTGATCACGTTAAATTTAACAAGTATAAATATTCACTTTGTCCGTTACCATTTCATCATTGTTCTTGCTCTTTCCCCCCCTTATAATACACACTGCATGGTGGTGACTAAGTACCTCTAGGCCACATTTTTTTTCAGGGGGCATTTTCTTTTTTATGTAAGAATGCCCTCCCCCCACCAACGTCTCATGGTGCCCCCTGACTTCGTAATCATGCCGCTTATTACCAACTTACTTACTTGTGTAGGTGTTAGCAGGATGGGAAAGTAAAGACCAGTCATGTTTGTTTTATTAAATATCATTACTATTCTTATTCACGTATGTTAATGAACTCCACTGGACTTACATTATTTCTACTACCATTTTCTTTAACATGTGCAAAAACTATCTGTGATTTAAATAACTGTAATAAGTGGACACGGCATTACAACGGATTCAACAGTATGACTTGCTCGGCTATACAAAAATATTGTGTGTATATGTATGTATGTGTATATGTATGTATATATATATATATATATATATATATATATATATATTTATATATATATATACCAACGGTATTGTGACGCTTAGCGATAGACAGATGGGGTTGACGGCATGCATGGCGTTAAAATAAAACTTGAGTCTCTTTCACACTGCAAAAAGTTAGCAGGAACACTTGCAACAATGGCTAGGATTGATGTCACTTGGATTTTTATATTCCATTATATCTTCTTTCACTTCATTATACCCATCGCACACGCATAATACACATGTGTGTGTATAGTTGTATATTATACGATTAAATATATTTATATATAATAGTATATATTTTGTACCTGTATATAACATTGATTCTATATCCCATAATTTATGTATTCCCCCATTCAGTATATGCTTTAATTGGTAATTAGCGAATGAGGGACATTATCAATATAACTTTTTTTTTTTTTTTAATTACTTGTTTGAACTTCCATTTCGATTTTAGTCGTAACTTTTCTTGTTTCAGTCAGGATAATTTATTAACGGGTGGGGGAAAAAATAGAAGAGAATATTCAATATAAATCTAATTTCATCATAGGAATGGAATGTGAGTTTGCGAATGATTGAGTGTTTATACACAGAAATCCTTGTCTGAGAGTGGAGCACGTGGGTTATTTTGGCCCCCTTCGCTGGCTGAATGTATCGATTCCTTTTTGGATTCCACAAAGGAAATAGTTACAGCATTCGCTAGTCTGTCAGCATTCTTTGTGACAAGAACCAGCTTAATAATGGCATTGCTCTCTGCTGCCTTATTTACATAAACTTATTGGCCCCTTATATCTCTCTATTGTCGCCGACTCCTGCACATACAATGTCCCTTTTTTTTTTTTTTTTTTGTAATTCATTTCATCCTAAATCTATAAACTTTGTGTAAATGATGTGTGCATGCATTTTAACAGCTATCTCTACATGTGTGTGTGTGTGTACTTCCAAACTGTGTATGTGCAATGTATTCGATGTATGGCCAGGTGTCAGTTATGTGTGACAATGCTATTGTCAGCTTATTATGTGCCGCCACTCCGCCTACACATTGACAAATGCGCGCACCTTCGACATTTTTTTTTCCTGTCCCCTTTCCCCATCAACTGAAGTTTTCCACTCCGGACGCATCGACCACATTACTTTACAGCTTTATCATATCAGCTATCTGTTTTGACCACAGCACCTAACAACCATTTCCCATCACCTCTGCTATGTACTTAATCATACAAACAACACCTTTCGTTTTTTTTCTTTTTTTTCTCCCCCAAGTAGTGAAACCCATTTTCCGTTTTTTCCCCCTTTTTTATTGTGTTAGTTGCGCATTAGGCGATTAATTCTCTCTGTTCTATACTGACTGGATTATGAGATAAATAAAGTAAGATCTATCGTTTAATAACGTTTAGGGGGATAAACTAGTCAATACTGTTATGTCCACAGATGCGAGACCAAACTAATTTCTTTGTTAGGATGTGTAGTAGTTCCTCTTTTTCACATTCCACGAAAATTGGGTCTTATTAGAAGTTATGTTTGGTAATTGTCTTGATTTTCCTACAAAGCGATAATTCATCTTTTAGTCTGTATCCTTTAAAGAAAACCACTATTTATTATCAATACCTTACTAAAGTAATGTAATGCTTGCAGTCTTTGGCAGATCTCTGTCTTAGATCGCTGGACTAGGTGCTTTTTAAGTTATCTGCTTCGTGGATTTCTGTCGGAATTAACTTTAATTTTTGTTACTATTAAAAATATTTACCAGAAATAGAATACTGAAATGCGTCAACTTTATCCTTTCCAGAAAAGTTAGTTGCCTAAATTATATATTTTTGTTTTGTTTTTGCTAATCAATAAATGGACTTTGAGTTTTTATTAGTTTAAAAGTGAAACAATTGAAATCAGAAGAACTAGTGTTGGTCTGTGTCGGAAAATTGTAAGTATAAAAGTTTGCCAAGTGGAATAAATTCATAGCTAGTAGCACACAGAAATTGACAGAAAACGTTAATATTTTATCAATAAGATTTACTTTTTTTCTCTTAAGTTTCTGATATATTTTCTACAAGTTGTTCATTCCTTTCAAATTGCTACTAATGATAGTAATTTGACAAGGTTTTGCAAAGAAGGAGAATGTTCATATTTATCACAGTCTGAAGAAGTGAAAAAGAAATCTGTCCGTTGATCCACCTTACTTATAGTTGATGGATGATATATACAAAAAAATGCATAGTTTATATGATATTGGTTGTATGGGAGTCAAGTTGTTGGAGTGACATTGCAAGAATTCCAAGTTTTTGTGTTCTTGTTGTTTTGGGGGTATTCAGGATTTGTTGGAGTAAAGTCTGTGATTTGATTTCTTTTTAAATGTATTTTCTCTTTCAAAATTTAACCAAATGGTTGGTGGTTTACTTCAATAAATTTAAGTTTCCCAAAACTTTGAGAGTCCTGAAAATTTCGTTTTTAAGATTTCTAAAAATCTTATTATTTTTGAAAATTGCATTTGAGAAAAGAATCTGAAGTTGCATGTTATTATGTTTCTTCTTCTTGTATTTATTGTTCAGCATCCCAATATTATAGAAGTAACTGATCAGAGAATAACTCTATGAAGACTGGGGGTAAAGACCCCCTTCGGTCATGAATGACCATGGGATTGCACCTAGAAAGTTACCCTCCTAGACACAAGTCCGGGCAAGGTTGTTTATGGAAGACCAGCAGTCGCCCATGCATACCAGCCTCCCCCTCTCCACGCCACCAGTGTTATCCATGGGAAAGACAAAGGGGCCGATACAGCTTGGCACCAGTGACGTCGCAACTCATTTCTACAGCTGAGTGAACTGGAGCAACATGAAATAAAGTGGTCGCCATATTTATCATTCCGCATGGTTTTTTAGATTTGGAAATTAGAGTATGTCCCTTGGAGTAAGATGAGTTTGAAGTCTAAAAACTAGTTGGATAACTTCAAATAGTTGATTGAAATTTTCAGATAATATCAACAATGCAGATTAAAATAGTCTTTGAATGTAGTATTTTTCCTCCCCATATTGTTCATATCCACAATCACCCTCACTACATTCCTTCTCTGGTTGTGTGTGTAGACACACAGACACATGTACATATGCACCTGAGGCTTGTATTGAAAGTAATGTCAAAATGGGCATTACTTTTTATTAATTGACAGAGATTGTTCAAATTGCGCATGTTGGTAGAGAAATTCTCATATTTACAGGTACTACAACATAGTCACCATCACAATTGATGCCCTTTCGCCAGTGTTTAACTCAACTCACAAACCCTCTTTGAAAATATTCAGTTATAAACGGGTGTACCTACTTCTTGATCACTTTCACCTTGTCTGTTAGTAAATCATTGTCCTGAAAGTTTGTCCTTCATCATTGTACCCAACAGGTGGAAGTTGGAGAGCACCACATCCATGGTGGATGGTGAACCACTGACCAGCCCAATTTGATTTGCTGCCAAACATGTGTATGGTTGTGCATTGTCATAGTGAATGCAGATTATTTTCAAACCCTTGTTGAATCTTTTCCCCCTAATGGTCTCTCGAAGCTTTTTGAGTGTCTCTGTGTGCTGCTTGTTGTTCATGATAAGCTGCCATGTTCCAGAAAATCAAGGAGAATGACACCCTTGCCATCTTAAGATACTTGCCATGGCTTCCTGTGCCATTTGCTGGCTCTTGAATCTGAACCGAATCTTTGCTTCTGAGTCACCCATTATAATAAAGCCACCTTTGACTCAGACCCATCCCAAAGTGCCTGTGAATCATTGTTGTTGTTTGGTGTTAGCAAGCAAACAATATTGACTCATCTTGTTCAAATCGGTAAAGTGAAAAAATTGGATGAACTAAATGAGAATCAGAAACAGCAACATTTGGAAGCCTGCATTATGCTACTTTCTCATCACAAAAATTAATCATTTGTGAATCAAATTGTAACATGATGAGAACTGGATCCAGTACAACAACCGTAAACGTTCAGCACAATGGTTGGGACAAAGACGAGCCACCAAAACACAGTCCAAAAAGAGAAATCCATCAAAAGAAGCTGATGGTGTGTATTTGGTGGTCTGGCGCAGGTATGATCCATTGTTATTTCATTAAACCTGGCTCATCATTCACGGCTCAAGTATACTGCAGCCAACTGGACCAAATGATGCAGAAACTTACAGAAAAACAGCCTAGATTAGTCAACAGAACCATGCCTATTTTAGTGCAAGACAATGCCAAACCACACATCACAAAAAGACACTGGCGAAACTACAGGAGTTGGAGTTGGAAGTTCTCCATCATCCACCATACTCACCTGATCTTGCCCCCACTGACTACCACCTCTTCTAGAATTTGGATAACTTTTTGATAGGAAAAAAAATTTATTCTGACGATGCTGTAGAACAGGCCTTCCAAGATTTTATTGACTCTAGATTGCCAGGCTTTTACGGTTCCGGGCTGGACAAGCTACCACTGAAGTGGCAAAAGTGTATTGACAATATGGGTGCATACTTAGATGAATTAAACTGTTCCTTATATTCATAAAACGTTAGTAAACTGTTTTTTCTTTTCTACAAATTTCATACTTGATGGCCTAATATATACATCTAAACACACCCAAACACTCAACCCATACTGGCAGCCTAACCCATCTAAGCTTGTAAATATGGATGTGAAACAAACAAGCAAATTAGTCTTGCCAAATGAGTTGGCTATGCTTTGCTGAGGATGTTTGAGGCAGAAACACGTCCACTGCTGTCACCAGTTAGCTTTAATAATTGGACTTCACTCCAATCTGTGTTGTTTGTATTTCCAAAAATTTTAATCAACTTTTCTTTGATTTTTTTTTTTGATTTTAAACACTCTTGGAAAGTGTTTTTGTTTACTAATTCCTTGAACAATCTCAGTTTCTAATTTTTAAAAAATTCATTGTGTTACATGTATGAGAAGCTCCATAACAGTCTTTATGTTTGCTTGCTGTTGAGAAAGATTTTGTTGCTAGTAACAACATACAAACCTTCATCATTGAGAAGCATTTTAAAAAACTAAAATACACCTCCCACTCCATATATATATATATATATATATATATTATATATATATATATATATATATATCCAGCCTGGCTGGATTCTCAAGTATGACTAACTGAGATTATGTATAGATACAAAAGAAATTAAAATTACAAAGGAATAAGAAATTATGTCGTGAACTTCAAAACACACACACACACACACACACCTTTGCAATTAATAATACATCTATACAGGTATGCAAATATACACATGCATGCATTTATAAATACTTGTATGTATATGAATATATATTATCATTTGCTTAATCAGTGACTTGGTTACAAATTCACTTGTGTAAGTCTCTTTATTTTCCCGTGTAAAATGCCATGCCAGTCTACGGCATGGTATCAAAATGTTCCCAGACTAGTTCTGTAGCATACCAACAGATGGCAGCACACAACTGCATGCGCAGTGAAAGCTAGCAGTGACATCTATGGGGCATTGTGCCGAGCGACATCATTGTGTTTACTTTGCAAGTTGTGGAATTTGTGTTTTTGTTATCCTGTGTGGATGCTGTAGTTTGCAATTTTGTCACAGACAGGAAGTTGGAACGAAAAGTCAATGTGAAATTTTGTGTTAAACTTGGGAAGTCTGCTACAGAGACATTGAGCATGTTTTGGCAATGAAGTAATGGGTTGTTCACAATGTTGCGAGTGGTATGGGCACTTCGAAAGCGGAAAAATATCCCTGGAAGACCTGCCGTGAGCATCACCTTTGGAAATGTGAAGAAATTCATCAGCTTGTACATGAGGTTTGCTGAAGGACAATCAATGACATTATTGTCATATGGGTCCATGCAGGCAATCCTAACATCGGAATGGAACATGCGCTGTATCTCTACCAAGTTTGACCCTGCCTGTTGACCATTAAGCAGAAAGAACATCATGTAGAAATCTGTCATGGTCTCTGTTCTGTGTGCTCTTGATGACCTGTCCTTCATGTTTAGGATCATTACTGGTGATGAGAGTTGGGTCTATGGATACAACCCTGAGACAAAGCAGCAGCTGTCACAATGGAAGAGCCCTCCATCTCCATAATTGAAGAAAGCACGGCAGAGCCGTAGCTCAGTCAAGAACATGCTTGTTGTTTTTTATCGCATCCCCAGTATTGTGCAGTGGGAATTCCTCCCCCAGGGCCAGACCAGTAATCAAGAGTTCTACTGTGATGTTTTGAAGCATTTGGGGGAGGGCATTCGATGAAAGTTACCAGATCTGTGGATTGTGAAGAATTGGATTCTTCACGATGTCACCCTGTCACCGAGCTCTCCTCACTTGTGAATTTCTCGCCAAAAACAACATGGTCTTGCTTCTGCACTTGTCCTATTTGCTGTATTTAGCACATACAAACTTCCATCTCTTCCCCAAGATGAAAATGCTGCTCAAAGGTTGCCATTTTAATGCTGTTGTCAAGATCCAGAGAGAATTGTGGTAAGTCTCCTCCACGCTTACAGAAAACAACTTTCAGGTAGGATTCCAAAAGTGGCAGGAATGCTGTGACTGGTGTATTGCTATGCAGGGTGACTGTTTCAAAGCAGATGATGTTAAAATTTAGGTAAGTTATTTTTTATTAAATATAACTAGTCTGGGAACCTTTTGATACCACCATATTTGAACCAAAGACCATATGTGCAAGCTATATCTTTTGTGTCCTTGGTAACTAATACTTCAGGTGAATTTTTTACTTGAGATACATTTATTTCAAAGTAGGATTTGACATGTTAGATGTGCAATGCAGGCATGATTCACAGTTGATCCAGTTCGCTTCACTTACGTATTTATCTTTTATACCCAGAAATTCCAATTGTAATTAATAACCTGGGAAGAAATGATCTCTGACAGGTTGAAGAATTGCCCTTGGCTTGCTGGGTAAAAATGAAGTTTTTAGAGGTTACATGGTGTGTGTGTGTGTGTATATATATATATATATATAGAGAGAGAGAGAGAGAGAGAGTGGTATGGTGATACAAGCAGGAAAAATAGAACTCAAATGTATAAACCTACGGCTCTTTGATCTGTAACTTGTTTGATAAGTGTCAATGCATGAAACTTTCAAACCTTGAGTCCCTCTGTTGCTTTTGCTAAATGTTAGTTTATATATGTGCATATATATATATATATATAATGGTATAATTATAAACTGTTTATACAGTCAACAAATGCAGCAGTTACACTATGAAGGAGTCCCTAATTTGCATACCAAAAGTGTTTAACACTCTAATATAATATATGTATATATAATAAAAATGCGGTCACGGGAGTGTGACGAAAGAACTCTGGCCAAAGTAAGATTAAGATTAATCATCATCATCATCATCATCGTTTAACGTCCGTTCTCCATGCTAGCATGGGTTGGACGGTTCGACTGGGGATCTGGGAAGCCAGAAGGCTGCACCTGGCAATGTTTCTACAGCTGGATGCCCTTCCTAAAGCCAAAAATAAATAACGCTGAAGCAAATTAACACCAAATATATAGTGCGTGTGTTTTTATTGGCTAAACTGGCAAAATTACCATTCATAAATACAACAATAATAAAATATGATATAATATATAAATAATTCTTATTTCAATCATCATCATCGTTTAACGTCCATTTTCCATGCTAGCATGGGTTGGATGGTTTGACTGAGGTCTGGAGAGCCAGCGGCTGCACCAGGATCCAGTCTGATCTGGCAATGTTTCTACAGCTGGATGCCCTTCCTAATGCCAACCACTCCAAGAGTGTAGTGGGTGCTTTTTACATGCCACCGGCATGGGAGCCAGTCAGGCGGGCCTGACATCAATCACATTCGGATGGTGTTTCTTACGTGCCACCGGCACAAGAGCCAGTCAGTGGGTACTGGCCACAGCTACAATATTTGTTTTACTTGACTCAACAGATCTTCTCTAGCATATCATATCACCTGACGCATCAGGGGTACTCTTAACAGGGCCAGACATGCATGGCTGCGATCTCACTTTAGTTGCCAGGTCTTCTTAATCACAGCATATCTCCAAAGGTCCCGGTCTCCTGTCATTGCCTCTGTGAGGCCCAATGTTCAAAGGTCATGCTTCACCACCACATCCCATGTCTTCCTGGGTCTATCTCTTCCACAGGTTCCTTCTACAGTTAGGGAGTGGCACTTGTTCGCACAGCTGTCTTCATTTATGCGTAACACATTATTATATGGATTAATTCTGCCGAGGTTGACTTAGCCTTTCATCTTTTCGGGCTCGATGAAATAAGTACCAGTCAAGTACTGAGGTTGATAAAATCAACTAGCTTTTTCCTACTCAAATTTCAGGCCTTGTGCCTATAGTAGAAAGGATTGTTATATGACTTCCATAGAAAATCTTTTATTGACAAAACATTACTGCACACGATACAAAGAATACCTCTTTTCCATTTTAGTTTTGTCAAGGTTTTCTCAAGGACAGTCATAAAACCAAAAACAAAAAGATATGGGTATTTATGCATTATGTATTGACCATGGAATAAAAGGTATTGCACTGAATAAGTGTATCTTTTCTGTTGCTATTATGGTTTTCTAATTTTAAAAATTTTGTTCCAGTTGTTTTCAAATTTGGAGTTTTGTTGTAGAGTTTGTATGCTAATTATGGAAATGAAATTCATTTTACCATAAATTAATGAATAAAAAACTAATAGCTTTTAAAGTTTGCAAATTTTGGGCAATTTTAACCAATTGAAAGCCACAGACACCTTGGTGCCTGTTTACACAGCAACAAGCCAAGCTGTAGTCTGCTCCTGAAAAGGATGCAATGAGTGTGTGTCTTGTCAGAAAAGAGACATGGATTAAGGAATTGACTTCAGTTCAGTTTTGTGTTGAAGAACTGAGTAGGAGCCACTGCACAGCTGTTGATTACAAGAGCTACTTTGTGTAATATATGTCCAAGCTTTTAAATGTGAAATTGTTGTCAGCGGCTGATTGGGTGGGATCAAAAGCAGTTTTGACCCTATGGACCCAATCAGCCGCTAAAGATCTGGTATTTCCAGATTTTTTGAAAATGGCCGGTTGCAGGTACCCAGTGATGCTTGAGGGACGCCTCCTCAAGTGTCACCTGTGCCATACTAAGAAGAACTGTCCCCAGGACCAAAGTAGGGTCCTGGAGCAGTTAATAAAAGTAGTGCCCTCTCCTTTAAAGGGAGAGATGGAGGCAGTCGAAGAGGTGGAGACCTTCTCGAAAAAGGGGAAAAAGGAAGAAGGTGGGCAACAATGGTTGCCCACCGAAGGACCCCAAGGCTGCAGGAGGGAGGGATGATCATCTGGATAAAGCAGAAGAACTACACCCTCCTGTAGCACAAGGGAGAAAAAAAAGAAGAAGAATGGGACACTGCCGGTAGTTAGTAGTAGACTGCTGGCATGTCCTGAAACCTCTTTGGTGGGAATTGTTCCACCGACGGAAGAAGCTGTGGCCCTTCCTATTATGATGAAGGATGAATTTGGGATCTCCTTTCTTAAGGGAAGGGCAGTTCAGAGCTTTGTGAAGAAGCTAGAGGGCTGGTGGGAAGGGGCCCAGTCCTGTACTGAAGACCCAAATTGGCCTCCGCAGGTTTACTGCAGAGGTCATAATGTTCAGGGTGATGGACTTCTTTCCCAGGGACCAATAGTTTTGTTTGTTGGAGCCCCGACTTAGAACTGCAGGATTGCCTGCAGGAGGCAAGTTACTTGGTCAGGGAGGAAAGGTAAGAGACCTTAGTACCTCGATTTGAAATTTGAATTTGTTATTTTTTGGTAAGAGGCTCAGCGTCTCATCTTGTAAGGATGATTGCGTCCATTCTTTGAACTTTGGTAAGAGGTTCATTACCTCATTTTGTGTTGTTGAGAAAAAGAGAACAATGTCTTCAGGAAGCAGCAATCGGTGGGCGTTGTCTGCTTCCCCCACCAACCATCTTTTCATTTCTTTCATTC
This sequence comes from Octopus sinensis, assembly GCF_006345805.1. Classification (NCBI taxonomy): domain Eukaryota; kingdom Metazoa; phylum Mollusca; class Cephalopoda; order Octopoda; family Octopodidae; genus Octopus; species Octopus sinensis. Next base: position 44,444,681 of record NC_042997.1, read on the forward strand.
CATTATCATTTGTGTCTTTGTTCAACCCGCAGCTACATCACTGTAAAGCTGTATGGCCACTTTATGAAATATGCAGAGGACCTGCTCCACAACCTAGTTCAGATAGCTGGTCCTGGGAATATTGTTGAGATAGACAAAACTGTCTTTTCAAGACATAAGTACAACCAAGGAAGGGTGTTTGCTACCGGAGCAGTGGGTTTTCATAGAAGCATGTTTTGCTTTATGTGATGCAATGTCAGAATTGTGACACACTAGAGCAGAGGTTGGTGAAAAATTAAATTCTTGTGGGTAATGAGGACTCAGTAGACATAAGTCAAATTATGCCAGCGCCGCCTTGGCTGGCTTCCGTGCCGGTGACACGTTAAAAGCACCAACCGATCGTGGCCGATGCCAGACTCCCCTGGCACCTGTACAGGTGGCACGTAAAAAGCACCCACTACACTCTCGGAGTGGTTGGCGTTAGGAAGGGCATCCAGCTGTAGAAACACTGCCAGATCAGACTGGAGCCTGGTGCAGCCCCTGGCTTCCCAGACCCCGGTCGAACCGTCCAACCCATGCCAGCATGGAAAATGGACGCTAAATGATGATGTGTTCTTTGTTATGTGTGATTTTCTTACTTTTGAATCAAGAGGGTAACGTCGGCAGAAATAAATATATTTTGGGTTAAAAAAAAGTTCCCCGACCCTTGCACTAGAGGAACGCATATATCAGTTGGTTCTTCCAGGAACCACAGTTTTCAATGACTTATGGAGGACCTACTCTCACATTCCTGAGATGGATGGTTATAATTTTTGACAGAATAGTGAATCGCAACATTGAGTTTATTAACTCAAAATTAGTGCCCACACACACATAAAAGGGGAAAAAAGCACATGGGCTTGTGTAAAATGAATGCCTTGTGAGTGGATTTGGTAGACGGAAACTGAAAGAAGCCTGTCGTATATATATATATATATATATATATATATATATATATATATATATATATATATATATGTATATATGTATATATATATATATCTATACAATATGTTACATTACTCGGTAGTCAAGATAAAACTCTGAGTTTCAGATGCCGAAGTGGAAATCCACAACACCATCTCTTCGGTTATCTGGCTATTTGAAAACGTTATGAAAAAATACCGTTAAATAAAGGGAAATTACTCTGTTATAACTCTGCTTGCCTGCGTACTTATACATCGCTCGCATTTTTCGTCATAAAAATTATATAAAAATACATAAAAAATATATAAAAAATATATAAAAATATATAAATTCTTCTTGGGACATAACATAGAAAGCATGTTCTATCTGTTTTCTTTAGGTGACCAAAAACGTAACAGAAACTTAGTCACATGTGGGCATGATCCGAAAAGCTCTGTCCTTGTATTTAGACATGTGGTAGGGTCTAAGCTGCTTTTCCAGATAAGCCATCTCTCCATGTCGCATAGACCGCACCTTCCGCTGCCGTTAGTATAGGGCTTACATCTGGCCAAAATCTTCCATTGTATGTTATAATCGACACCTTTATCTCTTAAAGACCAAATATGATTAGACAATTGTGTCGCTTTTCTTTTGTTCCAGTGCCTAAAGCTCAAAGTGTGGTTATTGAACCTGGCCTTGAAATTACCCTCTGTAAGGCCCACGTATTTCTTCGTCGAAATGGTGTCTTCAGTGGTTATAGAGTTTATATATATGTATGTGTGTTTGTGTGTCTGTGTTTGTCCCCCTAGCATTGCTTGACAACCGATGCTGATGTGTTTACATCCCCGTCACTTAGCGGTTCGGCAAAAGAGACCGATAGAATAAGTACTGGGCTTACAAAGAATAAGTCCCGGGGTCGATTTGCTCGACTAAAGGCGGTACTCCAGCATGGCCGCAGTCAAATGACTGAAACAAGTAAAAGAGTAAAGAGTAAATTTTAAAATGATCTTTTTAGAGAAATTAAGATGTCTGTCTAAGTTTAACCAGATTATATTTCTTGTCTCCTGATTTGACCCTTTCATCACCATTCTTCTGTTGAAGTATACCACCTAATTAATTTTGAAAACAATGGAAAATTTAATAAAATAACTATTAATAATTATTAAGCTGTTGTTTGGAACATAAATTACACAAAATTTTGATGAAAGGTTTTGATTTATGTTGTTTTAAAATGGAAAGCTTGTATTATAACCTGGGACAATCTTAGCCTGGTTGATATCAAAAGAGTTACACTACCTTGGTTATTTGTGCCTAAGATTCTTGTATCCTATTATACTTATATATATATAGAGATAGATATATATAGATATATATATATATATATATATATATATATATATATACCGGAGTAAACACATAAATGTGAAACAAGGTAGAAAAAAGAGTACTCAGATACCAGTGGTAGAGTAATATGCTTTATTTAAAGCAGCAGAAAATTCAACAAAACCTGTTACTCTGAGTTTCCTGTTGCCGTTCATTGGACAGTTTTTGCTAGATTCTAGCAAAAACAGTCCGATGAACAGCAATGGGAAATTCAGAGTAACAGGTTTTGTTGAATTTTCTGCTGCTTTAAATAAAGTATATATATATAGATATAAAGATATATATATATATATATATATATATATATATATATATATATATAATATATATATATTAATAAATGAAATAAAACATATGCATATATATAAACATATATGTACGTACCTACCTCTACATGTACATATACACGCATATATGAGTACAGGACACCAAAGGGACGTCGAACACAAGGAGAAATGAAAACATAGACACAAACCAAAGGAACTGGACATTTTTTTAAAAACAACAAAAAATCGAGTACAGGACAATTAACACAAAGAAAAAAACCCCTTCTTCAGTCGCTATGGTTTCATCTACTCTACGTTTCGAAGGATATATATATATATTTATAGATATATAGATATATATAAGTTAAGTTTCTTTAAGGCTTTTTTTCACAATGTTATAGTGAACTCAAAAGCTTTGGCACCCTTCATTGCCAATTCTGTTCTTGGGATTCTTTTTATGATCAGAAATTGTTGGCTTGGTTGGCTGAAGAATGTTACTAGCAAATTTCCAATTGTAACCTTTTGTTATTGAGATACAGAAGTCAAGACTATTATTAGGGACTTGTAGAATATAAATTGTCTTAAAAATCAAAATTCTTGTGTAGTGTAGCCTTGGTTTATTTATAACCTTAGCCATTACATACCTGCAAAAAAAGACACTCTCTCTCTCTCTCTCTGTCCCCCCCCCTACCATCCATCCATCCATCCATCAGTTTTCTGCACTCTTACCTTTAACCAAATTCCACTTACAAGGTATTGGCCGGCCAATGGCTGTGATAGAAGACATTCAGTATTGACCCCATAAGGTTGTGAAAAAACTTCTTAATCACAGAGCCATGCTTTCCTTCATATTTGAAGACATACTTCCTCATGCTATAGCGATTGATTATCAAGATTGTGCTACTTGCCAACCATTAACTTCTGAGCTCAAAATCCTCATTTTAGCCATTGTGATCCTTACACTACGAATGTCAGTCTGCCAAATTGTGAATAGGGATCACTTCCATTTCGCAGATAATGTCCAGAAGAAAGCCTAGTTTTGAAAATAGCATGTCCCAAACAATTTACATGCAAATCTTAAAATTTGTGAAAAAAAGGAGAAAAAATTAATTGTACTACAAAGCCAACAGATGTAAGAACTTATTAAAAAGGAAAGGAAGGATATTGAATTGGAAGATCTACAACATTTAAGGTTTTAGATGTAGTGTGGTTTGAATTATGGAGTTGATTGGTTAAGACTACGAGTGTAAAGGTCAGAAATTGAAATGTAGCCACAAACTTTGCATTATATTCGTAGGCAAAACTTCCTGTCGGGAATTTATGTTAATGCCATGCTATTAATTATTCCTTTCATGAATCACAATTTTCCATACAACTGGTGTCTCTTTCGTTTTTTTTTCTCTCTCTCTCAAGCTATTACAGAATGTTTAACTAGAGAAAATATAGTAAATTACCAGTAAAAGTGGTTAGTTTCATCCTATGAGTTCAGTTGGGCAGTGGTTGGGCTAAAAATAGGTACCAGTAATATATGGCAGTAGATTTGATTGACTATACACCCTCCTGTAAAATATGCAATGTTGAATTTGTCAAAAGAGATAAGTTCTTTACCTGACTAGTGATTAGATAATTTTCAGCTCTTCTTTCTGTATTGACTTTGAAGAAGCACAATTTATAATCAACTTAGGAAGAGACCAACCAACTACTAATTTTACCTTGTGTTTTCATCATTACAATAACCATCTCTGGAGCTGAAACCTTCCCTACCTTTAATTCATTGATCACCTCACTAATTATGCTTGAACTAATCTCTATAGTTGGCTGCTTTATTGGTTCTGCTGTTTCGTAATCCCATTTACATTCCTTATTAAACAACCTCGGATACTGGCCCTTCTACACCTCTTTCTTTTCACAGATATTGAAGGTAGTGTGAAAGTTTCATTTTGGATACGGTTCTATGTAATTACATCCTAGTTCTTGTAAATTGGGATACTTAATGTCTCTTGTCCACACCTGCAGATTATTTCCCGATATTTCACTTTGTTTCTCTCTTTTTTCCCATTCTTCCAAGACTGTCACTTAGTTTTTAAAGCACTATTCACCAAATTACTTCATCATCACACTGCTATCTGTTTGGCCGGGATCCTGCTCCAGACATCCATTTATCCATAAAATTTGGTCATTTCCTTGTAGCATGTTGATTCTTAGCAAATCTCAGATGATTTCTCTGTTATTGTTCCCTATCTTCTAACGATCTAAATAGGTGTCATAAAGTGTTATTTGAAAGTCACACCTTAAAGTAAGTTTTTTTAACTTCAAAGTTGTAATAGGTTCCTGCATTTCCAACACTTAATGCATATATATATATATATATATATATATATATATATATACATATATATATGTGTGTGTGTGTATCATTGTTGTTTTAATGTCCACTTTTCCATGCTTACATGAGTCAGATGGATTTTCTTGAGGTAGATTTTTACAGCTTGATACCCCTCCTGTTTCGGATCCTCCAGAGCCAGACATTATTTTTTGCTTCATAGATTTGGAATGTGCAGTGTTGGTTTGCAACCATCACATATTATAAAGACAAGAGGCCTCCATATCCACAAATACATACATTATTTATATCTCTTCTATCTTTTTTTCTTGTTTCAGTTATTAGACTGGGGAACCACCTTGAAGAATTTTAGTCCAATGAATTGACCCCAATACTTGCTATTTTTTTGTAAAGCCTGGTACCTATTATATTAGCCTCTTTTGCTGAACCACTAAGTTATGAGGATGTAAATGCACCAACACCGGTTGTCAAGGAGTGGTGGGGAACAAACATACACACACACACATATGTGACAAGTTTCTTACAGTTTCCCTCTCCTAAATCCACTGACAAGGCTTTAGTTGACCTGGAGATATATGAGGAGACACTTGCCCAAGGTGCCACACAGTGGGACTGAACCTAAAACCATGTGGTTGAGAAGCAAACTTCTTACCACATAGCCATGCTTGTGCCTATATATAGATTTCTTTCAGTTTCCGTCTAGTGAATCTAGTCGTACTCACAAGGCTTTGTTTGTTCCAAGGGCTATAGTAAAAGACACTTGTCCTTGTCTAAGGTGCCTCACAGACCCAAACTTCATGATTGTGAAGCAAGCTTCTTCACCACACACCCATGCCTGGGCCTGCAGTTTTGTGTTTGAGACATTTAACTTGTTCTAAGTAAGGACTATAAGTAGTATATTTTACTTCTGTAAGCAACAATAGCACTGTCTCTCTTTTTGACTTGCTGTCCTTAGTTGAATTTGTTTTTCTACTAACTGCACTAGTTTAATTAGTACCATCAGCCCCTGACCCGTGGGGGTCTGGAAAGGATTTGTTTAGCTAAAATTCATTGTGGCTATTGATGATTTTGCATCAGTAAGTTTCAATTGCTGTTTAACCCTTTAGTGTTCGTATTATTCTGCCAAAATTAATCCTTTTTTATCCACATTGCCTTGAACTAATCAGGCATTATCTTGGAGCTATGAGATTTTGATGAGGTAGCTGTTAATTTTTAAAACAATATTGTGAGGTTGTGGGGTTGGTGTGAGAGACCAGATCTGGCCAGTTTGAACATAAAACAGGTAGAATACTTTTGGCCGGATATGGCCGGTTTAAATGCTAAAGGGTTAAAAACCTCGGTCATTCTTGTTTGAAGAGGCCCATGACAAAAGGCTTTAACAGCTATGGCCATTCCATTTTGTTTTCAGGAATAGTGTGTTATTTTTTTCTCCCTATTTTTAAAGATTGTAGGGTATAATTTGAAGAAAATGTAGCTATCATTTCTAGCAGATTTAGAGAGTCGTGGAAACTTTTCTTGGCTTGATAGATAACTGTTATGTTTGGTGTGCCTCAAGAAACGTGTTAGACATTTCAAGATGAGACATTATTTCGCTTGCATTCATTTCTCATATTTTGGTTTTCATAATAATCAACAAGTATTCTAGGTTCATTCTTGGCACTAAGTTTTTAAATGTAATAATAAATAATAATTTAACTTAGACTTGTTATATTACAGTAAATCCCAAATACTAGGTTTTCTCTCGAGGGCTAGAAAATTCATTATCTTTGATCAGTTGCTATAAAGCACAAAGTACATCCTACTTTGTGTGTTGTTCACATACCTGAGATAGTATTGCTGCCACACACACATGCCTTCCTAGACTGCATCTCTAAAAGAAGCTCATACTGTGCCCCCACTTTTGGTCCATTTGTTACGTTATTTGTCTCAGTCCCAAAACTTTTCACTAAACACTTTGCATAAACCTACCTACAAATTGTGTTATGCTTATTGTTACTCTGAACAAGAATAACTATGAAAGAATAGTTTATGTTAAAAGCCAAAATTGTTATGCAAAATACATACTTTTGTGTTAAGCTAGGAAATTATTTAATCCCAAGTCAAGATTTGTCAGTAGCAATTGAGGAAATATTGTGTTGATATGAAAACAGCCTATTGATATGCTGGATACCAAATAAAAGAATGATGCCATGATTGGACAGTCTTCAATTAAACATGTTCTTAACCTCAGTTTTGCTACTTCTATGTTTCTTAGGTATTTTGGGCCTGGAATACATTATCTCAACGTGTCTTGTAGATTTGTTCCATTGAAGATTTAAATAGTTTACATGTTGGATCATAATAGTGATGGAAATGCTAGTTTATTCTTAGGTTACTAATAGCTAGTAATGTCATTGGTACTGGTTTTCTTAACGGTTGACTGAGGTGTGTGCAACATATGCCATATAACTTGGCTGTTGAAGCTTTCATATTCAAGTAGTGATTTGTGGGAGAATACACTGGAAAGTTGTGATGCACTGGAGTTGGATCAGTGCATTACAGGTACATTTTGTTTGGAAATAAAAAAAAAAAAAAGATTTAAGTGGTGCAATTGGTATGGGAAGATAGCAAAAAATGTTTTAAAACTGAAAACTTAGGAAAAGAATATAGAATATTATTGCTTACTTGAGTTTATTAATCATAATTTTCTACGACAAATTTATGAATAACACATTTTGTTTTTTGAAGACACTAAGCATTAGTATAGATTTTCTAAAGTGTTAAATTATAGTTTTGAAAATCTGCAACACACTCAGTGCACCAGAATGCTGCAGCACGCTATTTTAGAAGCAGTGATCTATAGTTTCAGTGTCTAAAATTTTTGGTGCAGATGCATCTTCTCTTCATCTGCTCTGCCAGCAGGCATCACCAGTCATTCTTAAAGTTTGGAAATTCATAATTTTTCTTGGGAAAAGATACCAAAGTTGTTTCTCATTGCCTGCTGTCAATTTACAGCCTACTTTGCCTGTTTCCTGCTCTCTGGATCTTACTCTTGTAACCTAGGGTCAACTTAATCCATGGGCAAGGGGACCGGTCATATGTCATCAGCACACATCCACACACAGCAGGCCTGTATCACATTGATGTCTGGGTGCCCTGCCCTCCCCCTAAGTCTCATATGCCTTAGCCACAGGACCATCTGCTTTTATGTTCTGCTGCTGGGACTATAGCTCAGTGTGCTATCGCTCAAAGGTGAGGACAGACCTAGGAACTTTGGTATATAAATTTAACTCTCTACCTTCCAAGTGCTTTCATAAAATTATGACAACTTTTAACTTAAATATGAACATTTTAAATCAAGGTAGTTTTTTTTTAATCAAAAAGCCAAAAATGCTCTCGGGTAGGTTGTAATTGAAAAGATTAACTCTATAGTATCTACTTTGAGCTTATATATAAATATATATGTGTGTGTCTGGACACTAGACACATGTTTGTAAATAATTTCTATCTGATGGAACAATCAGAAGAATTAATTTTTGTGTCTTTTGAGAGAAAATTTCAGATTCAAAACTGTGTATTTGTCGCCACCACATCTGTTTTTAACTTAGCATACTTCAGATTTCAAGGGAACAATGTAAATGTAGAAATTATAAAGAATGGTTTGATAAAGATATCTTACAATTAGCCTGTTTGTATATATCTGCAGAAATAAAGTAAAGAAATAAATGATTAATTTCAACTTCTTCTTCACATGTTCATGTCCCTTCTTCTTCCCCTAATTCTAGCTAGGTCATTTTATGCAGTTTACAATGGCACAATTATTTCGTTTTCTATGTTGAAGTTAAGACTGTTTATATTGACACAACGGCATAATTACAGATTTCTGCCGCCACAGATTTTGGATGATCATGACTTTCAGAAAAATGGATATTTTTTAAAGAAATTTTATACAAATATGTGTTATATCATGTAGATTCAAAATATACAAAATTTTTGTGGGGAAAGATTTTTAGGAGGGGGTGGGGTGGGGAATTTCTGAAAATTCACCAGAGTCCACTTCAATTTGTCTTAACTTTCAAGAAAATGGATATTTTTTAATGAAATCCTCTACAAATATACCCCAGACTATTTAGATTCTGAGGACATAGGAATTTTGGGGGTAAACAATTGAGGGTTGTTTTTGAGAACTGTTCCCCACTCAGGTGTGTTTCGGAACAAGTTGTCCATATTTGTTTCAATTTCACCCCCATCCCCATTTTCAAAAATTTTTTGCTATTTCTTTCTTTACCCATAATTTTAGATAGCATTTTGCAGAAATACATTTTCGAGAGAGTGTGTATTACATTAGATTGAAAATTCAAAGAAGTTTTAAATTAATAAGTGAAGTTGCAGAGATTATAGAAGTTAGTGGTAACAAAGTATGGAGAGATTAGACGATAAAGTCATCTTAAAAAACACGTTAGAGTTTTTGCATGAATGAGTGAAATCGAGTAAAAGTAAAATATTAACAAAATATCTTTTTCCTACCTCTTAAAATCACTGGATATATAATATATATAATAATCCTGAATAGATTTTCCTGGCTTGCCTGTCCTCCGTCAAAACATCCAACCCATGCCAGCATGGAAAGCAGACGTTAAACGATGATGGTGATGATGATGATGATGATGATGATGATGATGATGATGATGATATATAATTATGATAGATTGATACCCATTCAATGTTTAGGTAAACTTCGTCACTCACTCTCTCTTCCCCCCCCACTCAATGAAATGTATTTCGGTGCCAAAAATAGATTTTCTTTTTACAATTTTTGGTGCCGAAATTTGTTTCATCTTTGTGTGGAGAGAGAGAGAGAGAGAGACAGAGTGAGTGAGTGAGAGAAAGACAGAGTGGGTGACAAAGTTTACGTAAACATTGAATGGGTTGGACAGTTTGAATGAGGACTGGCAAACCTGGAAAATCTATTTGGGATTATTTTATATAATATATCCAATGATTTTAAGAGGAAGGAAAAAGATGTTTTACTCCATTTCACTCATTCATGCAAAAACTCTAATGTGTTTTTTTTCAAGATGAATTTATCGTTCGTTATCTCTCCACACTTCGTTACCACTAACTTCTATGACCTCTGCATCTTATTCATTTCAAACTTCTTTGAATTTTCAATAGAATGTAATCCACACTCTCTCGAAAACATATTTCTGCAAAATGTTATCTAAAATTATGAGTAAAGAAAGAAATAGCAAAAAAGTTTTGAAAATGGGGGTGGGGATTCCACATGACCCCATTTTCCGGACCCAAAAAAGTGTTTTGTAGCATATTAGGTCCTGGAATTCAGTCACTGAAAAAAACCCAGAAAATTTCCAATGATTCTGGGATATAGAGGGGGGGGTACTCGTTTCTCACCCCCCCTTTTTTTTTCCGAACAAAAATAGGGGGTTAGCAGCTTATTATGAGATCAGGGTACTTGATTCCATGCAAATAATCCGAGTTTTTTTCTTTCCTTAGTGAAAAGATCAATGGGGGTAGAGGGTGAAATTTCCAAAGCTTTCACCTCATCTCACCCCATTTTCCGGGCCCGAAAATGGGTTTTGTAGCATATTAGGAGGTCACCAGAATTCATTCAATGAAAAAGATTTCCAATGATTCTGGGATATGGGGGGGGGGGGGGTCCAGCTCCCCCACCTTTTTTTTTTTCTGAACAAAAATAAGGAGTTTGCAGCATAGTAGGAGGTCAGAGTACTTTATTCCATGCAAAAATTCTGAGTTAAAAAAATTTTTTTTTTTTTTTAGTGAAAATTGTGCCAGCGTCGCCTCGACTGGCTGCTGTGCCGGTGGCACGTAAAAAGCACCATCCGAATCGTGGCCGATGTCAGTGCCGCCTCAACTGGCTTCCGTGCCAGTGGCACGTAAAAAGCACACACTACACTCACGGAGTGGTTGGCGTTAGAAGGGCATCCAGCTGTAGAAACACTGCCAGATCAAGACAGGAGCCTGATACAGTCTTCTGGCTTCCCAGATCCCCGGTCGAACCATCCAACCCATGTTAGCATGGAGAACGGACGTTAAACGACGATGATGATGATGATGATGATGATGAAAGGATCAAAATTTACCAAAATCTGTAGTTATGCCAACACAACTTTGGTATATCATGCCAGTTGTGTTTACAGTGTCAAAACCTATTCAAATCTTAGGTTCGCATACATCCACAACCCTTTGTATATTGTAAAATATGTTTCCAGGATTGGCTTTTACAATGTATTGGATCAAAAAGTTTATTCACAATGGTGATGATAATGATGATGTTGAATAAGTTTTTTGGTTTTTTTTAATTAGAGAAAAAATAAACAACATCCATGTCTATAAGAAAGTCAAGTTGATGAAATTGATGTAGCTGATGTTCACTCAAGCTTTTCCTTTCAGAAAATTAGGTTGTAAAGGATTATGCAAAATGTTTTGGGATTGAAACAAGTGGATTACTCTCTTTTACTTGTTTCAGTAATTTGACTGCGGCCATGCTGGAGCACCGCCTTTAGTCGAGCAAATCGACCCCGGGACTTATTCTTTTTGTAAGCCCAGTACTTATTCTATCGGTCTCTTTTTGCCGAACCGCTAAGTTACGGGGACGTAAACACACCAGCATCGGTTGTCAAGCAATGCTAGGGGAACAAATACACACACATACATATATATATATATATATATACATATATACGACAGGCTTCTTTCAGTTTCCGTCTACCAAATCCACTCACAAGGCTCTGGTCGGCCCGGGGCTATAGAAGAAGACACTTGCCCAAGATGCCACGCAGTGGGACTGAACCCGGAACCATGTGGTTGGTTAGCAGGCTACTTACCACACAGCCACTCCTGCGGATTAGGTGTGAAGATTGGGGAGGAGGTGTAAGCTTTATATCCACAGTAATATCTTTGCAAATTGCAGCATTGCTTTTGAGTAACGACATTGCCTGGTTCAATGTTTTATGTTCTCTTTGGTTTGACTTCTTCAGCTTGACTCAAATATCTCCAGAACGGATTGATTATCTTTGTTGCAGCCTGATCCAAGAATTGTCTTTGTACTAATCTTAATCTAATAGCATATGTTTGAATTGTATGCTTAATCAGAATATTATGAACTTGATTTCGAATGTTGTCCAGCTGGGATTTTCCAAGCTTACAGTGATCTGGGTTTTTCCATTTAACCATGTTTGTTAATCTGTGCACATTCTATCAACATAAGCCTTTCTTTTCTATTAATCTTTCTGCTTAGGTTAACTCTTCTGCAATCTCTTTAAATCTCTTGCTGCTAACTTTCTCATTAAACTAAGATAACTCTGCTCTACTCTTGAGTTTTAGAAGATTCTAGATCATTGTGGAAGATATCTAATTCTTCAGAGATATCTAGTACCGAGAGCCGCTGTTCTCTAGTTTCTCTCTGTTTGATATTGCCCAGTATCTATTGGAGGGTTTTCAACTTATAATCGAAAACATATGGTGAATTAGTTAATTTATTTACTAAATTGCCTATAATTTTGCTTTCTTTTTACAATCATTATTCAATTATCATTCATTTTCATTTTATGTTTCCATAATTATTTTCTGAATTATACTCAGAATCGAAATCGATCAATGGAAATTGCAGCTGAGTTACCAGTGCTGGTGGCACGTAAGAGAACCATCCGAACGTGGCCGTTGCCAGCGCCGCCCCGACTGGCCTTGTGCTGGTGGCACGTAAAAAGCACCATCCGTTTGTGGCCGTTTGCCAGACTCGTCTGGTACCTGTGCCAGTGGCACGTAAAAAGCACCCACTACACTCATGGAGTGGTTGGCGTTAGGAAGGGCATCCAGCCGTAGAAACATTGCCAGATCAAACTGGGCCTGGTGCAGCCTTCTAGCTTCACAGACCCCAGTTGAACCGTCCAACCCATGCTAGCATGGAAAGCGGATGCTAAACGATGATGATGATTTTCAGGGTTTGCTGGCTTTATCTATTTAGAAATTCTTATTATTTTGTTTTCTCAGTTTACTTTCAACATATAATTACCCTTTGTTTCTACATTCTTAATATAAAATATAAAAGACCCTCTTTTATACTATTACCCTACACACCTGAATTAGATGGCTTTTGAAAGCAATCTCTTTCTAATTGACTCTTCTTATTTATTTTTGCATTTTGTTTTCTCCCTTTATTGATAATCCACTCTATCTTATTCCAAGCTTTTCTTGGTCAGTGATGGAAGAGAGAGAGAGAGAGAGAGAGAGAGAGAGAGAGAGAGAGAGAGACCAATGCAGAATGTCAAGAATGAAATGTGATCTGTGTAGTTTTAAATAAATTGACAGATGTTAAATCAGCATGGAACCTAACTCTGTGATGAAAGTGAAAGGTATGGATTAGTATAATGGTTTCTGAGAGAAGTTTAGAGAACTTGCTAGCTTTCTGTGGATGAGAGAGTTTATCTAAAATAATATTTGATTCATCATCATCGTTTAACGTCCGTTTTCCTTGTTAGAATGGGTTGGATGGTTCAACCGGGGTCTGGGAAGCCAGGAGACTGCACCAGGCTCCAGTCTGATCTTGCAGTGTTTCTACAGCTGGATGCCCTTCCTAACGCCAACCACTCCGTGAGTGTAGTGGGTGCATTTTACGTGCCATTGGCACAGGGGCCAGAGGAGGCTGGCAACGTCCAGTTGGTGCTAGACATATTAGCCAGTTTCAATCCTCAACTACTGACAATACCTGTACTGGATAGTACAGGAGAACTAACCTCAAGGTGAAATGATCTAGGAGTGTAACAGAAAACACACACGAACCTCATTGTTTTTAACCCTTTAATTACCAATTTTTGTTGCACCACATTGACTTTCTTTCAATTAATTTTGAAAACAATGAAGAATTTAGTAAAATAACTTAGTTGTTATTAAGCTGATGCTTGGAACATAGATTGACATAGAATTTTAATGAAAGGCCTTACTTTAGATCACTTTAAAACGGGGAATTTCTTTCATAGATCCAGCACTGTTCAGAGGCAGTTTAATATGAAAAAGGTAAAAGTAAAATCTACAATCAGAGGAAAGCAGGTGTGGCAGTGTGCAAAGAAGTTTGCTTGCCAACCACATTGTTCTGGGTTCACTCCAACTGCCTGGCACCTTGGGCTAGTGTCTTCCACTATAGCCTCAGGCTGACCAAAGCATTGTGAGTGGATTTAGTAGACAGAAACTGAAAGAAGGTGGTGTATATATATTTTGTTGTATATGTATAATTATCTATCTTATAAATTAAAAGGCAAGTTCTCTGTGTGTGTTGTGTGAACCACTTTTGCTCCTATATATATATATATATATATATATATATATATATATGTATGTGTGTATGTATATGTATATATGTATATGTATGTATATATATTCTTATATACATACATATAGATATATATAAGACCAGCAGCCGCCCATGCATACTGGCCTCCTCTCTCCATGCCACCAGTGTTATCCAAGGGAAAGGCAAAAGGGGCCGATACAGCTTGGTACTTGTGACGTCGCAACTCATTTCTACAGCTGAGTAAACTAGAGCAACAGGAAATAAAGTGTCTTGCTCAAGAACACAACATGCAGCCGGTCCGGGATTCGATCTCACAACCTCAGCATCGTAAGCTCGACGCTCTATATATATATGTGTGTGTGTGCGTACCTCCATTATCGCTTGGCAACTGATGTTGTTGTGTTCATGTCCCCAGAACTGAGCTGTTGGACAAAAGGGACCAATAGAATAAGTACTAGGCTTACAAAGAATAAATCCTGGGGTCGATTTCTTCGACTGAAGGTGGTGCTCCAGCATGGCTGCAGTCACATGGCCGAATCAAGTGAAACAATAAAAAACACGATGCTATTTTATTGCTGAGCAATGCCGGGTATCTCTGCTAATTATAATTATTTTAGTTCGTTTTGTTTGTCCTCGTTATTGTCCCGTACATTTGTTCGCTATTCCCAGTCGCATTTTGCAACTGGCGGCAGAAAGAGGGAACAATATGAATGATAACAGCATGAAATTGTAATTGTATTTTGGATGTTGACTGATGAGGGATTAGCCATGAATTTCCTGGTTGCTATGTTTTTGTCAAATTTTCCATTTGTTATCTTGCCAAATTTTCTGTTTGTTATACTTTTGTTAAATCCTTGAAATACTCATGCACACGCACACACATATATCATCATCATCATCATCATCATCATCATCATCATCATCATCATCATTTAGCGTCTGCTTTCCATGCTAGCATGGGTTTGTCACGGTTCAACTGGGGTCTGTGAAGCCAGAGGGCGGCATCAGGCCCAGTCTGATCTGGCAGTGTTTCTACGGCTGGATGCCCTTCCTAACGCCAACCACTCCGTGAGTGTAGTGGGTGCTTTTTACGTGCCACCCGCACAGGTGCCAGACGGAGCTGGCAAACGGCCACGGACGGATGGTGCTTTTTACGTGTGTGTGTGTGTGTTTGCGCCTCCCCCACTGCATGGCAACTGTTGTTGGTGTGTTTCTGTCCCTGTAAGCTAGTGGTCCAGCAAAAGAGACTGATAGAATAATTACCAGGTTTCAAAATAAAATAAGTCCTGGAGTTGATGAAAATTCCTCAAGGCAGGGCCCCAGCATGGCTGCAGTCTAATGACTGAAACAAGTAAAAAAATAAATCTGGGGAGGGTCTATAGTGGCAACAAATGATCCAAGATGATTAGTGGTAATTTAAATAGATTAGTTAGTATGAGGAAAGGGAGAAGCCTGAAGTGTTTTAGTGAAGAAGAGAGTGTATTGTGTATGGAGTGAAATGTCTCCAAGAAGTACATGTAGCAGTAGATGCTGTAGGTAGGTTGATTGTGGTTTCTGAGTCAAGGAGAGTGGAGGTGGATGGTACTCTCTACTCTTTTACTCTTTTGACTGCGGCCATGCTGGAGCACCGCCTTTAATCGAGCAACTCAACTCCGGGACTTATTCTTTTGTAAGCCCAGTACTTATTCTATCGGTCTCTTTTGCCGAACCGCTAAGTGACGGGGACGTAAACACACCAGCATCGGTTGTCAAGCAATGCTAGGGGGACAAACACAGACACACAAACACACGTACATATATATATATACATACATATATATGACGGGCTTCTTTCAGTTTCTGTCTACCAAATCCACTCACAAGGCTTTGGTCGGGCCGAGGCTATAGTAGAAGACACTTGCCCAAGGTGCCACGCAGTGGGACTGAACCCGGAACCATGTGGTTGGTAAGCAAGCTACTTACCACACAGCCACTCCTGTTAGTCTGTTATAGATAGCATTTTTAGTTACTTTTGGGAATTTTGGAGCTGAAAGCGATATGACTCTTCAGATCATTGGATACATTTCTCATGCTAGGATAAGGCCTCAGATCTTTAAAGAGATGGAAATAATTGATTGAATAGCTCCATTTGAATTTAATCAGTCCTGTAGGGTTAGGAGATACACAGTATTATGACTTGATAGGCCGTGTGTTCATACGAACCAAGTTAGCATTGGAAAGTGTATGCGAAATGCATCTCATGCCTATCCTCAGTGACTGTGAAAAGAAAGGAGCACACCAGTTTCTTGTATGAGAGGTTGATGTTGTTTATCTCTAAGATCATCCCTGATCAAGTGGACCAGTTTTCAAACGCATTCTAGTTTCGACCATCGTCTTCCTTTGGTCTATATATTCTACACAGAACTATGTTATGTGCTCTTTTCATTTTTTAAAGATAGTAGGTTATTTCAAAGAAATTTAGTTGCTATTTCTAGTAGGCCAAATGATCACAGAGACTTCCTTGTTGGCTTGTGTATGAAAGATTGTTGAATGAGGAATCCAAATTAATGTCAAAAGATGCTTTCTTGTTTGTTTATCAGAGTGCAGTTGGTTTGCAGTTGTGCTCTTTGTCCAACCCATGATCACACTGAATGTGCTATTTTGTATTAACACTTTGTTGTGGAGATCCCAGGTAAGACTGGCAAAATCCGCAATAGACTGGCTGTATCCTTTGTATTTCAATGTTATTTTCTAATTATTTGTGTGTGTTGACCAAATATAGTGCTCACGAACACTGTCTTTGGGCCATATTTTCTTTTCTTGCATAGAAATGTGTAAATGTCATGTAGACTTACTAGAATTTCTTGACTGACTTCTATGTTTACGGTGTATTTATTATTGTAAATGGTTGGTTGTTTTTAGATAGTGTTACTAGTACAAAAGGAAATAGTGTACATGGTAGGTGCTACTTTCAGTCTAATTTTTTAGTATGAACTTCTATGTGGCATAACTGCTAGTATGTTTGGGGAATGATGGATGGATGTAATTTTGCTATCATCTGCATATGATTCTACATGCACGCTTTGTGGAGATGTATTCTGGTCATGTTGGTATCAGTTAAAAGACAAGCATACATATTGTTGTACATTACATAGGTTTGGTAATGTGAGACATAGTTTACTAGCCAGTGTTTTATGCCGTGTCTTGAGGAGGTGTTAAGTATTTTATTTAAAAAGAAGAATACACTAGATAATGCATGGTTTTCATGGGTAAATTACTGTATGAAACAGAGATATCTTGAGTCCAGTATGGTAAAGTGTTATTTTCTGGAAATATCTGAATTACAAACTAGCAAAGTGGTCAATGTGGATTTGCTTCAGTCCCTAAAGTTTTACTTGATAAGATTTGGTAATCCAGAGAATAAGTTTAAACAATTTTTCTTTCTTTCTTTTTAGTTTGGAACAGTGTTTGTGAAAGTTTGATGTACATTTAGTTGGCATTACGGAATTTTTTTATATACAAGGCTAATATTTTAAAGTGTTTGCCAGGCTTACACACTTGCTTTAGTCTTCACTGGACTGTCCCAGTGGTAGATATTTTTTTATCATTGCTTTCATACATGTCTCACACTTTGCATGTCAAACGTAGTCATCTGCAAACAATACTTTATACCATGAACAGGAAAGTGTGTTATAATCTAATCTACTCTATACATTCAGTAAGTTTAAACATATCTCAAAAAATATTTAAAACAAGATTATTCTTGATAAATCTCTGTGGAGTAGAACCAATCTTTAGTTGACATTGTTGCTAAGAGAGTGATGATTGTGGTACCTGTTTTATAACTTCATAACAAATCTCTTTACTGAGACAAGTTTTCTCTACAAAAACAAAACAGAAGACATTTTGTTTCTATTCACATTGATTAAGAAAAAATAGTAAAATTGCTGCAAAGTTATATAAAATGACCCATAAACAAAGTTATCATTTTTAGATATAAAATAATTTGGCTTGTTATTTGTGACATTGGATAGGTGATTCACATAGTCATTGAAAGTTTTTAGGTAGAATGAATGAAATGTCACATAAATAGCCTCAGTAGTTGTTAAAATTTCAGTTTATTTGCCTTTCTAGTGCTGTGAATATTTGGTAATTTTTATAGCAAATACTTTACTGAACTTGTAATTATTTAGTGTGTATGTCTGCTAGGGCTTATTTCAAACACAGATTGTAATGATTCTTTAAAGTTCATGTTTTGCGTGTCCAATATCACTTATTTGTATTGTTGTTGATATTGTCATCCTCACGATGTTGTTATTATAGGAAATCACACTATTGTTGCTGCTGCGGTTTGCATTTCAATAAGTGGTACCTGTAGTTGCGAAGGGATCCATTAAGTTGGTAGTTGCTGATAAGTGGATTTGTGGTTTGAAAGAAATCATTTTTGTGCCGTGGTGTTAAAATATTATCAGATTGTTGCTTCTTTCTGAAGATTAACATTGATTGAACAAGTAGATGTAAGACATGGAGCAGCTGATATTAGCAGTGGATAGAGCTGTGAATTTAAGAGATTCAAAGCCAGGAAGCATTAGGTACTTAATTCAGTGTCCTGGAGTTGGTGGTAAGTAATAATTATTGATCAAGAAGTAATGATAGGTCCTTGATGGATGCTAGAGTTAATGGAACTAAGTATTGAGAAGGCTAGGTTTGGCATGAACCCTACGATTCACAAGATTGGAGCTTAACCCATTTTCCATAGCAGTGGCCGATGCCAGTGCCGCCTCGACTGGCTTCTGTGCCGGTGGCACATAAAAAGCACCATCCGAACATGGCCGATGCCAGTGTCGCCTTGGCTGGCTTCCGTGCCGGTGGCACGTTAAAAGCACCAAACGATTGTGGCCGATGCCAGACCCCCCCCCCCTGGCACCTGTGCAGGTGGCACGTAAAAAGCACCCACTGCACTCGCGGAGTGGTTGGCGTTAGGAAGGGCATCCAACTGTAGAAACACTGCCAGATCAGACTGGAGCCTGGTGCAGCCCCTGGCTTCCCAGACCCCGGTCGAACCGTCCAACCCGTGCTAGCGTGGAAAACGGACGTTAAACGATGATGATGATGATGATGATGATAAATGGCTGAAACTGCAACATTTCCCTTGAGTAGGACCCTGCTCTGTTGTAGGGTTAAGTTTTCAGCTATTGCTGGAACTCATTTCACAGCAGAGTGGGCTGGAGTACCATGAAATGAGGTGGTTTGCTCAAGAACACAGCATCTCCTGATCCTAGAATTGAAACCATGATCTTACAGTCTTGAGTGCAGTGCCCTAAATGCTATACTTATTTCTTTACTACCCACAAGGGGCTAAACACAGAGGGGACACACAAATGTATTAAGTCGAATACATCGACCCCAGTGCATAACTGGTACTTATTTAATCGACCCCGAAAGGATGAAAGGCAAAGTCGACCTCGGCTGAATTTGAACTCAGAACGTAACGGCAGACGAAATATGACTACGCATTTCGCCCGGCGTGCTAACGTCTCTGCCAGCTCGCCTAAATACTATATTGTGTGCCTTCACTGTTGAGAAGGTACTGTAGGTATAAATGGATAGGATCTAATCAATTTAGAAGCTTTGAACCGAGATGTCTCTGCTTGTATTTTGTTGAAGGTCTTCTGAAAAGAAATATTGATTTGTAATGTGGAACAAGGCTACAGATTTTTTTTAAGGTGGGTGTGGTTGATTAAACCAATCCCAGCCACTATTGATCCTAATATGTTCTGAAAGGGATTGATTCAATTAATTAGCAGCCATCAAAGATGTAGCAGAAATGGTTATGGTACTGGATTTACAGCATTTAGTTTCTTGACATGATACGATAAGTAACAATAATAATCTATTCAATAGGCTGTCTCTTTCTTATAAAAGTATGACATTGTACCAGTATAAAGAAACCATTGTAGTATATCTTTCTTGGAGCTAAACACTACAAGTAGTAGACAGTTAGTAGATGTAACTTTTTGGAAGCCATTTTTATTATCATTATCATGAGAGAGTGAGGGCGCGTGGCTTAGTGGTTAGGGCATTCGGCTCATGATCGTAAGGTTGTGAGTTCGATTCCCGGCGACGCGTTGTGTCCTTGAGCAAGACACTTTATTTCACGTTGCTCCAGTCCACTCAGCTGGCAAAAATGAGTTGTACTTGTATTTCAAAGGGTCAGCCTTGTCACTCTCTGTGTCACGCTGATTATCCCCGAGAACTACGTTAAGGGTACACGTGTCTGTGGAATGCTCAGCCATTTGCACGTTAATTTCACGAGCAAGCTGTTCCGTTGATCGTATCAGCTGGGACCCTCGACGTCGTAACCGGCGGAGTCTTTAAATCATGAGAGAGAGAGATTAAAACTTTTGTAGGAGATTATCCTAAACTGTTGTTTCCAACATGAGATTGGGATGGGATTATGTTCAGACTTTAATTTATATGATTCTTATTTACGTGTTTGTGGAAAGAGAAGTTTAAAAGTTTGGATCGGATAGGCAGTAAAGTGATCCCATGATTGCAGGTATAATATATATACCTGGAGTGGCTGTGTGGTAAGTAGCTTGCTTACTAACCACATGGTTCTGGGTTCAGTCCCACTGCGGGGCACCTTGGGCAAGTGTCTTCTACTATAGCCTTGGACTGACCAAAGCCTTGTGAGTGGATTTAGTAGACGGTAACTGAAAGAAGCCTATCGTATATATATATATATATATGTGTGTGTGTGTGTGTATATGTTTGTGTGTCTGTATTTGTCCCCCCAACATCGCTTGACAACCGATGCTGGTGTGTTTACGTCCCTGTAACTTAGCAGTTCGGCAAAAGAGACCGATTGAATAAGTACTAAGTTTACAAAGAATAAGTCCTGGGGTTGATTCGTTCGACTAAAGGCGGTGCTCCAGCATGGCCACAGTCAAATGACTGAAACAAGTAAAAGAGTAAAAGAGATATATTTTAGTATCAATTTTGGTAATGAAAGGCAAATATGAATCCTCATATTTGGGATCAGAGACAAGAGATTGGACGAACTGATTGGGTACTCAAAAAGCTGGGATAAATAATCATCGTAAAGAATCAAGGGGTCATTTAATGTAAAATGTGGATATGAGAATTAAGCTTTAAGAGGTGTGTGATAGCACAGAACATGTTGGTATTGTGAAAAAGAAGGGATAATTTAACCCTTTAGTGTTCAGATTATTCAATCAAACATAATGCCTATTGATTCCCATTGATTTGAATTAATCATGCATTATCTCATATCTTCAAGATCTTGATGGTGTAATTACTTAATGTAGAATGACATTGTAGGGTAGGTGTGAGAGCCTGGATCTGGTCAGTTTGAACATAAAACAGATTAGCTATATTGGCCGGATATGGCCAGTTTAAATACTAAAGGGTTAAGCAAGGAATGGTATCATAAAAATATGAGATGTATTTTAAAGCATCAAGGTACTGTAAAATATATTGTGTACTGTAAGATATGAGAAGTATCAGAAGACACTTTGGTACCATAGACAATATGAATTGTAAAGAAATGAAGTGATGCCACAAGAAATCAGAAATATTACGTACAGGATTCTTATTGAAAGTCTTTTACCAGGAGGTGTGCAAGATAGCTGGTTGCTGCAAGAAATAAAGGCTATTATCATAAAACAGTTTTACCACCTGAATCATTTAATTATTCTAAATAAATGAATTATTAACCTACTATACACTCAGGGAAAATTGATAATTCAGTTCTTTGATTTGTTGTTGTTGTTATAATTATCAATGGTTAAATATTATGTAATCATGATAATTTGCTGAATAGAATTTTAGTATTTCAGTCTTCAGTAGAGTTTGTCATTGATAAGTAAATGCCACAAGCAAGTTAACTTCAGTGGCAGCAGCCCTGTTATCAATGGAATATGAGCGGTTTTTTTCTCTCATTTTATTTGCACAAGGTAAAACGAAAATGCTTATGTTTATACATATTTTGACACTTAGATTCAGAACAAATTCATCATTATTTAAAGAGAAAATGAAGAAAAATTGAATTTAAAAAAAAAAAAAATCAGTTTATTTATTCTATTTTAGTTTTATTTACATTTCTTTTTTTTTTCTTTTCAATATTCTGTGGAAGCACCTAGTAGCATGAGATTGAAATGTACCTTCAATCGCTATTTCAAGCTGTTTTGACATATACAGCTTATGCCTTCTTTTTTTTTTTCTTCTTGGAAAAGACGTGAATGTAAAAATATTCAATTTTCTCTTCTTAAATATAATATCTTTGAATTGTGTCAAAACAAAGCTGCTACTTTTGTGTTGTGATAGATTAGCTTGGAAACCTATGACTTTCAATACCCAAACTAAGTTAAATCACTTTATTCTCACAAATGCCCTAGAGATTAATGAATGCCATGCTTCTAATTTCCATTATTTTCTATTTCTATATTGAAACGAAGATAATGGAAATAGTAATAACTAGCAGTATCGCCCGGCGTTGCTCGGGTTTGTAAGGGAAATAACTGTATAAGCATTTTTAGAGATGTAAAGTATAATAGCCATCTCAATATGGCTAACGACAAAGGGGGGGGGGGTTACTGTAGCTTTTTACGTTCTGAGATTTAATAATACATTTTTAGAGAGTTACTTCCCTTATATATGCCAAAAATGCATTAAAAGTGGGAAAAAATGATGGTAAATTTTTTTTAAATCATAGACTCATCGTAGATGCGCGCTAATACCCAGAAGGGCTCGATATGAATCACGACTATAAGATACCCGGTTTTGGTTAAACTGCACCGCAAAATGTGGGAGTAGTTAGGAATCTAAATCATAGGAGACAGACACCACACAACCTCACTTTTATATATATAGATTAGCAAAGGTAACAAATTTCAGTTTAATCTGGACATGATTAAGAAAGATCTCCAGAGGCATGATGTTATCTTGGAGGATGCGGAGGTGCTGGTGTGGGACTATCAGCAGTGGTGTATACCGGTAGACCTGGTCGGCTCTGGTCAGCATGATGATGTCTCTGGGACCACTTCTTGGAATGACCCAGCTCCAAGCAAGAGCATGAAGCAAGCAAGCACTAATGCCTTTTTTTTTCCTCTGATGCATTAACATCATAAATGAAATAAACTGCTATTGTCAGGTGAAGATGGCTTGTGGAGCAAATAAGTCAAGACATTGGACTATCTGTACTTATGTCAGGAGTTCAAATTCACTGTGTTTTGTTAGATTCCTGGCCAGAACGCTTTACATTGGCTCAGTTTACTTAATTGTCTGAAATGTATTACTACTCATCTGGGAATATTGTGATACATCAACATCCTATTCAAAAGATGAAATATCTAATTAATGTCATGAAACCAGAGCTTTTTAATATTCAAATAATCTAGTTTTCTCAGGAAATTGCTACATACTATATTAAGCTGGTCACATTAACAGTAATATTCCTTACATGAGGTCACAAAGAAGTGGGGTTAGTTAATTGAATAGGCTTTAGTATATGACAGGTACCATTTTTTTGTAGTCTCTGAAGGGATAAAAGATGAAGTTGGCTTTGATGGAAGCTGAACTTAGAATATATAGGGGTGAAATTGAATACCAAAAGAGATTTACACTACAGTAGATTACAATTTCTGCTTCTTCAATTCACTGGATTTGTTTTTGTTTTTTTTTCATTACATTATGCTCTTATATTGTCTTCTTCTCATTTGCATGTAACATTTAAAGGATTGTAGCAATATGTCACAAGGCAGTTTGTAGAGTAGATGTGAGTTCTGCCACCCACCATCCTTTTCCTAGTAATGATCAGAGCAATCAGCTGTAGACTGAGTTGAAAACACTAGAATTGATATTTTCTGATATTAAATTTCTTATCTCTGGTTTTGAGTCTGAAATCTGATCTTGTTTGCTATAGTCTTCGGTCATTACATTTAAAGGTAGTAGTAGTAATTACTTATTAATTACTACGACCTTTAGTTCATCATCGTTTAACGTCCGTTCTCCATGCTAGCATGGGTTGGACGGTTCGACTGGGGATCTGGGGAGCCAGTACGCTGCACCAGGCTCCAGTCTGATCTGGCAGTGTTTCTACAGCTGGATGCCCTTCTTAACGCCAACCACTCCGCGAGTGTAGTGGGTGCTTTTTACGTGCCACCTGCACAGGTGCCAGACGAGGCTGGCAAATGGCCATGATTGGATGGTGCTATTTACGTGCCACCGGCACGGGGGCTAGACAAGGCTGGCAACGGCCACAATCGGATAGTGCTTTTTACGTGCCACCGGCACTGAGGCCAGTCGGGGCGGCGCTGGCAACGGCCACGTTCGGACGGTTCTCTAATGTGCCACCGGCACTGGTATCACAGCTACAATTTCCATTGATGTTCATCGATTTCGACTTTTACTTACCTCAACAGGTCTTCACAAGGTAGGAAGCTACACATTTATAGGAAATGGAATCACATTCACATGAACCGCATTCAGTCTCCTAGTACACCTGGAAAAGGTGTAGTATCTCTGTGGCTCAAGGTGGCAGAATTAGTTTTATTTACATTTGAAATATTTCTGTTTCTCACTGCACAAGCAACTCCTACTATTTTCTTCTATTCAAGGCACTACAGTTATCAATTTCATCTGAACTGTTGCCATAATTATTGTGATTGTTGAAGTCAGTGCAGTGGTCAGAAATATTGAGTGCTCTACTAATTTAATTTAACGCCATGTTTTATATTGTTCACTCTGCCTTTCATTCCTTCAGGTTGATAAAAATATGCTGAAGGCAAGTTGATCCAACTGAATATACCAGTCTTCTAATTTCTAGGCTTTTGCCTCAAATAGTATAAACATTTGTGTTATCATTGCTGTCGTGGTCCTCATCTGTGGTTATCATGTTTCATCAGCATTTCTAGTTTCTTTGCTTTGCATGAATTTGATGACAGATTTCAGATTTGAGCATGATTTTGTGTATTTAGTTGAGGAAACATATAGCAGCATCACTTCTGTTATGGATCATTGGTTCCACTTATCAGGAAAGTGGATTTTATCACAAGAAGATATGGGTGATCTATCAGGCTAACAAGTTTTATTTATCTAATTCATACCCCCATGCCAGTGGAATGTAAAAAGCACCCAGCACACTGTTGAGTAGTTGGTGTTAGGAAGGGCATCCAGCCATAGAAACCATGCCACAACAGACAGTTGGGGTCTGGACAGCTCTCTGCTAGCCAGCTCCATGTCAAACTGTCCAACCCATGCCAGCATGGAAAGCAGATGTTAAACGTTGATGATGTTCCGGCCGATGCCAGCGCCGCCTCGACTGGCTTCTGTGCCGGTGGCACATAAAAAGCACCATCCGAACGTGGCCGATGCCAGCGCCGCCTTGGCTGGCTTCCGTGCCGGTGGCACGTTAAAAGCACCAACCGGTCGTGACCAATGCCAGACTCCCCTGGCACCTGTGCCGGTGGCACATAAAAAGCACCCACTACACTTGCGGAGTGGTTGGCGTTAGGAAGGGCATCCAGCTGTAGAAACACTGCCAGATCAGACTGGAGCCTGGTGCAGCCCCTGGCTTCCCAGACCCCATCGAACCGTCCAACCCGTACTAGCGCGGAAAATTGACGTTAAACGATGATGCTGATGATGATAATGTCCTTAAGTGTAATGGTGGCATTAATGATTTATTGGCCATGCAGTCTTTAGGAACAAATTTTTGGTAGTTAAACATAATATAGATGGTACAGCTTTGCTCTGTATAAGAGCTTTGCTCTTGTATTTTGTTGAAAAATTACCATATACGTAGGTAGGCAGTGGTTGGCAGGTTCAATAGACAAAATTCCTTGAGATATCTCATTTTGTTGCTATAGAAGTTCAGACTATGCCAAGATCGATTTTACATTTAATTTTTTGTGGGGTTGATAAAACATGTAGCAGTCAAATAATAAATAAGTTCTCCACCATTTCCACCAAACCACCACCTTTCCTCTGCATCACCATTTTAACATTACTAATGATAATGATGGTACTAGGACATCCATAACAAATGAGATGGTTGTATTGAATGTATGTTGTGAGTCATTGTTTTAGTATTAGAGGGTCTTGTGCAGAATTTGTATGTTACTTGGTAGTGTTACTTTTTGAATTGTGTGCCATACTAAGTCCCAGTTTAGTACTTAAATTTTTGTTTCATGTTCTTTCTTCTTTTTTTTTATTTATTATCATGAACCAAAACATAAGTACCACACCAAAGCTTGCAATATTGCACACAAAAATTAATACTTCTGGTTAACATACAGATTCTGCTCCATTTGTTATTAACACTAATCTTATTCACATTATCTATTTTCATTATCTTGTTATCTAGTTTTTTGTTCTTGGATAATTATAATTAACCTATTTATGGTTGACATTTGGTAGTAGGTAGGGATTGGAATGCCTCTCAGAATGCACTGATTTCTTCTGGTGTCTTTTATTACAATATCTAGATTTATATGTTTTTCTTTTCTATGTCAGTCTAAGGAGTGGATATGTTTTAGTTTTATTATGATCACATACAAGTGCATTACTGATTTTTCAACAAGTAATGATGTTGATATCTCTTTTAATGCAAACACAATTATGTGAAGGCACCTGAATTTCCTGCAACCATTATTATCATTTTTGCTACTAGGCTTTTATTACATGCATTTGTTTATTCACTAATGAGTAACATGTCATGAAGGTGGAGACTTTTCTGTCTGTCGGTCTCTCTCCCCATCTAACTGTAGTGGTGCGAAGGCCCAAATGTTTAGAACTGAATCTGGCACTATGTACTTACTCCCCAAGGACATTTACTTGAAAATGTAACTGTGAAGAATATGTTAATATATTTCTTTACTGCCCAGAAGGGGCTAAACAAGGACAGACGAAGGGATTGAGTCGATTATATCGACCCCAGTGCGAAACTGGTACTTTATTCATCGACCCCTAAAGGATGAAAGGCAAAGTTGACCTCGGCGGAATTTGAACTCAGAACGTAGAAAGCTTATCTCCACTGCAGAGAATATGATGTTCCATAATGAAAGAGGAAAAGATACTTGTGAAGAGAGGGTCCTGATGGTACCCAAGGGCTAGGAGATTGGTTTAGTTTTTGAATCTTTGCACCTTTATATTATTGTAGTCGAACACTGGAGGAATGCGTCTGCTTTTGTGGCATATTTCTAGTGAATAGGAAGAGCCACACTGTGAAAATTTAATTGTGCAAAAGTTGTTAATAGTTTGGTAGTAGCCTTGTAGGAATTAACCCTGAATTACTATTATGGGATCCCCTTTTAATTTGACGAAATGAATAATCCAACATGGGTCTGGCACCAAGAATGCTTGAAAATTGATGGTGAACCTGTACCTGATTTGATAGGGGTTTGTTGTTTTATGGCTTAGTCAAAGGAAGAATGGCAGTGTCTGTGACCTATTGTAAGATCTCCAACGCTGACAGGGTAAAGGGAAGAAGAAACTGCTGGAAGCCAATTGCCAAGTGTAAGCATATTCTGCCAATAGGACATTCTCCTAAAAAGTTACTAACAAGACCCTACCCTTGTCATATTTGCTGCTGGGCTCCGCTGTAGAATCACTTGCATGTATGTTCTGCTAATATCATTTCCCTATCCAACACACACTCAGCAAGACATTAGGTGCTTCTGGTTTTGTTTAACTTACTTGGTTGATTAATCAATTAATTAATTGTCTACTTTGGTATCTAACAACTACTGAATCTTTTTATCATTGATTATTAAGCAAAACAAAAGAAGTTTCTTTTTTGTCTCTTTTTCCAAAATTTTGCTTTTTAATCAAGGTTTTTATTTTTTAAATAAATCTTATAGCGGAAGAGATAAAAAAACAAAAGAGAAGGAAATAAAATTACAAGATAAAACAAATAACAGTAGAAAAACTTATACATAGCCACATAGTAAGATGCTTTTGTTTAACGCAATACATTTACTTACATAGTTAGAAGCCAAGAAAATATTTTTACAAATATTAGCAGCTGTAATATTTGTTCAAAAATATATTCACTGTTTTGATAGATTAGTGGAAATATTACCTTTGAAAAAGTTGTTTATTGGTGAGAGGGGGAGCTTCCAGTCATAGAAAATACCTACCATGTCAAATTTAACACCTGATCCATGCAGGCCTGAAAATGGATGTTCAAATCATAATAACAATGATTGTGATGATAATAATTTGCTTTCAGATTTTGAATTATTGTAATATTGGTTTCAAATTTCAACACAAGGCCAGCAATTTCGAGAGAGTGGCTAAGTTGATTA
The DNA here is from genome assembly GCF_006345805.1 of Octopus sinensis. Taxonomy (NCBI): domain Eukaryota; kingdom Metazoa; phylum Mollusca; class Cephalopoda; order Octopoda; family Octopodidae; genus Octopus; species Octopus sinensis. The sequence goes on from NC_042997.1 coordinate 44,473,214, forward strand.
CATCAATCCCAGTGCTAAGCTGATACTTACTTCGCTGACCGTGGCAGAATTTGGACTCCAAACTTAAAAACGGATGAAATGCTGCCAAGCATTTTACTTGGCATGCAAACTATTCTGGCAGCTAGCCGCCTAAATTATAATCTTGACCTATCATTATCATCATTTAATGTCAGTTGTCCATGCTGGCATGGTTTGACCAGGGCTGGCAAGCTGGAAGGCTGCACCATACTCCAGTCTGATCTAGCATGGTTGCTATGGCTAGATTCCCTTCCTAACGCCAACCACTCTGAGAGCATAACGGGTACTTTTACATGCCACTGGCACGGGTCTCATTTGCGTGACTCCAGTATCTTCCACAACTGCGATTTTGCTCGGCTTGGTGGGTCTTCTTCCCAAGCGTGACATAATGCCAAAGGTCTCAGTCGTTGCCTCTGTGAGGCCCAACACTCAAAAGGAGCTCAGCCACGTTGCCTCCATGAGGCCCAATGCTTGAAAAGTGCTTTTTACGTGACACCAACACCAGCCATGACTATGATTTCACTTGGCTTGATGGGTCTTCTGCTCAAGCACAGCATATCACCAAGGGTCTCAGTCACTGCTTTTTGTCAAATTTGGCTTTTGTGAAGGCTGAGCAATCCAGACGTTAAATGGGTTTTTGTCACTTGATGTTTGCAGGACATTTTGTATTAGTCAGTAGCTTTGTTGTTGTAGTTTTTTTTTTTTTTTTTTTAGGTCAACATGTCTATAGTGTTTAGATTTGATGAGTTGTTGTTTTGAGTTTGTGTAGTTGCTGTTTTCTTAGAATGTAATTAATTAGGTTGTCTATTGTTTTCTGAATCTTATGTTATAAAAGAGGAACGGATTTCGGTCTGTCTGTCTGTCTGTCACAACATCTATTACAGGGAAGGAAAGAAGTGTGTGTGGGGGGGGGGATCAAAATATACATCACAACATATTTTGAAGAAAAGGAGGAGAAAAAGTTGTTGAGAGAGAGAGAGAGTGTGTGTATGTGTGTGTGAAAGTTAGACAGATAGATAAATAGGTAAGTAGGTAGTGTTGTCACCATAGCAACTAACAAGTTTTAATTAAAAACACAAGAATTTTAAGTGAAAGTCTGTCAACGTAATCATCATCATCATCATTAATGTCCGCTTTCCATGCTGGCATGGGTTGGATGATTTGACTGAGGACTGGTGAACCAGATGAGTGCACCAGGCTTCAATCTGATCTGGCAGAGTTTCTACAGCTGGATGCCTTCCTAATGCCAACCACTCCGAGAGTGTAGAGGGTGCTTTTATGTGCCACTGACACGAGGGCCAGTCAGGCGGTACTGGCAACAGCCACGCTCAAATGGTATTTTTTATGTGCCACCTGCACAGGAGCCAGTTCAGTGGCACTGGCAACGACCTTGCTCGAATATTTTTTCACATGTCACTGGCACATGTGCCAGTAAGGCAACACTGCTAATGATCATGCTTGAATGGTGCTTTTTATGTGCCACCGGCACGGAAGCCAGCCAGCTGCTCTGGCAATGATCCTGCTCGGAGGATGCTCTTAGCGCTCCACTAGCACGGATGCCAGTCCTCGATTTTGATTTCGATATATTTTCTGTTTACATGGAAAGTATAAATACAAGTTGCTCACAAGATGACACAGTGCTAAATATTTTTTTAATTAATGATTATAAAATTAAGCAAAATAATTACTTTGTTTTTTTTTTTCTGCAGTATTAATAAGGAGTGAGTGAAGGCGCATGGCTCAGTGGTTAAAGCGTCAAGCTTACGATCGTGAGGTTGTGAGCTCGAATCCCGGACCAGGCTGCGTGTTGTGTTCTTGAGCAAGACACTTTATTTCACGTTGTTCCAGTTCACTCAGCTGTAGAAATGAGTTGCGACGTCACGAGTGCCAAGCTGTATCGGCCGGTATGCATGGGTGACTGCTGGTCTTCCATAAACAACCATGCCCAGACTTGTGACTAGGAGGGTAACTTTCTATGTGCAATCCCATAGTCAGTGTCGTGACTGAAGGGGGTCCCGGATCCCGGAATAAGGAGTGAAATAAAAACAAAATATAGATATTTATATTTTGTTTTTGTGTGTTTCTGTATGTTTTTCAGCATAGAGACAACTCAGCACAGTTTCAAAAAAAATAAAGAAAAAAAAAACCTTCATTATGTAACAGACGCAGGAGTGGCTGTGTGGTATGTAGCTTGCTTACAAACCACATGGTTCTGGGTTCAGTCCCACTGCATGGCATCTTGGGCAAGTGTCTTCTGCTATAGCCCCGGGCTGACCAATGCCTTGTGAGTGGATTTGGTAGACGGAAACTGAAAGAAGCCTGTCGTATATATGTTATATATATATATATATATGTGTGTGTGTGTTTGTGTTTGTCCCCCTAGTATTGCTTGACAACCAATGCTGGTGTGTTTATGTCCCCGTTACTTAGCGGTTCGGCAAAAGAGACCGATAGAATAAGTACTGGGCTTACAAAAGAATAAAGTCCCGGGGTCGATTTGGTCGACTAAAGGCAGTGCTCCAGCATGGCTACAGTCAAATAACTGAAACAAGTAAAAGAGTATGTGTGTATGTTTGTGCGTGTGTGTTTGTCCCCTTAGCATTGCTTGACAACCGATGCTGGTGTGTTTATGAACCCGTAACTTAGCGGTTCGGCAAAAGAGACCGATAGAATAAGTACTGGGCTTACAAAAGAATAAGTCCTGGGGTTGATTTGGTCGACTAAAGGCAGTGCTCCAGCATGGCCGCAGTCAAATGACTGAACAAGTAAAAGAGTAAAAAGAGAGAGTATAGTTAGTTTTGGTTGTTTGTGTGTGTGTGTGTGTATTTCTGTCTGTATGTCTTTCAATATTGAGACAATGCAACACACACTTTAGAAAGATGACTTTCACTATGACAGGTTGTTGAGAAAGAAAATCAGAGAGAGAGAGGGACAGAGAGACAGAGAGTTTGGAATATAGATAAGTAGACTTGTCACCATAGTAACTAACAAAACTTTCAATATATAACTGTCCACTATTAAAAGAATGTATATGCATGATTAACAAACATAGGCGCAGGAGTGGCTGTGTGGTAAGTAGCTTGCTAACCAACCACATGGTTCCGGGTTCAGTCCCACTGCGTGGCACCTTGGGCAAGTGTCTTCTGCTATAGCCTCGGGCCGACCAAAGCCTTGTGGGTGGATTTGGTAGATGGAAACTGAAGGAAGCCTGTCGTATATATGTATATATATGTGTGTGTGCGTGTGTGTTTGTCCCCCTAGCATTGCTTGACAACCGATGCTGGTGTGTTTATGTCCCCATCACTTAGCGGTTCGGCAAAAGAGACCGATAGAATAAGTACTGGGCTTACAAAAGAATAAGTCCCGGGGTCGAGTTGCTCGACTAAAGGCGGTGCTCCAGCATGGCCACAGTCAAATAACTGAAACAAGTAAAAGAGTATGTGTGTATGTTTGTGCGTGTGTGTTTGTCCCCCTAGCATTGCTTGACAACCGATGCTGGTGTGTTTATGTCCCTGTCACTTAGCGGTTCGGCAAAAGAGACAGATAGAATAAGTACTGGGCTTACAATGAATAAGTCCCGGGGTTGAGTTGCTCGATTAAAGGCGGTGCTCCAGCATGGCCGCAGTCAAATGACTGAAACAAGTAAAAAGAGTAAAAGAGTAAATATGTGTAGTGACAGGTAAAGACTTAGTACTTCATAATAGCAGTGAACAAGGTAAACTTGTTTCATTTTCAAATGTTCTTTGTCCATAGCCATTCTCAAGATGTTATCGGTTTAACATAAAAATTATGTTAGTACAATAACCTTTGCCCATAGACTCGGGGAATTAGCTTTAGTTTGTTGGCTGATAACAAAATATAATTAGTCAACTCATACCAGTGTTTGAAAAAACGGATGTGAAATGATGAAGATGATATTGATGTTTAGATAAGAGCCTTAAGTTAACATTTGTTTTCTTTTTATCATGTTGCTGCATGAATATTATTGGCAAGAAGAATATAAATAATTATGATGAAACAAATACACTGAATATAATATTTTGCTTTGTAAGTTCGTGTAACAAAGCAGGAAGTTGTAAGAGCAATCCTTCAAGTTTAGGCTTTTTGAATAAATGATGTATTTGTTACACTAATACTGTGGTAATTTTATAAGTATTTTTTAAATGAAAATTAAAAAAAAAAACAAAGCAAAAAATAACTTGTCTATGATTGACGAGAGATTTATTTCATCAGGAAATATACTTTGAAATGTATATTGTTGCATTTATCTAGTTAAAGGCTAAATTATTGTAGTGCAATGGAAAAGTCTGATTGAGTTGTTTAAAAAAAAAAAGAAAGAAACATAATCAGGGTATTCGTTAATGAAATATTATGACTTTGTAAAAAACACAATAATAAATGAAAAAAAAGGTTCATTATGTAGTGATTATCTTTATGTATTGATAATTTATATTAAGTGCAGATTGGCTATGTGGTTAAGAAATTTGCTTCACAACCACGCAGTGTCAGGTTCAGTCGCACTGCGACACCTTGGACAGGTGTCTTCTGTGACACTTCGGTCAGTCAAAGCCTTGCTAGCGGACTTGATAGATGGAAGCTGAAAGACACTTGTGGTGTGTGTGTGAGTGAGAAAGTGTGTTTGCACTCCTTTTCTTGACTTTGAGTACTAATTGTAAACAAACTTCATTGTTATGCAAGCAGTGTCATTTATTTGTAATCTTCTGTGAAAAAATGCTTAGCCACTGTGCTGTTCCTGACTCAAGGGACTTGAGGACTTGAAGCATTAATTTGCTTGGAGACAAGGTTACAGAAAGAACATCTGGCTGATGGAAATCTGTCTTCAGGAATTTTGTCTGGCCAATGCAAGTATGGGAAATTAGATGTTGATGATGATGATGGTGATTATTGGTAGAATCATTGGAGTATCAGACTAAATGCTTTATGTTCTAATCTTGCTGAGGTTAAATTTGCCTTTCATCATTCTAGGGCTGATAACATAAAGGATTGGGGTTGATATAATCAACTATGCCCCTAAAGTCTGGGCTTCTATCTATGTTAGAAACAATAAATTTATGTTTATAATTTACTTGATGCATTTCCTGTTCTGTGTAGCAATCAGCTGATAATAAAAGCTACTTAACATTTGCAAATTTAGTGGAAAATAAATTTGATACTTCCTTAATGATTACCAGTTCAGTTTGTAATGCAAGATGTATGGAAGACTTTTTAGGTGTTTTCGCTCAATAAACACTCACAACGCCCGGTCTGGGAATCGAAACTGCAATCCTATACCCGCAAGTCCGCTGCCCTAACCACTGGGCCATTGCGCCTCCACTCTTTACTATTAGATGCCCGTTGTATGCTACTATGCTAGTATGATGGTCTTTGCTCCTCAGAGGTGACTTGACTCATCTCCCCTCCTCCCGTCACCTTTTTATGTCCACCCTACTCTATGGCTCTACACTGATCATTAGCCACTTCCTCTAGATTTAGCAAGTTAAGCAGACAAACAAACAGGGAATACTTAATGTTCTTCTTCGGATTACATATATGGGCATCAACATTATCATTATCATTTAATTTCCACTTTTCCATGTTTGCATGGGTTGGACAGAGTATATTTGTGGCAGATTTTCTATGGCTGGATGCCCTTCCTGTCGCTAAACCTCACCCACTTCCAAGCAAGACATGTTCTTGCAGAATATTGGAAATGAATACTGCTGCTTGTATCATAGTAATGTCCATTTATGACTATCAAGGCAAGGAGACAAACACACACACATGTGCACAATACATCTCTTTCTGTGTGTGTGTGTGTATGTACACACACATGCGTACACAACAGGCTTCTTTCAGTTTCTGTCTACAATATCCATTCATAAAGCTTTGATCAACCCGAAAGCTATTGTACAAGACACTTCCCTAAGGTGCCATGTAGTGGGACTGAACCTAGAGCCATGTGGTTGGGAAGCAAACTCATTGCCACACAGCCACATCTGTGCCTATGCAACCACACTTGCATACACACACACACACACACACACACCTTCCTTTACAGATCTCATGTATTTCTGAAGCTCAAGAATTACAACCCATATTTCTGAAGTTAATATGGCCAGGCTTTACTGCAATCATCTCTATCAACTCGAAGATCTAGTAAGCAAAAAAAGGATAACCTTGAAATTAATATTTTAATACGACACTATCTGAATCGTGGCCGATGCCAGCGCCGCCTCGACTGGCTTCCATGTCGGTGGCACGTAAATAGCACCATCCGAATCGTGGCCGAAGCCGGTGCCGCCTCGACTGGCTTCCGTGCCGGTGGCACGTAAAATGCACCAATCCGACCGTGGCCGATGCCAGCCTCGCCTGGCTCCAGTGCAGGTGGCACGTAAAAAGCACCCACTACACTCACGGAGTGGTTGGTGTTAGGAAGGGCATCCAGCTGTAGAAACATTGCCAGATAAGACCGGAGCCTGGTGCAGCCTTCTGGCTTCCCAGATCCCCGGTCGAACCGTCCAACCCATGCTAGCATGGAGAAGGGACGTTAAACGATGATGATGATGATGATGATGACATATGTTGGAGGTCATCATCTTCAGGAAATGTTGGAAATGAATGATACTCCTCCTTCGCATTAAGCTTCACTTCAAAGGGAGTTTACTGTTCTTGGTTTTGGGAAGACAAGTCTTTCAGTCATTTGTGTCTTTATCAAGTACTAGCAGTATCGCCCGGCGTTGCTCAGGTTTGTAAGGGAAATAACTATATAAGCATTTTTGGAGAGTTACTTCCCTTATAGATGCCAATTCGGGCTTTCTTAGCCATTTCTGTTTTGGTGTCTTCAAGCCATGAAGTCGTTGTTCTAAAAGAACGCTGGTCTCCTTGACAACGCTTTACGACGTTGATTTCCTTACACTCCCTTCCCCACAGCTTCACGAGGGAGGGAAGAAGGGGGAGAAGATACCCGAATTTGGTTAAACTGCACTGCAAAATGTGGGAGTAGTTAGGAATCTAAATCGAAGGGGACAGACACTCACACAACTACAGTTTTATATATATAGATTAGCTTGTAGCGTCAAGATTGCATAAATGTGGTTGTTTAATTTTTAGAATGACATTGCAGGGTAGGTGTGAGAGATCAGATCTGACCAGTCTGGACATAAAGCAGGTAGAATATTTGGGCCGGATATAACTGGTTTAAATGCTAAAGAGTTAATGTAAATCTTAAATCCCAATCAATCAGCTTGCTTTGGTTCTCGTCGCTTTGTGTAAGGCTGCTCTCTCACTGGGAATTTTTTTCTTCTTTGGTACTCTTTATGTTCCTATATTTTATCACTGGACACTAACCATTACTATTTTTGTGCTCCTTAGTCTATGCCAATCAGATCTGTTAGGCAGAGACATGGTTAATTTAAAACCCTGGATCTGGTGTAACCAGCTATCACATGCTACATGTTTGCTTGATCAGGGCTGACTTAGTGTTATGCAATAACAACTTCTGCAATCTAAGAGTTCTAAGAATTACTATTATGTTCTTTCTCCACCAGTATCTTTATATATAAAAGTGAAGTTGTGTGCTGTCTGTCTCCTACGATTTAGATTCCTAACTACTCCCACATTTTGCGGTGCAGTTTAACCAAAACCGGGTATCTTATAGTCGTGATTCATATCGAGCCCTTCTGGGTATTAGCGCGCGTCTACGATGAGTCTACTATTTAAAAAAAATTTACCATGAATTTTTCCCATTTTTAATGCATTTCTGGCATATATAAGGGAAGTAAGTCTCTAAAAACGTATTATTAAATCTCGGAACGTAAAAAGCTACAGTAACACCCCCCCTTGTGGTTAGCCATATTGAGATGGCTATTATACTTTACATTTCTAAAAATGCTTATATAGTTATTTCCCTTACAAACCCGAGCAACGCCGGGCGATACTGCTAGTATACTGATAAAGCAAACCACAAGCGTTAAGTAAGTGGAGCACAAGATAGACTGATCAACCTGTGTTGTGTCAATAACTCCTCTCACTGGAGCATAAGACAAGATTACAGTGGAAAGAGATTTTTTTTTTTGTTATTTTTATAAAAATCAGAATTTTTGAGCAGGAGTCACTTAAGACCTATCTAGTTATCGTAGCATGCAATAATTTCCTCTCATTATACTAAATCACACTCAACCGAAGACAATTATTCTCATTAAGAACACTTGCCAATTATTAATAATTATATGTCATACTTAATTTTCTCTCACCACTTATATTTTCAGATGGCTTAAAAAAAAATTAAATCTCATAGAAATTCTAAAAGTGTTTATGACTAATTAATGTGTAAAAGAATTAAAAAAACCCAAAAAAACCAAAACAAAAAACATGTAAAACCCCAAAACAAAGAAACAATTTTATGTAATTTGGAGAAAGTGCAGTTTTGCTGTCTCAGAGGTAGTCTTGATTATTGAAAATTTTGCCTGGCGGATTCATTTTATTAAAATGATTTTTCTTTGAAGCATGACTTTTTGCATTCTTTGTCTCAGTACAGAGAATAAATAGGCTGGAATCACTGTTGTCATGCCATCTCTTCCAACAAAGCACTGCATTTTGTGCCATAGTATACCATTGTATACTGATCAGTTAAAAGAAGAAAAAAAAGTTGCCATTTTATTTATGCATGTAGCTAAAGGAAAATAAGAAATATATCTCGATGTATCTGTGAGTTTAAAGAAATATATCTCGATGTATCTGTAAAAATATATCTCGATGTATCAGTAAAAAATGGAAACTTATTGTTGGAATATAAGTATGAAAAATGACCGTGTAATTCGGCATAAATACTTAAAAAGTATCTCTCTCATTTTCCCCCCCTCCTGTGTGAGTTCGTTTACACATATGTTGAATAAATTATGCAAAGTATACTTATTCATCTATTTAAAATAACTGCTTCTATTTTTTGTTTTACTGTATAGACTTAGACCATCTTATATATAACTGAAGATTTGCACTCTATAATATGGTCTTTTTCATCCTTGTTGTAGAGAGACCTACAGTTCCCTCTTTGCTTCTGTGGGATATATGTGTAGAATTTTTGATCTTGACCACTGGGAATGTAGCCAAATATCTGTCTGTACATAAGATGATAACTTAAGCAAATTGCTTGCTGGGCCTCATTGTCTTGCTGTTGGTATCTTAGAATAACTTAGAAAGGTTTTGGCCAGTATTGGCCCAGGCCATGTCTAACTTAATAGCACCACCTGGCGAATTCTTTCAATTCAGGATTTGGGCACCAAGGCCCATTCGAGCAGAGAGTTATTGTTTGCGGAGACATATCCGGGTGTGGGTGGTTTGTCTGGGACTGTTTGAAGGAATTTGTCCAAAATCTTCTTGAATTTTGTGTGGTCATTTTCTGTTTTGACGTGTGCTGGTGTAATGTTGAAGAAAACGGGTCCTATTGAGGTGAAATAATTGTGCCGTATTGTTGTTATTAGATGCGATTTAGATTTTTGTTGTGGATGGATAGCACGTGGTCCAAGCCTTGGATGTATTTTGAAGGTGATGCCAACATCATTCGGACAGTGCTGATGGAATATTTTCCACATCATACGGATAATGTAGCGTTCACGGCGTCGTTGGAGTGAATACAGTTTCAGCTTTTCCAGTTGATCCCAGTAGTCGAAGTCTGACATGCCATCTATCTTTTTCGTGATTGACCTTTGGGGAGCTTCAATTCTCATAATATTTTGTTTTGTGTAGGGAGACCACAGTGGTCAGCAGTATTCAAGGTGAGGTCGGGCAAAAGTGGAGAAGAGAAGGATAATGGTGTGGGAATCTCTCGACTGGAAGGTTCTGAGAATCCAGAAACACATTCTGCGGGCCGTGTCAACTTTGCTGCTTATATGTGTAGCCCAGCTTATGTTGTTGTCCACTGTTACTCCCAAGTCTCTGATGTTGTTAGACGCCATGAGAGTTTCACCAGAAGGAAGGGAGTATGGGAGTTTCAGAGCATCCTCCCTTCCAAAGTGGATCAATTTGAATTTGTCTTCGTTTAGCAGCATGTTGTTCTTTTCCGCCCATTGGACAACAGCCAGTAGGTCTGACTGAAGGCTTATTCGGTCATCCACGCCATCGATGACCTTCTGGAGCTTCGCAATTTGTTATTACTTTTGTTTCTAGTTGTAATACTCCTGCTGCTACTGATTACCCACGTTAGCAATGGTTATTTGCTTCTATGGAGTGAAGTAATTAGTCATGACGATGACTTTGTTACTAGCCGTAACTAGAAAAGTAGGAAACTAGTATGGTTTAGTGTATGCGGCTGCTGTATATTTTCTATTAGAAACAAAGCATACTACATTACTTGACTTGCAACAGTCAGTTTTGTTGAAAGTTGATTGTAATTCCACTTCATAGTTGAATGGTTACTTTTAGAAAAAGTATCCAACTGTAAAACAAACTGACTATCCATGCAAATAAGAACATTTTCAGAATTATGTTTGATTGAGAAAAACAGATGTAAACACTTAAAACAAAACAAAAAAAAATAATTACAGTATAATTTAAATTATTAATGAAGATTACTTGCATATTAAATAGTTAAAATGTTTCAGGAAGCATGTTAGAAATAAAAGGATTGAAGAAAATGCAAAATGATGGTTTATACTTTTATCATATATTTCAATAATTTGAAAACCACCTCATCAAGCTAGCTCCATTCTACACTGATCTGAAATAATGAGACATTCAATTACTCTCATACTGAGAGAGGATGTGTTGCAACATGTGCTAACTGATGTTATTGCATCAACCAATCAGTATTATGAATTTTATACATGTTATTGGTGTATGGATAGAGTTTATTAAGAAGGTTAGCTTCTTTATCTTTTAAATTTCCAATATTCTGTTCTGAGGGATTTCATAGTGGCTGTGATTTCTAGCTATGCCACCTCTCCTGATGTTTAATGTAGAAAATATTTATATGACTGTTTTCTTTAATGTCAGTATACAGTTTTCAGACAGTGATCCTGATGTAAAGTTCATTACATATATAATGAGTGTTAACGACATGTTGGCCCATAAAAATATACAGTAATCCCTCACCATATTGCAGTTCACCTATCGCACACTCAATACATCGTGGTTCACTTATCGCACACTCAGTACATCGTGGTTCACTTATCGCGCACTCAATACATCGTGGTTCACTTATCGCACACTCAGTACATCGTGGTTCACTTATCGCGCACTCAATACATCGTGGTTCACTTATCGCACACTCAATACATCGTGGTTCACTTATCGCACACTCAGTACATCGTGGTTCACTTATCGCACACTCAGTACATCGTGGTTCACTTATCGCACACTCAGTACATCGTGGTTCACTTATTGCACACTCAGTACATCGTGGTACACTTATTGCACACTCAGTACATCGTGGTACACTTATTGCGCACTCAGTACATCGTGGTTCACTTATCGCACACTCAGTACATCGTGGTTCACTTATCGCACACTCAGTACATCGTGGTTCACTTATCGCACACTTAGTACATCGTGGTTCACTTATCGCACACTCAGTACATTGTGGTTCACTTATCGCACACTTAGTACATCGTGGTTCACATATCGCACACTTAGTACATCGTGGTTCACATATCGCACACTCAGTACATCGTGGTACACTTATTGCGCACTCAGTACATCGTGGTTCACTTATTGCGCACTCAGTACATCGTGGTTCACATATTGCACACTCAGTACATATCGTGCACTCTGTACATTGCAGATTTTTCTGGCTAATTTACGTAAATTTATATTGCTGACTCCTCAGTATATCATGGGTTTCTGCGGCCGATAGGTATTATATATTTTTTAGATTTTAATTATTTCTGTGGGAGGTTTTGGAATATAACACCTGCAATGGTCAAGGGATTACTGTATCCTCAAGTTTGAGTGGGCAGTTGGCTAGTTTGCATACTTTGTTGTAGTTTATGGTTGACCTCCAAGCTAGCATTTTCCAGGTGAAGACCCATCAACAATCAACATGAACTGGTTGACTGATTTATTGAAATTATTCTGCACATGTTAACATTTGAAAAATAGCTGCTTCATTATTTCTGATTGGTGCAGCTTGTATACCTTCTATTTTTCTCTCGATAAGATGTGTTTAAACCAAATCTGTTGAGTTATAAAATGAATGTGGAAAGCATTTTGTTGTTGTTGTTTTCACTCCTTTCTTTCTTTCTTGCATTGTAGTTTCTCTTCTAAAACATCTTATTCTATTTTACAATGCAATACTATTCTGAATAAATACATATTTTCTCTGTATAACAATTTTTCATGTGATAAAGAAACTTGGTTTATTATTTATAAACTGTTATTGACCCATTCCAGTTTATTAAGTTTATTATTCTTTTGTACATGGCATTTGAAGATTCCTTCTCCAGGTCTTTGACCTATTGGGGTTTCTATATGTGAAGAAGTAATTGGACTTATGTTTATGTTTTCCAGTTTCAGCTCTTGAGCTGTGGCCATGCTGTACAGTAAGCTAAAGGTTAATGGATGTTGCCAATATTTAAGAAGCTTATCTAAAATAATTGAAGAGTAAATTAATATTTACCAAAAGATATCTTTGGGAATGTTCATTCAAGAAGTTCTTTTGTTATTCTCTATTATTTCTAGAATCAGTTTAACCCTTTAGCATTTAAACCGGCCATATCCGGCCAAAAGTATTCTGCCTGTTTTATGTTCAAACTGGCCAGATCTGGTCTCTCACACCAGCCCTACAATATCGTTTCAAAAATTAACAGCTACCTCATCAAAATCTCATAGCTACAAGAGAATGCATGATTAGTTCAAAACAATGTGGATGAAAAAGGATTAGTTTTGGCAGAATAATGTGAACACTAAAAGGTTAAAATAATTTTGTCCTTAGGTGTTTCAACAGAATTCAAAATGTATTATTTAAAACATTTATGAACATTGGAATTAAGTATGTAACAAAGTTAAATTCCATCCATCATTAAATATTACGGCACACAAATGCCAGAGATGCTTATTTTTTATTTCTTGTTTTGTTTAGCTATCATCATTATTGTCATCATCATCATCATCACCATCGTATGTTTGTCCATGCTTGCATGGGTTGGAAAAATCTCACTCTCACTATTTGCCACAGTTCAATACCATCTGGTATGGAGGCACTAGAGGAAAAACCCATCTAACCCATCTGTATTTAATGCTACTTTTGTCATGATAGGATGGACTTGCTATCACCAACCTCCTCTCTATATATTGTGGATGGGTACACTTTATCATACCACTGGCGATACACAGGTTGTCTCTCTCTTTTACTCATTTACTTGTTTCAGTCATTTGACTGCGGCCATGCTGGAGCACCGCCTTTAGTCGAGCAACTCGACCCCGGGACTTCCTTTTGTAAGCCCAGTACTTATTCTATCGGTCTCTTTTGCCGAACCGCTAAGTAACGGGGACATAAACACACCAGCATCGGTTGTCAAGCGATGCTAGGGGGACAAACACAGACACACAAACAAACACACATACATATATATATATATATACATATATACGACAGGCTTCTTTCAGTTTCCGTCTACCAAATCCACTCACAAGGCATTGGTCGGCCCAGGGCTATAGCAGAAGACACTTGCCCAAGATGCCACGCAGTGGGACTGAACCCGGAACCATGTGGTTGGTAAGCAAGCTACTTACCACACAGCCACTCCTGCTTCTGTGTGAGATTAACAAATCTTCTTTACACTTTCTCTATTTGTTCCTTTGCTACTTTTGGTAAGGTTTTTGTATTGTGATGGTCTTATCACCAAATACAGCATCTTATTATGCTTCTAGCATGAGAGAGGTCCCTGTCAAAATTACAGTATTCCATCTGCTTTGGTTTATCTCTTTTGTGAAATTGTTTCCATTATAAATTACACTGTAATTGAGTCATTTTTAATCATTCAAAATAAACTTTCATGAATTAACTGCTAATTATTTAATGTAAATTTTATAGTACCTAGAAAAAATAAGATAGCAGTTACTCCATTGTATAATTAGTTATGTAGTCTCTTAGCGAGTGATAGATATGTATGCTGTTGTCCATCTGAAACTGATACTTGTAATATCCAACATATATAGTCACCTTTGTTTTTTTAGTTCACTTTTTCTCTTCATGATCCTGTGCTTTTTTATGTTATTAACTTTATATCTCTGCTGATTGTTTTCCTAAAAAGTTAGCCACAAATATTTTTCTAGTGGAGCAAATGATTATAGCTAATGGTAATACTATTTTAGTTCAATATTTTGAATACTACTTTAGTTCAAACAAAAATTTGCCATGATTCACAAATCCTACATTCTCTATTGTTTAACCCCAAATTAGTCCTGCTTTCTTAAAATCTAGACAACCTATCCTAACCCTCTGTAAATCATCATTAAATCTAACTCTTATCAATCCAATTTTATGTTCACCTCTGTGCCAGTAATTCCTTTTGACTCAGTACTATAAACATTTTAAATCATTGTTTCTATAATTGTAACATATGGAAATGTTTGAATCCTTTTTCTCATACCTGACCTATAGAAAACTAAACAGAAGCACATCGATACCAAACTAATATAATTTGGCTCCTGTTTTCTATGTTTGCACCGTGAGAACATTCTTGAGGATGTCTGTTTTCCAATGAAAACTCCAGAATTCTGTTTTAAAGGATTTCAAAGTTCAGTTATTTTGTCTTGGCATTCTGCAGATTTGTATAGGAATACTAGCAGTATCGCCCGGCGTTGCTCAGGTTTGTAAGGGAAATAACTATAAAGCATTTTTAGAGAGTTATAAGCCGAAAAATTGGAAAAAAATGATGGTAAATTTTTTTTTTAGTTAAAAAAGGTGGAGTTGCGTCCCCTAGACAGTTTGCGGTTTGTGTTTCTAATTCTCGACCCCATGTCGAATTTATCGATTTTTTTCAGAACTGGGGGAACTTTTCAAAATTTTCGCTGCGTTAGTTTTGAATTATGACAATGGGCTATGTGTGTGTCAAGTTTCATCAGAATCGGTTGAAAGCCATGGTCAGGGTGAGGGTACAAGCAAACAGACACACAGAAACACGCACAGACAAACTGCCGTTTATATAGAGAGAGATTATATTCTACTGTGGTGTGTTTGCTTGAATAAATATGAAATTAGTGATACTTAGTGTTAATCTAAAAACCACTTTAACAACTTGAGCATTGTGACTAATCAATTTTTCATTAATTATGCTGATAAAACCTGATCGTGCTACTCGTAAGTTTACATTAAGAGTTGTGACATTATTCATGGGCTCTTATTAAAGCTGCACGGTCACTGGCTTCAAAAGGACATTGCTTAGCCCTGGTTTCATGTTGTAAAGTCAAAGAAGAAATTCCACCATTAATAATGTATGCACACACACACATATATTTTCCTCTATTTTTGCATAGGTTTGATGGTTCTGCAAAGAACAAGTTATCTAGAGAACTATGTAAGTAACTGCACTGATGCAATTGAGAGCAGATTTCCTATGGCGGTCCCGGTGTTGTGATAATCCTTTTGTTGTGATGAAGCAAATAGATGAATGTCACTCTCATAAGATTGCAGTGCAATGCATTCAGCATGTATCCATTTACATTACATGTTTATAGCTGTTTAATTGTTACTGCTACAAGCATGGATCAAAGCCTTTCATATTCATTTTTTTCCAGTTTGTGTTAACTTTTCTTGTTAGCTAACATTGTATATCTAATAAATTAAATTGCAAATCCTTTCCCATTCGCTACTTCACAGAGCTTCAAACTTCTTACACATGCCTTGTATAGTACACTGAACTCCCGCCTATTATTATTAACCCTTACCTGTATACTTTTCCTGGAATAATTGGCCATTTAAGTAACAAAACATGTAGCAAGTTGTTTGAACTGTTGATAGTCTGTAGTGCGTAGCTATTTCCGTGTGCACCTGATGCACCTAAAGTTCTGCTTCCCAAATCAGTGGTGCCAAAAATTTCACTGCACCGTTTGTGCACCTATTATCTGCACTCACTATGCTGCTGCATTACGTTGTTGCTTACTTAATTCTTTACTAATCAAGGTCATTTCTCTGATGCTATGTATAATTGTTACTGTCTTCAATTGATTAAAGTATCAAACATCTTTGATGTATTCTAGGTACTTTCTCGTAGAATATCACTAATGGCAATCATATTGATTTTATCATATCAAACATTTAACGAGTCCTATTCTGACCATCTACCTTCCTTTCAGTTTGATTGATTAACAATATTGATCAGTTTTGATGTATGTCAGATTTATCCTCCATCCATCATATTATTGCTGTTTTGAATATAGTTTCTTTGTCAGTGTGAATAAGCCTGCGAGTCTTGAAAATTACAGAAAATTACTTGTGAAGCATTTTGTACATTAGTTTTGAAATAACATAGCTCTGATTAGGTTAGAAGGAAAATAGAACAAAACCATATAAACTGTGATAATATATTTATGGAGGTGGTTATGTTCTTCACACTGTGGTTATGCTGATAATATAATTGATTAATATGTCTGCAGTATAATATTTTGAACTTGATTAATGCTAGCTACCCGTGATATATGTAAGCAGAAATAGAAGTTTGATCTCAGCATTTAACTGATTGGATAACTGAGAAGAAAATATTGCAAAGGTGAAAAGTTTGAGGATGTTTACCAGTTTCATGAATTTGCGACAGGAGCCAGTTGAAAAGGTTTAAAATTGAACTGCTTTATTTAAAGCTATAGCTGTTATTATTTTTTTTTTTTACTTCGAATAAATTTAAGTGCAAGATTTGTTCCAACCAAATTTTAATTCCTTAAAATCTAACTGTTCTAGTGAATTTTATAAAATTGTTTTATAAAGTAAGTGTTTGCAATGTGATGCTCAAATAATTTGTTGGAAAAGGCTGAGTTGTGCCATACCTAACAATTATAGTGGTTGTTGTTGTTGTTTATTATTTTGAGATCCATAAGCTAACAACTACTGCTATTTAACATCAGTAGTGACAACCTTTCCAATAACTGTCATTAGCAGATCATTAATTGACAAGAAATGGTATGAAATCAATGCATTAGTTGGTTTAGGAATAACATTAAGATTTAATTGACTTGTTAATAGAAAGGTGTCAAAACAATCTTTTAATTCTATTTCCTGCTAGTTGTAGATGTTAGGGTTAGGGTTCAGTCTCTTACATGCAACTCTTTCTTGTCTTTTAATCCCAGATTAGCCCTGGTTCAGCAAACCTCTGATCAAAGATATTCTTATCTGTGGCCAATCTACTCTTTCTGTATTCCTTGGACTACATTAACCAATGGTGGCGCAATAGCCCAGTGGTTAGGGCAGCGGACTCGCGGTCATAGGATCGCGGTTTCGATTCCCAGACCGGGCGTTGTGAGTGTTTATTGAGCGAAAACACCTAAAGCTCCACGAGGCTCCGGCAGGGGATGGTGGTGATCCCTGCTGTACTCTTTCACCACAACTTTCTCTCACTCTTACTTCCTGTTTCTGTTGTACCTGTATTTCAAAGGGCCGGCTTTGTCACTCTCTGTGTCACGCTGAATATCCCCGAGAACTACGTTAAGGGTACACGTGTCTGTGGAGTGCTCAGCCACTTAGCCATTAATTTCACGAGGCAGGCTGTTCCGTTGATTCGGATCAACCAGAATCCTCGTCGTTGTAACCGACGAAGTGCTTCCACACCACCACATTAACCAATAAATCCTTCCTTCTTTTTTTAATTAATTAAAATAGTTGTGTGTGATTTGAAGAAATGTGGCTGCTATTTCTTGCAGGTTTAGTGGCTATGTGGATATTTTGTTTCACAGGCAAAATAGCATTAATTGACTGGATTGGGCAACTGTGATTATCACTGAGATCTTACAAATGTATGGTAAATGGGGAAGGAGGATTACAAGTCCACAGTCTGCGGTATTATGTCTGTGAGCAAGACATGACCCTAGTTTCTTATGCTAACCAACTTAGAAATCTGATTAGCCTGTCTAAATAGTTTAACTCATGGATTGTGTATGATTTTATCAGAAGGTGATATGATTTCTAACAAGGTGCTTCAGAAATTATAAATATGCATTCATCTAAAGAATCACTAAGGCTTGAGTTCTTGGCTCTACCTTACTGTTGTAAGCAATCTCTCCTTCTTAACCACCACCTTTCTACATCTGACATCTTTCAACTTGAATTTTTTCTGTTCAAAGCAGTTGCACATTCTGTTTTGGAGTCCTTAGAAATATTTTGTGTAACTTACCTTACATGTTGTCTTGTAACCATTTTCATCAAAGCCGGCTTTGGAAATAGTGATTTGATTGTTCTGATTTTATATCATCAATACTAATTATTTGTAATTAACATATTCCATTTCTGCGAGAACAATAATTACTTATGTCTGTTTTATTTAATAGCTACTGTTTTAATATTAGATATTTTTGCTCCACATAGGTCATTGTGAAATTGTAATATATTCTAGTAGAACATATATAATTGTACACACCTGACTTTCTTGGCTTCTCATAATTGGTTGGCATACATAAATCAGCCGGTGCTCTTAGTTTGGACGGGGCCTAGGCCAAATACTGACTTAAGTTTTACGTGTGTATCTGTATGTAGATAGATAGATAGATAAAAACATCACCATTTTTTGTCTGTCTTCCATGCTGGCCTGGGTTGGACAGTTTGGCTGGAGCTGGCAAACCAGAGGACTGCGGTAACTTCTACTGTCTGCTTAGGCATGGTTTCTCTGGCCGGACGTCCTTCCTATTGCCAACCATTTTACAGAGTATACTGGGTGCTTTATACATAACACATGTGCACTCATGTGTATACACACACACCCATACATACATACCCATATAAATGTGTATTAAATCCTACACATTTTCTTCCAATAGTGTATTGACCACTTATATTATTTTTGTTATAAAACTGTGATCATACAGGCCCCATACAAATGTGTATGCATACACACACACACACACATCATCATTATCATCATCATCATAATTTAGCATCATCATCATTTAACATCTTTTTTCCATGCTAGCATGGGTTGGACGGTTCGACTGGGGTCAGAGAGGCTCTTCCTAATGCCAGCCACTCCATGAGTGTAGTGGGTGCTTTTTATGTGCCCCCAGCATAGGGGCCAGAGGAGGCTGGCAATGACCATGATCAGTTGGTGCTTTTTACGTGCCACCAGCATGGGAACCTGGTGCAGCTCATATATATATCTACTACATATGTGGAAATCTGGTGGGGAGGGTGTTTGTGGCATTGTTATCTAACTCCTCCTACTTTGTTTTATCAATTTTGATGAAACTTGACACGTGAGTAGAACTCATGTCTGGAAACCTCATGGCATACTCAGACTGTTAAAAAAAATAGATAATAGGGTCCTTGGAAGGGATTCTTATATGCACTACATATAACTAATATATTATTTTTAAACATCCAAGGGAAATAACCCATTTGCTCCTGAAAGAGATCCCTATATATAGCCACGGGAAATAACCCATTCATGTTCGTAAATTATTTCGTATAAATCAAATTGAGTGTGCTTAATTCTTAGTATTTGAACTTTTTGAGTTATTTTCGCAATTTATCCAGTACAGTGCTTAAACATGTAAATAGTATTTTCCTAAACAATAGATCCAGTTATTTCAGTTAGTGACTTATTCACAAATATACCAACACTAGTGCCGCTGAGGGCAATATTCTCTGCAAACACACAAAAGCATTTTCAGAGTTATTTACTTTAAATTGTTATTATGTCATATCTAATTAGCCTGTTATTACATAACATGCTTCACAATTTTAGTATACATATGTTATTAGTATTTCCTCCTAAGTTGTATATACTCTGGGAAGGTATTAAAGCTCATTTCGGGGCTACTTTATTTGAATTCTTACTATTGGGTAATTAATTTCATGTTATTATATAATTGACTTCACAATTTGGGTATTCAAAACTTATTGGAAATTCCTAAAAACAAGATCCTGTGTAAGACAGTTCAGTATTCTCAATAAAGGCGCAAAAACTGTTTTAAGGGCTACATGCTTTGTATTGTTGTTATTGGATTAGCGAAACAATTATGAAAACAGAACCAATAGATAAGCCCCCGCTTTCCCGGGAATTACCAGGTATGTCAGCTAAAATATATATATATGTGTGTGTGTGTGTATACACACACACACCACACACACTCTTATCCAAGAATGAAAATTATCTAAAATTAAAAAATTAAATTAATACTCTTATGGATTATGAGTTTGAATCATTTTCAGTCATGAATTAAATATGTTTTCTTTTAATTTTACTGTTTTGTGTTTCACTTATTAAAGATAACCACTTGATTAGATAAATCTCATGCTATGCTGGAAGTATTTTCTCCACATCTTTAGTTGAAGTGTTTACATGTTGGATATATTTTACATAACGTAAAAAACAGAACACCATAAATATCTTATTGACGAGTGAGTGTATGCATGCATGCACACAAACACATGTGCATGCATGCACACACACACACACACATGTATAGGTACAAGTGTGGCTGTGTGGTAGAAAGTTTGCTTTACAAGTACATGGTTTTAGGTTGAGTCCCAATTCATAGCAGGTGTCTTCTGGTATAACTCTGGGCCAACCAAAGCCTTGTTAGTGGATTTGGTAGATGGAAACTGAAAGAAGCCTGCTGAAAGCCAAGAAACATGTATTGTTGAGATTAAAGTCCATGAATGTATCATATTTTGGACACACAGTGTGCCATGGATCATTGCCCGAGACCATCTTGATAGGAAGTGTGGAGGGGAAGAGAGCAAGAGGTTGCCAAAGATATTTGTAGAATGACAACATCGAAGAATTGACTGGAAACGAGAATCTGGTTGATTGTATGCATGCAGGACAACACAGAGGCAAGTGAAGTGCCTTGGTAAGCCTACCCCTGCTCACAGGGAGGGCTTCCAGCTAATGATGGTCAACAACATTCCAGCTGTGATTATCCTCCTTGTTAAGGATATGATAGCTTGTTTCGTATAATAACATGTCTTTGCTTTATATAAGAAGACAGTTGGGTTTGATTTGAGAACAATTTAGCTGCTATTTCTAGCAGGTTAGATGATATTCTAGTGCTTCCTTCTTTGGCCTGTACAGTTCTTAGTTGTTTACGGTGACGGTTGTGCCATTGCTTTTGCTGCAACTGGTGTGGAATTTCTCCATCTATATTCACTCAAGATAGCCTACTTAGGTTTCCTTGAAAAAAATTCATATGTTTTAGTTAAGAAAACTGTTCTTAATTTTAAAGTTCACCAAATCTATTTAGTCATGATAGAGTCTCAATATTGAAAATGTACTCAGGAGTGTAATGCTATCTTTCTTAATCATTAAAAATTTAGTCGAAAAAAAAAAAAAATAAATAAAATTGCTAACAGTCTTTGTGGTTTGAAATAATTACTTATTGAATTTGGATAGGAAATAAAGCCAAACTATGGAGCTGTTGAGATCTAATATTACTTTTTCAATTGAAAATTCTATCTCTAGTTTACAATATGTTCAAGCGTTTATTTCTCGTTCCATTCACGTAAAATTCCGACTCATTGAAGCGGACGATATTGGCTTTAAAAATATTCTGAAGAATTTTTCAATAGCACTTTATCATTGACTTGGTTTTTTCTTTCTGCAAACTGCACATGTACTTCTCTCTCTTTCTCTTTCCCTCCTCGCTCTCCCTTTATTTTTGTTTGTTGGGCTGTGTATACCTAACATAGGGCAATGAGTTTTTGATGACAAGATACTATAACAATTCTTGATGACAAGACATTTGAGTTATGTTGGTACCGGCCAGTCCTTTCAATTCTCTTTCCATCACCTGTAATGTAAATTGGCTTATCTCATTTAATGTATAGTACCTCCAATTTCTTTTTTTTGTTTTGTCTAAAACTGTATAATCAATAACTTGTTAAGAATGCAGAAGCCAATTCCAGAAATTTCTTAACGTTTACTTTTGATGTCTTTATTTATTGCTTTTTATTTCAATATAGTGAATTTTGTAGCAGAAATTTGAAAAATTGACAATCATTCTCTTCAGTAGACTCTGATACACTTCTGAAATTAATCTGTTCTTAGATTAAATTTGTTCATAAAAACAAACTACATGTTCCAAAGATAGGAAAATGTCAATATTTAGTTGGTTTTATTTCCCTTTTATAATTGACAGGTAACAAAATATGTTTTGCTGCTCCAAGAACTCCAGCCACATTAGAATTATCTTTGGAAATAATGGTCCATATTTTTTTTTTTCATTCCAGTGTGGGTGAATTTTACAGATTTAGATATTTTTGTATAGTTTTTGATTGGGTATCATTTGTACTATTAAAGACTCTGCTGAGAAGTAGTAATGGAACTAGTTGTCAACTACAAAGTGAATCAAATAGAATTATGTCTTCTCAAGGAGCACAACATCAAAGCTATAGCAGTTAAGTTTGAACTCCAGATCATATGGTCTGTACTCCAACACTCAAACTTCATAATTTTGAGAACCATAAATTTTGAAGAATTATTGCATTTTTATATTATAGGATAAGTGTGTACTCTTTACTCTTTACTCTTTTACTTGTTTCAGTCATCTGACTGCGGCCATGCTGGAGCACCGCCTTTAATCGAGCAACTCGACCCCGGGACTTGTTCTTTTGTAAGCCCAGTACTTATTCTATCAGTCTCTTTTGCTGAACCGCTAAGTAACGGAGACATAAACACACCAGCATCGGTTGTCAAGCAATGTTAGGGGGACAAACACACACACGCATATATATATATATATATATATATATATATATATATATACATATATACGACGGGCTTCTTTCAGTTTCCGTCTACCAAATCCACTCACAAGGCTTTGGTCGGCCCGAGGCTATAGTAGAAGACACTTGCCCAAGGTGCCACGCAGTGGGACTAAACCCGGGACCATGTGGTTGGTAAACAAGCTACTTACCACACAGCCACTCCTGCGTGTTTTCACATTACATTACCCGGGTTGCACTGACATTTACTTATGTCATGCATTTGGCAGTTTGATGTGCAAAGATGACTGGAATTAAATAAATGTTGGCATCAGGAAGGGCATCTGGCTGTAGGATGCTACTCGAAGAAGTTTCACTTAACTCCTGCAACAATGAAGAATCAAAAAATATATGATGATGACGATGAGTTCCTGACAGTCCTCCAGGAAGCAGAGAGATGGATTATATTGATTTGTCATTCTTAGTTTTGTATCTCATGTTTTTATTGTTCAATTCCAGGTGAAATCCAGGTGGAGGTTATTGCATTTTGCTTCTGGTGTTCATAAAACAAACACCAGTAACACACAATGAACTTGATTTAATTGTTTTTATTCTCTTTCTCTCTTCTCCTCCTTCCCTCTCTCCCCTTTTTATAAAGTTGTCTACCTAAGGAAAATGTCATCTAGCTGAATTTTTTTTTTTGTTATCTACCTTTCAAATTCAAATCCTGCTGAGGTTAACTTGTCTTTCAGCTTTTTGGGGGTTTAATAAAATAAAGTACCCAACTAATGCTTGATTCCTATTGGTGATATTGTCTAACCCTCTCACTCCAAAATTTCAGGTGTTGTGTCTATCATCAACACCATCATCATCATCATCATTTAGTGGCTTCCTTCCATTCTGACATGGGTGGGAAGATTTGCCAGTAGCTGGCAAAGACTGCACCGAGGAGTAATATTGAGGGAAGTGGCTTTGTACCAGGTGATGAGACGTTGGTATGATGGAGGGATAAAAACAGGTGTCTTGCAGCAGAAGAGATACTCGGACAAGATCAATTAGAGAGGGAGAGGGGGGAGATGATGCGATAGGATGTTCACTCAAGTTTGAGGGTATATGTAAGTGAAGAGATACAGTAGGATGAGAGAGAGAGAGAGAGAGAGAGAGAGAGGAAGAGGAAGAGATGATTCATCAGGGACACATTGTACCAAATAAGTTTGTGGGAGTGTGAAGAGAATGTGGGAGGTAAAAGATGAGGGGTACAACAAGTGGTGAACCTATATTTGAAACAATTGTCTAAAGGAGAAACTGGTGTTGAAAGCAAGGCTGCTCCCACCAGACATCAGAGCATGGTGCATTTCTCTGGTTTGTCAGATTTTGTCAAACTATCCAACCCATTCCAGCATAGAAAACGGGCATTAAACAATGATGGTGGTGATGGGGATCATTTCATTGGTTCCTATTTCTCAATGGAAACAAGCAACTATTTTATTCCAGTGGTTTTCGTAATGTCAATAAATTAACCATTCTAAGGAACCATTGCTGAAATAAATGATTATAAAAACCATCTTTCAATTTGTGTTTGACCTGGAAAATGAAGATGAACTATTTGTAAAATGATCAGCAATCATCATCATCATCATCATCGTTTAACGTCCGTTTTCCGCGCTAGCACAGGTTGGACGGTTCGACCAGGGTCTGGGAAGCCAGAAGGCTGCACCAGGCTCCAGTCTGATCTGGCAGTGTTTCTACAGCTTGATGCCCTTCCTAACGCCAACCACTCCGCGAGTGTAGTGGGTGCTTTTTACGTGCCACCTCACAGGTGCCAGGGGAGTCTGGCATCGGCCACGTTCGGATGGTGCTTTTTATGTGCCACCGGCACAGAAGCCAGTCGAGGCGGCGCTGTCATCAGCCACGTTCGGATGGTGCTTTTTATGTGCCACCGGCACAGAAGCCAGTCGAGGCGGCACTGGCAACGGCCACGTTCAGATGGTGCTTTTTATGTGCCACCAGCACAGGTATCACAACTACTATTTCCATTGATATTTGTTTCGATGTACATGCACTTGACTCAACAGGTCTCCTCAAGCACAGCGAGATGTTCCGGGATCCAAGGTACTTTGAATGGGCAGGGGCTATGCGGAACTGGTGGTGATTTTTTATTTAGCCATGTTTTATTCGTGGTGCAAGTTGGGTTGAGTGTGAGAAAAAAAATATGAAAAAAAAGCAAACGACATAGAAATAGTTTGGTTTATTCTGGTTTATGAATTAACTCTATATATAATAAACATACTAAGTTTTTGTGTGCGTGACTATATATAGGTATCCAATTCTAAGATGTAGGGAATTTGTTGCAGAATTTTATATAACACTCTTATTCTTTTTATATCACAGAACTATTTGTTTCCTTTAGTGTAGTAGTATCTTTTTTTTTTCCATTTTCTTTTTTGACCCTTTTGATACCAACCTACCTGTGACCATTATGGTTCTATGATGCAAACTTCTTGTTTTGAAGTGATCTCAATTAAAACTTTTTACCAAAATTTCAGGCATCAGCTTAATGAGAAAAAATTCTTTTTTTTTATTCAATTCTTCATTATTTTCAAAACTAATTGCAACCAAAGGTAGTGTATTTCCACAGAAACAGGGAAACAAGAGATTATTAATACCAGCTCCAAGACAAGTGTAGCTCCAAAGGATTAAGTCATGGTTTATTCTTGCAACACATTCACACTACCAAAATTTTTCTCTTTATATTCCTCAGCTCCCTCCTCCTTTCCTCCCCCCTCTCTATAAATGTTTAAAATCTTTGATTTCTAAGCAACATGATATTTTAGATTCAAAATACTTATCTCGCTGATTATACTGACCTCAGTGTACCTAATTCAGCACTACTTTGCTGTTGTTTTTTTTTTCCCTTTTCCTATTTTTTTTTTTATTGCTGTAGATGCATCTGACATACATTTTGTATAGAGAGTTAATCCCTTTGCTTGTGAAGATAATTCACTAATCTTTCAGCCATTTTAAGCAATATTCACTATGCTACTACTTGTTTCGCGCAGCTCACTACCTATAGAGTGTCAGTATGCTGACTGTGGTAGCAGTTATTATTGTGGTTACTTAATTTGCTTTCACTCCTGAAACAGCTGAACTTACTGCACCAAATGTTTTCATTGCCATAAAAAACACGCTGGCTCTTCCAATATGTTTTTACTGCCATAAACTGTTTACCAATATGTTAATTCTAGAGGTGAGATAATTGATAATGGACTGGTTGCTTACATGTTACTGAATTTGAGATATGTTGATCCAGATGTTATATTTCTGGACTGAACACTTCATTCTTTATTGTCTTAGCTTTTAAGAATTGAAATACAAATAATTTGGGAATGTTCTCTGTAATAGTCTATTTCCCTGTCATACAAGAGATTTATATTTTTATCTGCTTACCACCATGAAATTAGCTGAGCACTGGCTCTTAAAAACTTCTCAGGCCTGAGAAAGCATTTACATTTACCTTATGTGTTTGTTGTCTTGAGATAACTAACTTGGTGACTGAGTCCTGTTAAACAAGCTTATGTGCTTTGCAAAGAATTTTCTTTCATAGGAGAATACAAAGTGGTTTTCCATTGCTTCCTTGAGTATTTTAATATTTTTTAAATTTATCTTTTTTTTTTTTTTTTTACAATATAACATCCTGTGGGATAGATGCAGTCAAGTTTCTTGTTCATGCTGTGGCACTCAAGTCTAAAGAGGCAGAACAAACAATGTTCAAAAAATTTGGTTTGCTCAGAGCCCTGGGCTAGTACTTTGTTTTATTGAACCTGGAGAAATGAAAGGCATAGTTGACCATAATAGGATTTGAACTCAAGAATGTAAAAGAGTAGGAATAAATACTGCGTGACATTTTTTCCAACACTCTACCAAGAGTTTCACCAGTTTGCTTTTAATGGGTAATTGCTAAATCACTGGATTGACTTTAGTTATCTCTGATTAATACCAAAGGTGTTAAACTAGTGTATTTTAATGAGTCTACTGCCATTGTACTTCAACGTACTGTTCCTCAATAGTTATGATGATGTAACAGTAATGCATTCTAAACTATTGGGTCATTCGGCAGCAA
This sequence comes from Octopus sinensis, assembly GCF_006345805.1. Classification (NCBI taxonomy): domain Eukaryota; kingdom Metazoa; phylum Mollusca; class Cephalopoda; order Octopoda; family Octopodidae; genus Octopus; species Octopus sinensis. The sequence continues at coordinate 44,500,189 of NC_042997.1, forward strand.
ACATTGAAAGCTTCATCTTCATACTGTAACTCAGCCTCTTCACATTCCATCATAGGAATTGGATGAGTCTGCAAATTGACAATATTTCCTTCTCCTTTCTGTCTATGCTGTATTTATACTTGTTAGCTCCATGCAGTTAGATAACATTTGCAGTGTTGGTAGTATGAGCAAAATACCATATCAGCAGTTCGTACAGTGCAGTTTTTTATACTTCAATAGTAATCACCGAATGACACCAGAAATATTGATAGTTTGTGTGGACCATTTAACTGGAATTTAGAACTTTTGGTACTGGGCCACATGAACAGGATTTTCTAAATGTCAAAGTACACTGGAAGATGCTGGAATATTGTGAAGGATGTGTTTAACCCATTCAGATTACTCTGTCAAATGTAATACTCTTTACTCTTTTACTTGTTTCAGTCATTTGACTGCAGCCATGCTGGAGCACCGCCTTTAATCGAGCAACTTGACCCCGGGACTTATTCTTTTTTTGTAAGCCCAATACTTATTCTATCGGTCTCTTTTTGCCGAACCGCTAAGTAACGGGGACATAATCACACCAGCATCGGTTGTCAAGCAATGCTAGGGGGACAAACACAGACACACAAACACACACACGCATATATATATATATATACATATATACGACGGGCTTCTTTCAGTTTCCGTCTACCAAATCCACTCACAAGGCTTTGGTCGGTCCGAGGCTATAGCAGAAGACACTTGCCCGAGGAGACACGCAGTGGGACTGAACCCGGAACCATGTGGTTCGTAAGCAAGCTACTCACCACACAGCCACTCCTGCGCCTATGCTTATTTATTCACATTGTTTTGAATTAATCACGTCTTATCAAGATTTTGATGATATAATTATATATTTTTAGAATTACATTGTAGGGTAGGTGTGAGAGATGGGATCTGGCAGATTTGAGCATAAAACATAGAATATTTGGGCCAGATATGGTCAATTAAAATGCTAAAGAGTTAAATGTTTTCTTGTTCCAAACAGGCTTCTCAGTTTCTTGCTGTTGGGTTATAAGGGGTTCTGACCATTTGAAGTCTTGGAACATTTTTTTTTTTTTCACTCCTCTTTCGAATTTTCTTTCTTTTCTTTTTTTGGGGGGAGGGGGCGGGGGCTGTGAAAAGTGAAGCTTGCATCATGCTGTCTGTATGCATGTGTGTCAAAATAGATATTAAATCAATGATACAGATAAAGAAACACACCTGTGTATATATATATATATATTTGTGTGTGTGTGTGTGCACACACACACATTGCTATACTTATTTTTATATTATGTAGACTTATTGTTTTATGTTTGTTATTACTTGTCGCTTCTTCCTTCTCGCGATCTGTGTCTCTCACACCACCACCAACACCACTACCATTACCACCACCACCACCACCACCACCACTACTACTACTACTACTACTACTACTACTACTACTCTGTAGTGTATATATTTGTTAGATATTTCAAATCTATTTTCTGGGGTGGGGTGTTGATACTAGATATTTACCAGATCCTTGTTACTATTAAAGGAAGGACTGGTTATTTATATTTTTTTTCTGCTTTTGTTTTCTTTTTTAATGTACAAATTTTGCTTTTTCAGCAAAATATCTTTTTTGCAGTCTCCACAATGTCTCTTTATGGTTTGTGCAGTCAGTTTTTTCAAGTTAGTATCAAACTTTGGCATTATATTCTTATAATAGTCTGAATGTATTTCATTGAAAATCAAACAAAACAAAGATTTAAAAAAAAAAAAAGGAAAGAATGCACAAAAAAGAGAAAAGAATCTCCACGAATAAAAAGAAAAAAAAGGTCGAGGATAATCGAAGCTTCAATGTTATCTGTTGTTGCTTATCTGTGTTTGTCTTGTTTGTGATATCGTGTGATATGGTGTGCATATTTAAGATGGCCAGTAGAAGAGGAATGCGATTTTAACTTATTGATCTGTTGTTGTTATTGAGTATTTATTTGTCTATTTTCCATATACAATGATTTCACTTAAGCGCCAAGATCTTCTTGAGGACATCCAGTGTGTGTGTGTGTGTGTGTGCACACACACACATTGCTATACTTATTTTTATATTATGTAGACTTATTGTTTTATGTTTGTTATTACTTGTCGCTTCTTCCTTCTCGCGATCTGTGTCTCTCACACCACCACCAACACCACTACCATTACCACCACCACCACCACCACCACCACCACTACTACTACTACTACTACTACTACTACTCTGTAGTGTATATATTTGTTAGATATTTCAAATCTATTTTCTGGGGTGGGGTGTTGATACTAGATATTTACCAGATCCTTGTTACTATTAAAGGAAGGACTGGTTATTTATATTTTTTTTCTGCTTTTGTTTTCTTTTTTAATGTACAAATTTTGCTTTTTCAGCAAAATATCTTTTTTGCAGTCTCCACAATGTCTCTTTATGGTTTGTGCAGTCAGTTTTTTCAAGTTAGTATCAAACTTTGGCATTATATTCTTATAATAGTCTGAATGTATTTCATTGAAAATCAAACAAAACAAAGATTTAAAAAAAAAAAAGGAAAGAATGCACAAAAAAGAGAAAAGAATCTCCACGAATAAAAAGAAAAAAAAGGTCGAGGATAATCGAAGCTTCAATGTTATCTGTTGTTGCTTATCTGTGTTTGTCTTGTTTGTGATATCGTGTGATATGGTGTGCATATTTAAGATGGCCAGTAGAAGAGGAATGCGATTTTAACTTATTGATCTGTTGTTGTTATTGAGTATTTATTTGTCTATTTTCCATATACAATGATTTCACTTAAGCGCCAAGATCTTCTTGAGGACATCCAGTGTGTGTGTGTGTGTGTGTGTGTGTATATGCTTGTTTCCACATAGATATGACTGGTGTTAAGATTCGTATGACATGAATATTGTTATATTTGTGTATACATACTTAAAATCATGCTTCTGTATGTATGTATGTATGTGTGTATGTGTGTGTGTGTGTTTGTTTGTTTGTTTACATGTGGGTTTGTACTAAGTTGCTATTTTATTGGTTTTCAATTTATTGCTGGGGCATCACCTTCGAAGGTTTTAGTTACTTGTATTGATCCAAATACTTTGTCTGATTTTTATTTTGTCAACCATGTCTAGGTGCAAGCATGGTTGTGTGGTTAAGAGGCTTGCTTCCCAACCACATAGTCTCAGGTTCAGTCCCACCATGTGACAATTTAGGAAATGTCTTTTATCATATCCCTGGGCTGACCAAACCTTTGTAAGTGGATTTGGTGACTGGAAACTGAATGAAATCTGTGTGTGTGTGTTTGGACGATTGTCTAGACATTACGTGATAATTGTAAGCAAGCATTACCGTCATACAAGTGATGTTATATATTCCCAGTCTTCCATGAAACTGTATCTGGCCCTGAGAAAATATTACCTTGCTTGAAAATAGGTGAATATTGGTGATAGAAAGGACATCCAGTCATAGAGAATCTGTTTTAACAAATTCTGTCTGGCTCATGTCAGCATGGAAAAGTTGATGATGATGATGATGATGATGATGTGAGGTGGAACAGGAGCATACTCCAATATCATAATGTACTTTTCATGATGCACTGATCCTACCATTTCAAGCTGATATGTTACACACATAAATTCTGTGGGTTTCTCCCAATTTCTTAGGATTTGGTCAACCTAAGACTATGATAGAAGACACTTGATCAAGATATCATGCAGCAAGATTGAATTGGAACTCTCAGCACTGAAAAACAACTTCTTAATTATACATGAAAGAATACTGCTGCATTTGCGCATACATATGCACATATGCATGTGCCTGCGTGTGTACTTGTTTCGTTTTTCTTATGTATGCAGTAATTACAATTATGATGATATAATAATTAACTATCTTGTGCTCTGAGTTCAAATCCTGCTTGGGATTACCTTTGCCTTTAATGATGATAAACTAAGAACCGGACGTGTCTTGTGGTGTATTCAGTTAATTAATTTTTATTTTTCTCCTACAAATGTTTAGGTGTCTGATTGTGAAGAACATCTTTGCCTTGTTTTCACTCTCTGCATGTATTCCACATTCGGTTCCCTCAGGAGCTTCTCAACAAAGCAACAACACACTTTTTACACATGTTTCATATAAGCTGGCATCTTAAGAGGCTTCCTTTTGCATGAATTGAGCAACAGATGCTTCATATGGGCTGCATTTGTGAAACCTTTTATTATCAACAGAGGTGACTTTTTCTGATTTTTTAATTCTAGTCATTGTTGTTATGAACCAGCGAAGGGACCTCTCTATAACTGCTTTACCTGCTAGAAATAGCAGCTAAATTATTGCTCAAGTTATACCTTATTTAAGAAAGGAAGCTACACTGCAAAATTTCATTCTAGGTGCACTGTATACGAATAAATATGGAATGGTCATAGCTGTAACTTCTGATTGATTTGAGTCTAAACACTGACATTCTTGCTACTATACTTTCATTTTAGTACTTATTATATTGTATAATTAACAGAAATTATCAACATTTTATAGATATTCCTACTACAAATAACTTCTGTGAAAGCCTCATATTTTAAGTCTTGATTTTCTGCCAACATGCCAAAGATCTTACTAGACCTTTTGTGTGTTCATTGCTGCCCATATATCAAAGCAAGGCTACTTTCTGTTTGGCACAAGAAATTTCATGCATTTTCTAGAATTTTTTGATTTTTATGTCTTTGGATTCTAGATCGTATCTCCAGGTTTTTAACTTTGTCTCTAACTCCTTTACAGAGTCTGCTTTGAAGACCCAAGTCAAAATCACCAGCATATAAAAGTTCTCAAAATACAACTTGTTCAGGATTCTTGGTACCCTTCTTTGTCTTCAATTAGTGGTCTTGGAAGGGAGATAATATCATTCCCCTAGTTTTTGCCTCTCTGCTTAATGCTGAAGTTGCAATCAGTGGTACTCTAGAAGAAGTAGAAAACTGCAGTAGTTGCTGTCTTAATCTTCACCTCAGGAACCTATTACTCTTACCATTTCTGCTGCCTTTAGTTTCTCTGTTATTGTTGTTGCTTTTCCTCTTCTGGGTAGAAAGCCCTTGAATGGCTTTTACTGCCATGCATTTAGCAACTGGGTAAGTCATCATAGTTACAAGGACTTAGGGGAGGGTGTCGATACAAATTCCACCTGACTAAAATGTTGTTGCAGGTCTCCTCCATGTTAACCACATGACCATACCGTTGCACAATGGTGACGACAAACCAAGGGTCAGTGTCCATAATAATCATCATCATCATCATCATCGTTTAGCGTCCGCTTTCCATGCTAGCATGGGTTGGACGGTGCAACTGGAGTCTGGGAAGCCAGAAGGCTGCACAAGGCCCAGTTTGATCTGGCAATGTTTCTACGACTGGATGCCCTTCCTAACGCCAACCACTCCATGAGTGTAGTGGGTGCTTTTTACATTCCACCGACACAGGTGCCAGACGAGTCTGGCAACTGGCCACGATCGGATGGTGCTTTTTACGTGCCACCGGCAATACCACTAGTTATTATAATTATATTCCTGTGATCCACATACTGTTGCACCAGCTCGTGACCAGGCTTCTAGTCCACGTCTCCTAACTTAATTCTTGGCGTTAAAAGTCCTGACACCTGCTTTCTTTGATTGTCATGTCTTTGGTTTGCTTGTTTCTTTATTTTTAATAGCCATATTAAATCAAGGGGCATATATCCGGCCTCATATTGGCCAGAGTTCCCTGCAGCTCTTTTGGGACTCTCTTTTACTTGTTTCAGTCATTTGACTGCGGCCATGCTGGAGCACCGCCTTTAGTCGAGCAAATCGACCCCGGGACTTATTCTTTGTAAGCCCAGTACTTATTCTGTTGGTCTCTTTTGCCGAACCGCTAAGTGACAGGGACGTAAACACACTAGCATCAGTTGTCAAGCAATGCTAGGGGGACAAACACAGACACACAAACACATATATATATATACATATATACGACAGGCTTCTTTCAGTTTCCGTCTACCAAATCCACTCACAAGGCTTTGGTCGGCCCGGGGCTATAGCAGAAGACACTTGCCCAAGGTGCCACGCAGTGGGACTGAACCCGGAACCATGTGGTTTGTTAGCAAGCTACTTACCACACAGCCACTCCTGCGACTATAGAAAACCTGTATACTTTTTCTTTTGCCTGGAGTTAACTGATGTATAGTATTTTTTGGCTTGCAATGCTAGCAAAACGGTGTTGTTTTAGTGTGCATTTTACCATCTTTTTCCTTTTGCGCTTGTCAAATTGTAATTCTTTAGCTGTCAGTTTTCTTTGATTGTCATGTCATTGTGTTTTTGCCTGTTTCTTTATTCTTAAATTTGGTTTTGGTTTACTTCGTTGGGGGGTACCTCCTCCCATTACTCCCAAATTGGCCATATTAAACCAGTATTAAGCAAATCATGCAGTACGTTTGCAAAACATATTTGTACACCAAAAATTTGTCAAAGAATGAACCATTTCCAATATTCTGAAGGCTTTTGTCCATTAAAAAAAGAATCTGGATAAAACAAAGCAAAGCAAAGCTTGTTTTCCATTAAATAATCCTGAAAAAATTTCCTTTTAAGTGAAGCTCACTTAGTGAAACATGCCTGTTCACAACAAACATCATCAACTACAGAAGTGTGGAGTGTAATAAATCAGCTATATTCTCCTTTACATAACCTAAATAAGCTATCATCATCATCATCATCATCATCATCATTATGAAGGCAGCGAGCTGGCAGAATTGTTAGCACACCGGGCGAAATTTAGCAGTATTTTGTCTGCTACTATGTCCCGAGTTCACATTCTGCTGAGGTCGACTTGACCTTTCATCCTTTCGAGGTCAATAAATTAAGCACCAGTTGAGTACTGAGGTCGATGTAATCGAACATCCCCCTCCCCCAAATGTCAGGCTGTGTGCCTATAGTGATCACGTGACCGACCAGACCATCAGATGTTGTTACACATCGCTGGTCACAATGCGTTCGCATTGTTTTAGCCTTCGAATGACGCCACCCCGCTGGCTAAGCGAGCAGGCCCACAGAAGAAAGAGTGAGAGAAAGAGTGGTGAAAGAGTACAGCAGGGATCACCACCCCCTGCCGGAGCCTCGTGGAGCTTTTAGGTGTTTTTGCTCAATAAACACTCACAACGCCCGGTCTGGGAATTGAAACCGCGATCCTGTGACCGCGAGTTCGCTGCCCTAATCACTAGGCCATTGCGCCTCCACGTGCCTATAGTAGAAAAGATTATTATTATTATTATTATTATTAAGGCTGCGAGCTGGACGAAATGCTTAGGGGTATTTCACTTGTCACTAGCTACATTCTGATTTAAAATTCTGTCAAGGTCGACTTTGCCTTTCATCCTTTTGGGGTAGATAAATTAAGTACCAGTGAGACACTGGGGTTGATGTAATTGACTAGTTCCCTCCCACCAAATTTCAAGCTTTGTGCCTTTAGTAGAAAGGATTATTATTATTATTATTATTATTATTGAGTGAGATAGTAGCAGATGTCATCAAAGAGACACTGGGGTACAAATATATGAAGCCTAGTATATTCATCATGACTACCCATCAGATAAGGGTATTCCAACACATGCATCACAACCATGTGTGTGACATGGTGACCTACTAAGATAAACATCACATAGCCCTGCAGGTGGGGCCCAGTTGTAATTTTCTTCAGGTTGAGTAGCCCATTCTGCTCAAATAGTCCCTGAATGAGGGTTGTTTAAGGATGATGAATGAAATACCCATGTTTCCAGGGGTGAAATATTCATACCCCAAAGAATTCCCCTCAACACATGGCTACAATGCTCCCCAACTACTCCTGCTCATGAGCAGAGATGCTCATATGATCAGCCACTCAGGGACATACTCAACTGGTTACGGTCAGGCAATTGACAAGCAAATCTATGGTATTGAGCAGAAACATATAGGCGCAGGAGTGGCTGTGTGGTAAGTAGCTTGCTAACCAACCACGTGGTTCCGGGTTCAGTCCCACTGCGTGGCATCTTGGGCAAGTGTCTTCTGCTATAGCCCCGGGCCGACCAATGCCTTGTGAGTGGATTTGGTAGACGGAAACTGAAAGAAGCCTGTCGTATATATGTATATATATATGTGTGTGTGTGTGTTTGTGTGTCTGTGATTGTCCCCTTAGCATTGCTTGACAACTGAAGCTGGTGTGTTTATGTCCCCGTAACTTAGCGGTTCGGCAAAAGAGACCGATAGAATAAGTACTGGGCTTACAAAGAATAAGTCCCGCGGTCGATTTGCTCGACTAAAGGCAGTGCTCCAGCATGGCCGCAGTCAAATGACTGAAACAAGTAAAAGAATAAAAGAGCCCAGGTAAGTGCTTTGCCATCAATTCATTGAGGAAAGTTTACTGAGAAAATATATCCGTAGAATCTCACTATTAATAGTTAAAAGAGGAGGGGGGAAGCACTCCGTCGGTTACGACGACGAGGGTTCCGGTTGATCCGAATCAACGGAACAGCCTGCTCGTGAAATTAACGTGTAAGTGGCTGAGCACTCCACAGACACGTGCACCCTTAACGCAGTTCTCGGGGATATTCAGCGTGACACAGAGAGTGACAAGGCCGGCCCTTTGAAATACAGGTACAACAGAAACAGGAAGTAAGAGTGAGAGAAAGTTGTGGTGAAAGAGTACAGCAGGGATCACCACCATCCCCTGCCGGAGCCTTGTGGAGATTTTTGGTGTTTTCGCTCAATAAACACTCACAACTGTGAATCGAAACCGCGATCCTACAACCGCGAGTCCGCTGCCCTAACCACTGGGCCATTGCACCTCCACAATAGTTAAAAACTATTTTATTGAAAAGAAAAAAGCAGCAAATTGATGACGGTGAAATTTCCCTGCAGTGAATTGATGACAGTGAACTTACTGAACATATTTACACCAAGATAAAACAATGTACATGATAACACTTCCAATCAGTTAAGATCAGAAGCCATGAGAGGTACTGCCTAGTACTGCATCAGGGCATTTGTTGTTGTGAGAGTCACGACACTCCCTGTGAGAACATCATCATCATCGTTTAACGTCCGTTCTCCATGCTAGCATGGGTTGGACGGTTCGACCGGGGATCTGGGAAGCCAGAAGGCTGCACCAGGCTCCAGTCTTATCTGGCAGTGTTTCTACAGCTGGATGCCCTTCCTAACGCCAACCACTCCGTGAGTGTAGTGGGTGCTTTTTACGTGCCACCTGCACTGGTGCCAGGCGAGGCTGGCATCGGCCACGGTCGGATTGGTGCATTTTACGTGCCACCTGCAGACTTGACTAAATGACTATAAATAGTAGCGGTCTGAGTGAGAGACAGAAAGAGTGGGCGTTAATTGCAGGAAGTTGTAAGGTGTTGTTTTGTCCGAATATCGTTTGTTGGTTCGTGTATGGTTTGTGGAGAGTTTGTTGGATTGCTATGTTGCTGCTACCCTGCTTTGTTATATATGTTTATTGTTGTGGAGGCGCAATGGCCCAGTGGTTAGGGCAGCAGACTCGCGGTCATAGGATCGCGGTTTCGATTCCCAGACCGGGCATTGTGAGTGTTTATTGAGCGAAAACACCTAAAGCTCCACGAGGCTCCGGCAGGGGATGGTGGTGATCCCTGCTGCATTCTTTCACCACAACTTTCTCTCACTCTTACTTCCTGTTTCTGTTGTACCTGTATTTCAAGGGGCCGGCCTTGTCACTCTCTGTGTCACACTGAATATCCCCGAGAACTACGTTAAGGGTGCACGTGTCTGTGGAGTGCTCAGCCACTTACACGTTAATTTCACGAGCAGGCTGTTCCGTTGATTCGGATCAACCGGAACCCTCGTCGTCGTAACCGACGGAGTGCTTCCATCCCATATGTTTATTGTTACTACACGGTTAAAGTGTAAACAGGCATCGTCTTAAATAGTGGACGAGAAACTACATTACAATAGCATTATCATCATTATTATTATTATTATCATCTCTTTTTGAAAAAAAAATTTATAACTCAGTTAAAGCACAATATAATCATTAATATGTGATGTGAATTGACTTGGGTTGTTGGGTGTAAAAAACACTGCTGTTTTTTGTTGATGGTATGTAGTTCTGGAAAAGGAAAACTAGGAAGTAGTGATGAAGTGTTATAATGTTGGCTATGAGGTGGTGTTCATTCTCATCAATACCATAGTTATTACTTAAAGTAGTAAATATATCTCTCCTAAAAGTCTGAGATTTTATTTTATAGACATGGACCTGCAAGAAACTCATTCTGCTCTGGACCACTCTCTCAAACCTTCCCCCTCTCTATTCCTTATCCTCCTTGCATAAAGATTCCCCCACCTAACCCGGAGTACATAGTCTTGCAAGTTGCATGGCAACCCCCAGCAGTACTGGTAGTACAAGAAAAATGCTTCCAACTTGCACTGTTAAGTGGTTGGTGTTAGAAAGGTCATCTGGCCATAGAAACCATACCGAACAAAAACTGAAATATAATGTAGTTCTTGGGCCTATTAGAGTCTGTCAAACCATCCAACCCATGCTAACATGGAGCATAGATGTTAAATGATGATGATTTAGTAGAACTGAAAAAAAAAAGAAAAGGAAGATAATTAAATCCTTTTCAATTTACTGTTAGGTTGAATTATTCCCTTCAGAAATAACATACCCAGGTATGCATGCATTTCATCAACACTTGTACAAACAAAACTGGCTGCTCTCTTTTGTTTATTATGCAAATTAGTTTGTTGGCTGATAAAATAAGTGGAAAATGTTTTCCCCAATACAATTAAGTGGAAAATGTTGCCCCTTTCCTCTGCAAAAAAACCCCCAAAAAACCCAAAACAAAAACTAAAATCTTCACATTAAGCCCCAAAGGTATTTTTGGATCAACAGCACTTGCAAAAGGATCAGTGTCCAATTCTTCAAGTAATATTTTGGTCTGAGTCACTTGAGGGAAAATTGGATCCAAGTTAGACAATGAAGTCCGCATTGAAGAAATAAATATATCTCACTGTTTATCATCTCTAAAGCCTTATCTGCCAAAAATTCAATGATTATATAATTAAATAAGCTGTTGCATAATACATAATTAGAGTCATTTTTCAAAGAATGTTTCGATAAAAAAACAAACAAATGCAATAAGTTGCAAAAATTTAGGAACATTTGGGTTGATTTTAATAACAACATTACAAATTGTAGGTATATGATAGAAGAATGGATTAAAGTTTTCTCATTTAGATTACAGATGTTATAACTTCCTTTAAAACAAATGTAAACATGGGTTGTTTAATTCATGTAGTTTCAAGTGATCTAAGACTGATAGACAGATACGGTACCATACATATTTGTGTCATGCAGGATGTTAGAGTTAGTATTTTGTATAGTCTCAGTACAAGTTCTAGTTTGTATCAATGCTTATCCTCATTTTATTTATACTTAGCTCATGTATATTGATTATAGATTATAGAACCAACAAGAAACATGACTTAGCGTAAAAATCTATGTAATTTGTGTACCTGTGTAATTTATGCAGGTTATTTTCAGGATAAAAATTATTTGAAAAAAAAGCTTCTACTCATGTAAAATTTGCACCTGAATGTGCGATATGGCCGGGGGGGAAAAGCTTTTCAATTTAGTTGTATTTAGCATAATTTCACTTATGATTAGATTTTATTAAATTTTCATCAAATAAAAATAATTTCTGTTTAACAGGTAGAAAGTTATTAAATTACGAAGTGTTTGTATTGTTTATAATAAACTTTATTTGACATTTCTTACCTACAAGAAATTATGTCCAATCTTAGCATACTTTTGTATGTCTTCTCAAATCACAATCACAAGAAAAGTTGTTGATAATTCTTACCAACAAAAACAAAGCTGATAAATATGCACAAGTGTAGCAAAATAAGTTTAATTACCAATAAATATCAGCTTGGATGAGACTTTACTCAACTGACAGAGGAAGGTGACCGATCAAACTGATTATGTAAACAGAATTTTGATTGGTCGAAAGTGTCTTCTTGTCGCAAGCTCTGATTTTCTGTTTATTCTTGTCAGAACTTTTGATTTGGAATATTGAAATTTTAATCCCTTTCACACTTATAAAATGTCAAGCAAACTTAAAAATTTGTCATTACCGTTTTAGTTGGGAGACCAAACTGATAGTTTGGTAACCTTCTAAAATAAATATTAAAAATTGAAAGGAGAAAATAAACAGCTTTGCAAGTTTAACTCAGTGTTTATTGAACAAGAGATGTGCGAAATTTAAGAAGCAACTTGTTAGAATGTACACGTCTGCGAGGAGTCATAAACAAGAATAGCAAAAATCAACTATACCAAAAGAACTGGTAATACATACTCTTTACTCTTTTTATACTCTTTTACTCGTTTCAGTCATTTGACTGCGGCCATGCTGGAGCACTGCCTTTAGTCGAGCAAATCGACCCCGGGACTTATTCTTTGTAAGCCCAGTACTTATTCTATCAGTCTCTTTTGACGAACCGCTAAGTGACAGGGACGTAAACACACCAGCATCGGTTGTCAAGCAATGCTAGGGGGAAAAACACAGACACACAAACACACACACACACTTATATATATATACATATATACGACAGGCTTCTTTCAGTTTCCGTCTACCAGATCCACTCACAAGGCATTGGTCGGCCCGGGGCTATAGCAGAAGACACTTGCCCAAGATGCCACGCAGTGGGACTGAACCCAGAACCATGTAGTTGGTTAGCAAGCTACTTACCACACAGCCACTCCTGCGTCTCATTACAAGTCTCATTACAAGTGTTCTACGAAGAGAACATAAGACTGCTGCATAATTCAACATGACTGTGAAATGACATTAAACATCGTATAAGGTAAATGAAGGTTTCTGTAGGAACCCTACGTCATATTCACTTAGTTCACACGCACAAGGATGAACTATGATGTTGTCGTTGGTGTAAGATGCAGTAAGAGCTGGTTGCAGCGATGTCGGCGGTGATGAATTTCATAGTCCTAACGTGGAGGAAGTGAGCAATAGCTTCCTGGGAGCAAACGCAAGCTAGACTTCTTAAGTGGAGAAAAACTGATCTATTTAAGGAAATTGCTGGGCTCCATTGCGGTAGGTAGAAACTCAAAGCAATGTAAAATATGGCCTGGACTGTGATTACCAGCATGAATGTCAAACTTCAGAAAGTAGTTAACCATTTAATGGTTTTAGAAAATTTATACAGAAAACGTAAGCATTTTACCGTCCAGCATAAATAAAAGTCTACTTTATATTTTTTCTGTAAAAACTTATTCTGACATTAAATGAGTCAACTTCTGGTACAAATATTTACATTTGTATGTAATTTTTCAACAAAAAAGATTCTGGAAATGATCTACTTTTGTAATTCACACATCCGCTAAAGATTATTTTTGTTTCTTGCGAGAAAAAGTGTGTAAATTACATGGGTTTTTCCAGTAATTTATTGCTGTATTTCATCCCGAAAGTTGAAGAATCGAAAAGAAACCAAACGTTTCTATAAATGGTGCAATATCAAAAACATTTCATTTTCTTTTATTCTTTTACTTGTTTCAGTCATCTGACTGTGGCCATGCTGGAGCACCACCTTAAAGGGTTTTAATTGAAGAAATCAATCCCAGGACTTATTCTTTGTAAGCCTAGTACTTATTCTATCAGTCTCTTTTGCTGAACTGCTAAGTCACCAGGACATAAACAAACCAGCTTTGGTAGTCAAGCGATGGCAGGGGGACAAACAAAAACACACTCATAAATACATACACATGTATGCATTTATACAATAAGCTTCTTTCAGTTTCCGTCTACCAAATCCACTCACAAGGATTTGGTCAGCCTGGGGCTATAGTAAGAGACACTTGCTCAAGGTGCCATGCTGTCAGACTGTACCTGGAACAATGTGATTAGGAAGCAAACTTCTTACCTCACAGCCATGCCTGCACCTATTTTATATATTTCAGTTTTACTTTTGACTAATCATTTTGATATTTTTTTTACTTTAGCTTTGTAATTTTTTTAGTTTTTTTTGCTACTGTTATTTCATACTTTTTTATTTACTGATCTCACTACTAAATTTTGTTCCCTGTAGTGGCCAGGAATTTGGGATTTTCCTTTCAACAGACCCTAAAAAATAACAATAATATTGGATAAATTTCTTGTGGAATGGAATTAAACAATTGAAGTAATTCATTTGTCCAGGAATCAAAAGAGATGCAATCATCAAAAATTGTAATTTTCACATTTGTTTGGTTATTGAAATAATTTCAAACATCTTTTCTCAAGAATTACACTTCATAAAAATAATACAGCACCAGGTATATTATGGAGTAAAGTATAGTTTGTGTTCATGTAGCTAACGGCAGCAAGAAAATTAGATTGTGGTATGCAGATAACAATAATAAAAAATCAGGTGAACATAAACATTGTATTTGTTTGTGTCTATCACAGACTCTCTTTTGAATTTAGGTTGTCAGATAATGTTAATTACATGATTTTTATGGTTTTAATTAAAATCTAATTGAAAATCTGTAATCTACACTGCCATTGGCAAATAAAGTAAAAACTGTTAACTGCTCTTCTGGTGTGCATGTGTGATGGCCTAGTTGTTTAGAAACTGGCATCAGAATTCCATATTATTTCTTCTTGAAGTTGGTCAAGAATTTGTTTTAGATGCAAATATTCTGATGTGTCCTTAGGCAAGATAGTTAGCTTGCTTAAGGTAACATTGCTTTTCAGTATTATTCTACCCAGGAAGCTAATCTATTATTATATACTTGCTTTTTTAAGTGAAGAGAATGTTATAAAATTGGAGACACCTACCTGTCCTATTTCACTTTGTTGCTTACTCATAGAAACGAAGTTGTCATATGATCCTCTGTCCATTTTATTCTGCTGTCAAGTTTCTATTTATTCTAGTCATTTTTGCAATCAGACAAGAGACGTTTTGGTCTACATGTATTTGAAAGCACGGCTGATGCCAGCGCGCCTAGACTGGCTTCCGTGTCGGTGGCACGTAAAAAGCACCATCCGAATCGTAGCCGAAGCCAGTGCTGCCTTGACTGGCTTCCATAAAATGCACCAATCCGACCGTGGCCGATGCCAGCCTCGCCTGGCACCAGTACAGGTGGCACGTAAAAAGCACCCACTACACTCACGGAGTGGTTGGCATTAGGAAGGGCATCCAGCTGTAGAAACTTTGCCAGATAAGACCGGAGCCTGGTGCAGCCTTCTGGCTTCCCAGATCCCCGGTTGAACCGTCCAACCCATGCTAGCATGGAGAACGGACATTAAACGATGATGATGATGATGATGATGAGAGCTAGCAAACTTTGGAGAATGATGTGAACAAACGTCATTGGCCATAGATCAGTAACTTTCATATGAAGGGCAGAATGTAAGCATTCACACTCCTCCTATATACATGCACACAAGCACACTGCTAGCTTTGTGTAGTGTCTGCTTACCAGATTCACTCTCAAACCATAGGATGGCTCTGAGCTGTAGTAGAAGGCACTTTCTGAAGGTGCCACACTGTGGGACTGGATCTAAAACCACATAGTTAGGGTGCAAGCTTCTAAATTGTAGAGTTACGCCTGCACTTATAAATATACCTGTGTAAACTATGATTTTAGATCAAGAAATCTGTTATTTTGAAGATTAAATATTGTGATAAACTGTAATAGCAATGTTTTTTTTCTGTTTTTTTTTAAAACTATATTAGTTCAAGCATTGATGAATACAAGATGAAAAGGAAAAATAATGATGAGCTCTTTGAGAGAATCACATCTTTATTCTGTTTATTGGGTAAAAATACTAATAATTACACTGTAGATTGTGTTATTCTGATCTCAAGGTTTGTGCATCTGAGTTTCATGTGCCATATTATCAGATGTTACTACTGTTGTGTACAAACTGAAGTACTCTCTGTGGTCACATCATTTCTTCATCTTGCATATAACAATGTTGATAAAACGGCTCAAGATTTGGCTTGTGTTATCTATTGAGTGGGTTTAGTGCACATCTCAGAAACAGCATGAATATTGCAAATCTCTTCCCCATTTCTCACACTCTGAAACATAATGCCTACCTAAGAGAAGGCAATAGGCCTTCTCTTTTTACCATTTTCTTCCTTTTTTCAAATCTTTCACAATTTCTATTTGCAGTGGTAAGTTGTTGATTTAGTGGTGGAAATTGAATAGATCTCACAGGACAGTTAGCAGATGTATAGATTTCTCTACAGCACTACAACTGTCATCCATAAACAGTTGCAATTTGTTGTGATTCTCAATGTCTATTTAGTTTAACATATATACTTGATAAGTCTTCATATTCTGAGTTGGACTTTATTACATAAACCACTGTTGTACGCTTTTTATATTAAATACTTGTCAGTATTGTTATTGTCTTTTTGGCAGGGAGGGTAACTCTAATTGCTTCAGATTGGACTGGCCGGTGCCACTCAACTAGCACATTGGAAGACCGAGATAACTTACAAATCAAGCCCCTTTTTAATGAAGTATACTTTTTTTTTAAATACCCAATCTGATTATTTCATTGCTTTGTGGTTCCTGGCAGAATAAATGTCCAGGTGAAAATTGGAAAGGCTTGAACCGTGAACTTATATAATATCAAACTATCACATCTGTTCTACCACTAAATTAACAACTCACCTTTGCAAATAGAAATTGTGAGAGATTTGTAAGAAGGAAGGAAATGGTAAAAACAAAAGGAAATTTATTTAAATAACCTTTAAGTTAAGAATTATTTAGCAGAGTATGAAGTTTAGTTTCTCAGGACATTGACATTGGAATATTTGAAAGTAAACATTGTTATAATGATGTATGAGTTGATGTCAGAATGTTAGAGTACAGTTATATAGCTTCATAGAATTTAGTTCAGTATTTTGCTATCATTTCTCTGGGGTCAATAAACTAAGTATTAAGTACATTAGTAGCTTTGATTCACTCAGCTTCCTTTCATTAAAAAAGGACCCCCATTGATAGTCACAAGAAATCCTACATGTTGTCAACATTCATTGTAAAATTCAAACTTTTATCTGTTTATAGTTCAGTGCTCATTTGGACTGTTGCCAAATGTGACCAAAGCTACTCTTGGGAATTCTGTGAAAATCTCTATATATATAAACGGCAGTTTGTCTGTCTGTGTGTCTGTCAGGTTGTACCCTCACCCTGACCACGGCTTTCAACCGATTCTGATGAAACTTGACACACACATAGCCCAATGTCATAATTCAAAACTAACGCAGTGAAAATTTTTTAAAGTTCCCCCAGTTCTGAAAAAAATTGATAAATTCGACATGGGGTCGAGAATCTAAGCTTTTTATATGCAACACATTTTCTGTTCTAGTTTTCGCAACTTGCAATCGATTTTCACCAAACTCATGGTGAAGCTTAATGTTACCCTAAGAAACTTAATTCTGATGTTAGTTTTCCATGCAATACCTTACCATCAGAAAAAATCGATAAAATCATGCCATTTTGGGAAATCGCGTTCAAATTCAAGATGACATCTTTTCGACAATATCTTTCACAAATTGGCAGGAATTTTTTAAAAATTCACAGCAAGCATCATTTCTGCTCCAAGGAGCTATATGGCCCTTTTTATTCCAATAGGATACTTTATTACTGGAAAAAATCGGTTAATTAAATCATATGTGGGACACAACTCGACCTTTTTATCGCCCAAAGGGACAGCTAGGAACATTCGTATACACAAAAGTATTCGAGTGAAGAGAAGACATTGCAACCTACACATGCACCTTCGTTCCCTAGAGGGAAAGGACTAGATTGGGATTAGTCGTTGCCTACTAGGGGCTCTTACATACCCGGGCAACGCCGGGCTATGCTGCTAGTCAAATGCTAAAATGAAGAGGTATCTTCAAAAGCTGTTTGCTAACATCAAAGTGTTTCTAGATACTGCATTACACATGTTCCTTTTTGTACCCATTTAGTTGTATAAATATTGTTCACCATTATCATTATCATTGTTCAACATCTGTTTTCCATGTTGGGATGGGTTGGACAGTTTGACAGGAACTGGCCAAGTGGAGAGCTGCCCAGGTTCCATGTCTGTCTTGGCATGGTTTCTATAGCTGGATGCCCTTCCTAATTCCAGCCACTTTACTGAGTGTTGTGAATGCTTTTTACATGCCACTGACACAAGTACATTTTATGTGGGGCTGGCACTTGCAAGACAAAGACTTCTTGGCTGGGGAGGGAGTCGGGGCACGGCCATAAAGGACATGCTTTTATGTGTGAATGGCTACGATTTTACTTAGCTTGATGTTTTTTCTCAAGTACAGCAAATTGCCACAAGTCCCGGTCATTTCCTCAGTGAGGGTCAGCACCTGAAGATCCTTTCTCATAAAAGGTAAATTAAATCAGCAATTTAGTCTGCTAGAAATCTGTTTTCCTTATATTGTTCTATGGGTATAGAAAAATTGTTGAAAAATTTTCTTAATTAATCTTTCTCTTTTTCTCACACCCTACACACCCTTATATCTCAGCCTACCAGAAAATAAATTTACATATGAAATGTACATTTCAGCTCCAGTTCTTTTCTTTTCTTTTCATTTTATTTTAATCCCAAACATTTTATTCCGTGTGGGAAGCCCATCATCTTTGGACTTCTAAGTTGAACATAAAAATAAAATACAATGATTTCTTATATGGTACTAAGTCACTAATAGCGAGGGAAGAGTGATGCTAATCTAATCCAATCCATTAAAATACTGGTATTTATTTTATTGACTTGCTTTTTCATCTTCCCTAGAAAATCGAGTCAACCATAGCAATTTCAAGAGTGATGAGACTACTCTGATTAGTTTAGTATTGTTTTCTACAAGTGTGGCTGCTATTATACTTCTTTCTGTTTGTTATCTGTCAAAGTTGGTTTATCTGACTTCACTACAATTGCGATGATAGGTAGAGAGAGAGAGAGCGAAAGAGCTAAGTAGGCAGATAAGTAGTTTGGTTAGAAGATGAATAATGAAAATGATTTATGACTCAGCTGATTGATTAAACTGGATCGTTCCAGTAACAGGTTATTGCACAATGACTTTTCCTTTGTAACAAAAATAGTCTGTTAAGCAAGCTTATTAGCTTATTAAAATGGTGGATCCTTGATTGGTTTTGTTGACCAACTGAACTACTTACTTGTTAAATTAGCATATAAGTGGCTGAGTATTCCACAAGCTGAATCAACATAATGCAATATATGGCCGTTGCCAGCGCCGCCTCGACTGGCTTCTGTGCCGGTGGCACATAAAAAGCACCATCCGAACGTGGCCGTTGCCAGCGCCGCCTTGGCTGGCTTCCGTGCCAGTGGCACGTTAAAAGCTCCAACCGATCGTGGCCGATGCCAGACTCCCCTGGCACCTGTGCAGGTGGCTCATAAAAAGCACCCACTACATTCGCGGAGTGGTTGGCGTTAGGAAGGGCATCCAGCTGTAGAAACTCTGCCAGATCAGATTGGAGCCTGGTGCAGCCCCTGGCTTCCCAGACCCCCGGTTTGAACCGTCCAAACCGCGCTAGCGCGGAAAATGGACGTTGAACGATGATGATGATGATGATGATGGTGCAAGACAAAAAAAGGAAAAAAAGGAGCTGCCTGTGATGTGACTTTGAAATAGTTGAGTAAGCTTTTATGTTTTTGTTGAAGATAGGGCTTAGAGGTGCAATGAGATTGCAGAATTAGCTGGGCAGAATTGATAGTCTTAAAATGTTTTTTGTAAATCCTGTGTCTATAGGATGAGATTAATGCAGAGTGTCTGTGGAATAATTGTATTCAGAAAATGGACTTCAAATGATTCTAAGGTTTGCTAAGATGTTTTTGTTATAGGTGTATAGTTTAGCATATGACATGATGTTCCAGTAAATTTTATTAGGTTTGTTGGAATTCTTTAATGTCTATCTGTATACAGAGAACAAGGTTGAATGTGTTCTGTTAGTGTTTCAGAATATATATGTGTGTGTATTGACATTGTAAGAATTTTACAAACTTTTGAGAGAATGTGATTGTATATCTTGAAGCACACACATAAAACTATGAACAATGCCATGTAAATTATGGGTTGAAAACTCCAAAATTTTGCATGCTTACATGATATCGCCTGTTCGCACTGGGGTCAATGTAATCGACTTAATCCCTTTGTCTGTCCTTGTTTGTCCCCTCTATGTTTAGTCCCCCTGTGGGCAATAAAGAAATATATGTTGTGCTTAGTGATATAGTATTCCAAAAGAGAATCTTATATATATGGCAAGTAATCCCCTATGTCTGAGAGAGAGATGATAGGTTGGTTTTAACAGTGGTATAATATACTAGTTCCTTTACTCAGTAGTGTTCCTGGCAAAGGCAGATATTGCGATTGATACAATTTGCCGTTTGAGTTTTTGTAGTTGCGTTGGATTATTAGTTTTGTTTGATTGAATCTTACTATAATTTAAGTAGAATTCCTAGTGCAGAATAGGATATTCTGACAGGATTCTGTGGTGGAGAGCATCTATGTAATAACTGGAAGAACTGTTTGGCTATTAAAGCTTGTACTTATAGGTTGTAAAACAGGTTATATCCCTACATATCTTTCCCAGTGTTTGGTGCGTAGTTAACTTACTTTTCTAAGAGTTTCATTAGAATATTCTAAAATCTCTTTACCTCTTCATTAGAAGATAAAAGGACAGTCTTCAGTGAAATATTTCCTGCTAGATTGTTGAGATTACACTTGAAGTGTTTTGAAGATTTGTGAATATTTTGTAGGCCTTTTATAGAGACATTATACTGAATTATTTTATGTGTAGTGTGACATCAAGGAAGTTTATTGATGATGATGATGATGATGTATCAACAGTTGGAGAGATCAAATTTCTTAGAATTAACCAGCTATTGTCTCTATATAACCATGAAGCTGCTTATGCTAAGATTTTAAGATATACTGGCCTACAATGCTGCTAATTTCCTCAAGACAATGAAGAAGTAAATAAATAAATGTGGTACGACTGGTTTTGTTAGATTTCTATTTTTATAAAAATAGATTTCTGAAATTTCAATAATTTTCTGTATGTTGCTCTTAGAGCTCAAGTTATTTCAAGGCTTTTAGATAAGATCTCTGTTGTGGAACCATTTCCTTGCTATCTGAACTAGATCCTTGCAGTTCTGTTCACTCCTGAAGGTCTTCAGAAGTAGGGGTTTTGTTATTAGCTTGCAGTTGCTCTTGAATATCACTTGCATCAGCTTTTTCGAACTCCCCTTTCTGTGCTTCTGGTCCAAGGGTATGGCTGAATGAGCTACTCACAACTGTGATCAGCTCATTACCATGAGATTGTGAGTTTGAGCCACTCAGATGGAAAAAATGAGTTGTGCCTGTAGCTCAGTAGGCTCACCTTGTCGCATTTGGTTTCCCTGAGAACTCAGTTAAGGGTATGCCTGTCTGTGGAGTGCTCAGCCACTTGCTCAAATCAACTGGAACATTTGCTGTCATAACTGTCAGATACCCAGCCATAACTTTGGATTGAAACTCTGCTGTAGTATAGCTTTCCTTGATTACATTTGAACACAATTTCTCCCAAATCCCTGAGACTTCTATGTTATATGCATTTTCAGATACCTTTGATATTTCTTATTGCTGGTATAAATGTAATTTTTCCAGGGTTATTTATCAACAGTTGCTGTAAACAACTGACTTGATTATATGCTTTCAAAACAGAAATAACATTCTGACCCATCATGTTGGGGAGAATGTAAATGATTTCAACAGATCCTATATTAGGAGTTTTTTGAGACTTGATTGATGACAAGGAGTGGTGACCAAAAACCAAAGTGACTTAGCTTGAAATTATAATTCTTACAGAAAAGTTCATCTAACAGTTCAGTAATAAAAATAAAATCTTTGTAATTCAAGATTTTTCTGTTAGATTTCCACATAACAGGCAGACCAAAATTCGGATATACCTTTCACTGCTCATGGAGTATCAAAGATAAACAAGCAAGGGCCATTCAGTTGCTGCAATATCGAGTTTCTTCATAAAATGGTGTTTCTGTCAGAAGTAACATAAAACTAAGTTTGGTGTTTATGTGTGTGTGTGTGTGTGTATATATATATATATATGAGGAGGCGCAATGGCCCAGTGGTTAGGGCAGCGGACTTGCGGTCATAGGATCGCGGTTTTGATTCCCAGACCGGGTGTTTTGAGTGTTTATTGAGCGAAAACACCTGAAGCTCCACGAGGCTCTGGCAGGGGATGGTGGTGATCCCTGCTGTACTCTTTCACCACAACTTTCTCTCACTCTTACTTCCTGTTTCTGTTGTACCTGTATTTCAAAGGGCCGGCCTTGTCATTCTCTGTGTCACGCTGAATATCCCCGAGAACTATGTTACGGGTACATGTGTCTGTGGAGTGCTCAGCCACTTACATGTTAATTTCATGAGCAGGCTGTTCCATTGATTCGGATCAACTGGAACCCTCGTCGTCGTAACCGACGGAGTGCTTCCATCATCCATTATATATATATATATATATATATATATATAGCCGCGTAAGCTTTCATTCATACTTTGTATATATATATATATATATATATACATACAAGGAAAATAAGATAAGGTAGAAAATGCTAAAATGATTTTATCATGAACATTTTAGTACCGGTTTCAGTCTTTGCAACTTTTTCAACTTAGAGTAAAGCATGAAAAAGCCGCAAAGACTGAAACTGGTACTATAATGTTCTTCATGATAAAATTATTTTAGCATTTTCTACCTTGTCTTATTTTCCTTATACACAACTTGTGTGTGGCTTAGCAGTTTGGGTGTTTGGCTCGCAATAGTAAGGTCATGAGTTCAATTGCCGGTGCCATGTTGTGTCTTTGAGCAAGATGCTTTATTTCACGTTGCTCCACTCCATTCAGTTGGCAAAACTGAGTAGTGCCTGTATTTCAAAGGACCAACCTTGTCACATTCTGAGTTATGCTGAATCTCCCAGAGAACTATGTTAAGGATATGCATGTCTGTGGTGTGCTCAGCCACTTGCACATTCATTTGACAAGCAGGCTGTTCAGTTGATTGGATCAACTGGAACTCTTGTCGTCGTAACTGACAGACTGCCAGTTTATATATATGCGTGTGTGTGTGTGTGTGTGTGTGTGCTTGTGCATACACCCGAAGAGAGAGAGAGAAAGATGTCTGAATAGATTTTTTCTTATTTATGTATTATTGCATAATAGGTCATATAGTACTGCACTCACTTCCATTGAAATGTCTGTAAAGTAATAATAATCTGTCTTAAATTCAAGGAAGCTGGTTTCTTGATTTAATTCATTTGATGTCAGACTTTTAAGAATTAATGTATTGGTGATTTGCAGACTTTATAAAGAAATTCCAAAGCATTATCTGTCCAGTTTTATAAACTTTGCATTTTATTAGGAAAAGCATGCAGTTGTTAAAATATTTGCTTCATTTCGTATGCAAATGTTCCAATTTAAGGCAACATGCTTACCTGAAAGGAGATAGTAGATGGTATAAAATTATTAAAGAGAGAGAGAGAGAGAGAGGTCTACATACATACACACACACACACATATATATATATATGTATATACACAGAAAGAGAGGGGGGGAGCATGTTAAAAAGTGAGCAGGAATGAACAAAAGATTTATTTGAAATCTTTCAGTTAATAGGATCAAAAGATAATGGCTGTAGTTGTGTTTTATGATTATCTTTTTGTTGAACCAACATCGCTGAAATACTATAGAAATCTAATTTTCACCATTTAATGGTTTGTTGGTACATAATAGTTTGTGTTTGAATTCTGGCACCAATTCCTAACAACATATTACAACAGGTTTGAAATAAACGGTTTGTGTTGGTGTGTTTTGTCATGTCTCTGAGTTCTATGCATTCGTGGCTTCAGTTCTCTCTTCAATGACAAAAGCAGCTGCTTGCAATCGGACTGAGCTTCATGACTTGCTTGTATTTTTATTGCTGTTGTTGTTGTCGTTGTGTCTGTACTTTCTGGAAGGGCTGTATCTTACAGCACAACATGGCCAAACGAGTAAGCTTGGTGTTATTAAAATGTGGAGTTCAGTTTATTGATTAAGCATAAAAACACAAGGTGGATGTTCCCTTAACTTATTAACATAGGCGCAGGAGTGGCTGTGTGGTAAGTAGCTTGCTTACCAACCACATGGTTCCGGGTTCAGTCCCACTGCGTGGCATCTTGGGCAAGTGTCTTCTGCTATAGCCCCGGGCCGACCATACCCTTGTGAGTGGATTTGGTAGACGGAAACTGAAAGAAGCCTGTCGTATATATGTATATATATATATATATATATGTGTATATGTTTGTGTGTCTGTGTTTGTCCCCCTAGCATTGCTTGACAACCGATGCTGGTGTGTTTACGTCCTCATCACTTAGCGGTTCGGCAAAAAGAGACCGATAGAATAAGTACTGGGCTTACAAAGAATAAGTCCCGGGGTCAATTTGCTCGACTAAAGGCGGTGCTCCAGCATGGCTGCAGTCAAATGACTGAAACAAGTAAAAGAGTAAAGAGTATTTAAACTGGTCATATCTGGCTCTAAATATTCTTCCTGCTTCACGTTCAAACTGGCCAGATCCAACCTCTCACAATGTTCTAAAAATTAACAATCACATCATCAAAATCTTCAAGCTATGAATAAATAAACATTACATTTGACCAAGTAATCTGAATGCTACTGGGCTAAACCAGCCATATCTGGTCAAAATAATCTACCTGCTTTTATTTTCAAATTGGCTAGATTTGGCCCCTCACACTTATCCTACATTGTTACTCTAAAAGTAAACAATCACGTCATTGAGATCTCAAAGCTATAAGGTTATACATGACTAATTCAAATCAATATAAATAAATAAACATTATATTTGACAGAGAATGCTTAAGGGCTAAGTAGTGGTGGGTCTTTGTGAGAAAGACTTTTAGTGTTTTTGGAACAGATAAAAGCTATTAAGTCGATTATAAGAAGTAGAGAGAGATTCTTATACTAAATACACTAGACATACTCTCTTTACTCTTTTACTTGTTTCAGTCATTTGACTGCGGCCATGCTGGAGCACCGCCTTTAGTCAAGCAAATCGACCCCGGGACTTATTCTTTGTAAGCCCAGTTCTTATTCTATCGGTCTCTTTTTGCCGAACCGTTAAGTGACGGGGACGTAAACACTCACAATGCCCGGTCTGGGAATCGAAACCACGATCCTATGACCGCGAGTCCGCTGCCCTAACCACTGGGCCATTGCGCCTCCACGAGTCTCATTATATAACACTGATAGATTGTAATCTTGTTTTCTGAAACTGTTATACTTTTTGTGTTGTTTTATATTATTTCAATATTGTTTTTGATAAATTAGTCACTAAAATCTTTTTCAAAGTTTGTTGATTCATAAATTGTGAAATATTTTGGTGGTGGCAGTTTAAACCTCTGCCATTGCTATTGCATTATGTCATTGACAATACCCTACTTGCTTCAAACTACTTGTTTTTTTTGTTCTTTTTTGAAAAGTGATTATGACTTCATTTTAATTAAACTATTAATAGTTGGTTAGCTGGTATGAGTATTCAGCAATTAAAAAATACTTGATTCAGTAATTTATATACAAATATTTAATTTGCTGAATGATTTCAAACCTATATTGGTGTGAGGAACAGAACTAAGTTAAGTATCCCAGTTCTATATTTAAGAGATGAGGAATTATGTACATTACTCTTTTACTTGTTTCAGTCATTTGACTGTGGCCATGCTGGAGCACCGCCTTTAGTCGAGCAAATCGACCCACAGGAATATTCTTTGTAAGCCTAGTACTTATTCTATTGGTCTCTTTTGCCGAACCACTAAGTTACGGGGATGTAAACACACCAGCATCAGTTGTCAAGCGATGTTGGGAGGAATAAACAGACATACAACACACACACACACATATATATACATATATACGATGGGCTTCTTTCAGTTTCCGTCTATCAAATCCACTCACAAGGCTTTGGTTGGCCCAAGGCTGTAGTAGAAGACACTTGCCCAAGGTGCCATGCAGTGGGACTGAACCTGGAACCATGCAGTTCGTAAGCAAGCTATATACCACACAACCACTCCTGCGCCTATATTTGTGACAGATATTTGTCCTCATCTTGTTTGTTGTTAACACGTTTCAGCTGATATACCCTCCAGTCTTCTTAAGGTGTCTTGGGGGAAATTTTGAACCTGGGTTCTCATTCCTAAGGTATTTTTCAATGTTGCTATTATTATTATTATTATTATTATTATTATTATTATTATTATTATTATTATTATTATTATTCAGATCACTGCTTGGAATCTTGGGATTAGTAGCCCATGCTCTTAAACCACTATGCCATATGCCCGTGGTCATAATAATAATAATAACATCGAAAAATACCTTAGGAATGAGAACCCAGGTTTGAAATTTCCCCAAGACACCTGAAGATGGCTGCAGGGTATATCAGCCGAAACGTTGTGTTAACAACAAACAAGATGAGGGCAAATATCCGTCAAATGAAAATAATATGTTAAGAATTATTCTACATCCATTTTTAAAAGTCTACCATGAATGCTTTCTTGTAAATTTGGATAATTACTTATGAATTCATCATCATCATAATCATTGTCATCTTCATCATTTTAATGTTCACTTTTCCACACTTGCATGAATCAGACAGAATTCACTGAAGCAGATTTTCTATGGTTAGATGGCATTTGTGTTGCTAACTTTCACTTGTTTATAAGCAAGGTAATATTTCTCCATGACTGGATGTTTTTACAGAAGATTGGTACTGGCAACACTCGTATGATGGTGACATTTGTTTTATGACTTCCATATGATGTCAAGACCAGAAGGCATGCACACAACTTCTTTCAGTTTCCTTCTATCAAATCTTCTCACAAGGCTGCGATAGGCTCGGAGCTATAATAGAAGACACTAGCCCAAGGCGCCATACTGTGAGGCTGAACCCATAATTGAGAAGCAAACTTCTTAACCATACAGCCATGGCTTCATCTCAAAGCCATATCTGTGCATTGTCAGTGTAAATATTTTAACCGATAGATACTTTTCATTATATAACTGTAAAATGGTGAATAACCATTCATTTTATGAGGATATGTTGTATTTTTTGTGAATTTATAGCTGTAGTAATATGCTATTTCTACAGGCGGCGAGCTGGCAGAAATGTTAGCGCGCCGGGCGAAATGCTTAGCGGTATTTCGCCTGTCGTTACGTTGTGAGTTCAAATTCCGCCGAGGTCGACATTGCCTTTCATCCTTTCGGGGTCGATAAATTAAGTACCAGTTACGCACTGATATCGATGTAATCGACTTAATACCTATGTCTGTCCTTGTTTGTCCCCTCTATGTTTAGCCCTTTGTGGGTAATAAAGAAATAAGTAATATGCTATTTCAATCTTAAGTTTCAGAACCTACTATTTTCTCCTGCTACTAGTTTTGGTTGCTATTTATTTCTAACCTGTAATCTAAGACCGTACAATTATCATCATTGATTTTGACTGAAGGTAAATGACCCAGTGGTAACAGGACTAGGTTAATAACATTGTGGTCAACCATAGTGTGTGGTGCTGCTTGCCTTGATCTATCTGCTTGAAACACAACAGGTTTCACACTTGCTGGCTGATGATTGATTAGTATCATAAGTTGCTCCACACTACAACAATGTGCAAGTGAGTAATTTTCATAAACTGTACCACTCAAGTTCATGGAAAAAATATATGTTTGAACGAGCTATTAATAGGTATGCAAACTGGGTCATTAACTCAACAGGAATTTTATCTTGTACTTCCTTGTGTTTGTTGCACATTCAATGGAGTCTAAGAAATTAATTTGTGTTGGACTAGAATCTTACGTCAGCTTGTATAAAGAATTCAGTGAAACAATTTTTGGAAATCTTTAATTTTGTACATTTAAACTATGTGTTTACTAAAATTATCACTTCTGGTGTCAGATTGCCAAGTCTATTTTCTTGGCTCTATAAAATGGTGTGAATTATATGTTCCCACTTGAGGACAGTATTACTTCCTATTTGGCAATATAATATGGAAATTAGTGCATAAATATCATATTTCTTGTTAAAGGTGATTATTTTCCTTCCGAGTAAATGTTTCTGATGTATTGGGGATTTTACCTAGTGTACAGATTGCATATGGTCTATTTGTAATAGAGTAAATAGTTCTTTTAAAATATTGGTGTAATTTACAGCTAAGAGATATAAACATACTTTCTCTGAGAGTTAACATTGATTTTTAGAGTAGCAAATGATTTTCTGTTTACATAAAATTGACTTTATTTAATAAATAGTTATGATTTAGTTCTTACTTTGGCAGCAAGGGTCCAAGATTTGCAGCATTAGTGGAAGATGACTTTTAACATGAAATCTTTTTGATGTGTATAGGATGCTGCAAAATGAATTGCATTAGATTCCACTAGTCATGTTGATATGGGCAGTATAACCAGACTAGTTAGTTCATGTGTATCAAGTAAAATCTAGCTGAGAGCTGATAGGAGATATTATTAGTGAAGCAGAGAGAAGCTATGAAATACATTAGATAAAATGATTAACTAGAATTCAAATATAAATGTTGTAAGATAAACATACCTGGAGATTACCATTACCAAGAGGACACTGATTATGTATGAACTAATGTTTATATATTGAAGAAAGTGGGTAGTTAGTGAAAGAGAAAAGAATATTTGGTAGAATTGCTAGTATGCTGCAGAAAATATCTGCCAGTAATTAGTTATGTCCTTTTATGTTTTGAGTTCAAGTCCCTGTAGGTTTGACTTAGCCTTTTATTCGTCAGGGGTTAATAAAATAAGCTTCAATCAAGTACTAGTCAATTAAGTTGACTACACTCATTCTACAAATGCACTAAAGGTCACATATTAGAAATCATTATCTCCACTGGGTACTGTGTAAATACTCAAAGATAACAAAATGAAGTAGCCACTGCACTGTCACTCAACATACTTAGGAATGGCAGTCGAATCCTCTTAAATCAAACCATATCTTTATATATAAAAGAGAGGTTGTGTGCTGTCTGTCTCCTATGATTTAGATTCCTAACTACTCCCACATTTTGCGGTGCAGTTTAACCAAAAGCGGGTATCTTATAGTAGTGATTCATATCGAGCCCTTCTGAGTATTAGCGCGCATCTACGATGAGTCTATGATTTTAAAAAAAAATTTACCATCAATTTTTCCCATTTTTAATGCATTTTTGGCATATATAAGGGAAGTAACTCTCTAAAAATTTATTATTAAATCTCAGAACGTAAAAAGCTACAGTAACCCCCTCCCCACCTTTGTGGTTAGCCATATTGAGATGGCTATTATACTTTACATCTCTAATAATGCTTATATAGTTATTTCCCTTACAAACCCGAGCAACGACGGGCGATACTGCTAGTTATCTTTAAAAATGGAAGTGCACTTTGGACAATTAAGTCCTAGATAAAAATAAAAAAAAAAAACAGAGGATGGTCAGGGATGGAATACATTTTTCATAGTTCTCTTCTATTAGGTTTGACAAAAACAACAACAAAAGATCTAATTGTTTGCATGTTGTTTATAACAGATGTTTCTTTTATGATAAGCAAATCAGTCCATCACTTCCATTGGTGTGGAATTTAAAACAAGCAAACTCAAGTGTTGATGTGTTTTTTTGTTGTTTCCTTCTAGTGAAAGTACATGGCTTAGTGGTTAGGGTATTCAGTTTGCAGTTGTAAGGTCATGAGTTTGATTCTTGATGGCGCATTGCATCTTAAGCCAGACACTTTACTTCATGTTGTCCATTGAGTAGTACCTGTATTTCAAAAGGGTCAGCCTTGTCACATTCTGTGTCACGCTGAATCTCTCTGAGAACAATGTCAAGGCTATGCATCTCTATGGAGTGCTCAGTCTCTTACATGTTAACTTCACAAGCAGGCTGTTATGTTGATCGGGTCAACTAGAACCCTTGTTATCATAGTGTTGGAGTGCCACTCCAGTAAGGCAAAAATATAATTCCGGCACCTGTTGCTCTCTTGTGGAAGGTTAGAGAGAAAGAGAGTGTGTGTGTGTGTTTTTCATATTTTCCTAGGGCAATCCTTTCTCTTGAAACACAGTGAACTTTAACCCTTTCGTTACCAACCCGGTTGAAACCGGCTCTGGCTTTGAGTACAAATGTTTTGTTTCCATAAGTTTTGAATTAAAATCTTCCTCCAAACCTTAATCACAATTTAGGTTCCTAACACTAGCTGAATGATAACTAAGTTATTTTACTAAATTCTTTGTTATATTTAAAGTAATTGAAAAAAACACAGAGCATCTGAAAATAAATCCAGTAACGAAAGGGTTAAGGACAGTCTCAAAGGGTTCTGTTAGCATTCTCTGGCAGCTTTTCTGGTGGTAATTATCAATAATGTTGACAGTCAATTATACTGATTGGAGCTTACCTTGCTCTCATAGCATGAAGTCATAAACACTGTGTGTGTACCTGTGTTGTATTAAGATTTACTTATTCCAACCAGATGCTGTGGCATGATGGTGCAATGTCGTATGGGGTAGGGATGTAGTCTAGATATTTATACTTGTAGCAGGTCATAATGCATGAAATGATTATTTACAGATATCTTAATGTAATCAATACAAAGGTTCCTCTTACCATACAGTGCTCCATTTAAGTTTTATGGCATATGGCAATTACCTACAAGGATAGGATGTCAGCCTATTAAAGCTAGTATTCTTGGAAGATATGGTCTCTATTCCAAACAGCCAAGTGGGCTGATATATGCAGAATTAAATACGCTACTTAGGTCCAAAATATAATGATTCAGCCTCAGGAGATGATAGCCTAATCAACTTGATCATGTGCTAGTTACATCAAAGAAATTCTTCGGGTTAGAAGTAATAGACAGTATACTGTCATGTACAGTGATATCCAGTTTATTGCATGCAATATGGCAAAATATATGTTAGACTCATAATTGTGATGAAGATGATTGTTGTGTGTTTAGTCGCATGTTGGTTCTGATGGAGCAGAACCACAATTAAAAACATTCAAGTGATCTCTATTCTTTTACTTGTTTCAGTCATTTGACTGCAGCCATGCTGGAGCACCACCTTTAGTTGAACAAATCGACCCCAGGACTTGTTCTTTGTAAGCCTAGTACTTATTCTATCAGTCTCCTTTGCTGAACTGCTAAGTTACCATCTATTTTATTCAATAATCGTTTACTTTCGAAGACTTAGCCATTTGTACATCTCAAGGCTATAGGATGTGGCTTGCAGGAATTTTGACTGTTATTTCTACAGGTTGAGTGACCACATAGATATTCACTAGCTGGCTTGAACTGACGACAGTGATATTTAAGATACTTTGTAGAATTATATATATCTATATATATTTGAACATTTTTCAGGTAAATAATTTATCCTTAAGCCTGATAATTTTCTATTTTCCCAATGAGTTTAGAAGAAATTTACTCTTTCTTGCTAGTTTACATACAGAAGCAGTGCTATAAATAAAATAATTGCATTGTATTACCTATTATATCCCTCTCCTACACAACTGACTTTTATCAGAATTGGGCCGAAATTTACACGCTCCACTATTTTTCGTTCACTAATAATTTGCAGTTTTGAATATTTTGGAATTACTTCTTTAGTGATGGTAATGATGGCATTCTGCCAACTTTTATTGACTAGTATATATTTTATTATTTTATTCACTAATTTATTGACTTATATATATATCTTCATACTATTTCTGAGTTCTGTATTTCATATTTTTTTGCCAGCAATACTTGATCAATACCTTGAATTTTTTTTTTTGTACCTGAATCCAGTCTAGTTTTTCATCTCATGTTTCCATTCTAATAATGTAGGCTTATTCCATCTTCTGTAAGTTTTAATTTCTTTCAAGAATTTTTATGTACTTTTCTGTTAATTTTTTTGTTTTGTTTCAAGAATGTGGAGTTTGGTGTCAAGTATTACTTTGAGGATCGTCAAAATGTTAATATTGGGCATTTTTATGATTGGATCAAAAGTGGTGAGCTGGCAGAATCATTTATGCATTGGACAGAAATGCTTAGCAACTCTGGCTGAGTTCAGATTTCATAGAGGTTGACTTTGCTTTCGTCCTTTCTGGGTCAGTGAAATATGTATCAATTGAGCATTGGGGGTCAATGTAATTGACTAAAATTGCTGGCTTTGTGTCAAACAAATTGTGACCCATTTGTGACTCAAATGTTAATTGCAAGATATGTAGTTATTCAATCAAATGTGAGGTGCAGGAGTGGTTATGTGGTAAGTAGCTTGCTAACCAACCACATGGTTCCGGGTTCAGTCCCACTGCGTGGCATCTTGGGCAAGTGTCTTCTGCTATAGCCTCGGGCCGACCAATGCCTTGTGAGTGGATTTGGTAGACGGAAACTGAAAGAAGCCTGTCGTATATATGTATATATATATGTGTGTATGTTTGTGTGTCTGTGTTTGTCCCCCTAGCATTGCTTGACAACCGATGCTGGTGTGTTTATGTCCCCGTCACTTAGCGGTTTGGCAAAAGAGACCGATAGAATAAGTACTGGGCTTACAAAGAATAAGTTCCGGGGTTGATTTACTCGACTAAAGGTGGTGCTCCAGCATGGCCGCAGTCAAATGACTGAAACAAGTAAAAGAGAGAGAGAGAGTTGGATTAGTTTCAAGATGTTTACAGCCTGATATTGAGTGTTTCTAGCTCATATATGATCTTTGTATGATTTGATGGGTTTATATGAATTCCAGTTTTATAAACAATAATGAGTCAAAAACCAGTGGAATTGCTGAGAGGGGAAAAAACAATTTTGACGTTCGCTATTTATTTATTTAGAATAATGTTCTCTCTGAATTTGATGCGAGCATAATTTGAAATAACCTATCATTAAAGAGGGAAAACTGGTTTAGAATAGCCTCGTGGGAGTTTTTTCCTTGTTTTCATTGTCTATATTGTTAATTCACACAGGGATTACTTCTTTAGGAATATTACACACATTTGCAAATACATTTGGATAACATAGTGGGATGTTTATGTGTTTCTCAAGGCCATTGGCAGGTATTAGTGGTTTGAACCCAATCTCAATTGGAAATCAAAGTAGAATCACTGGAAGTTTACCTTTTTTTCCATAACATTTACCATTCTCTAATTCATATAATGAAAGACAATAGAAGAATTTCATTTCATAGTGATATAACTATTTATGAAATCTAATGAGACATTAAGTCCAAGAGGAAATTTTGCCATGAGATTTCACTTCATTCATCTGTGAACCATTTTGTTAATGAAGCATGACTGAAGTGTTGATTGTGTGTTTTCTATTATATATATATACATATATATAATTGTGTATAGGCCTTCTGTTTAGTTGTTTTCAGTGTGGTTCTGCCTGCATCTAGCTTATTTACTATGCATTCATTCATTCTCTTTTGCCAGTGAGATTCCATCAAACATCACAAATATTTATATTTTCTTCTTTTAGTTCTTTGTTGTTGTGACAACACAATATAATAATGTACTTAGCCGAGAGATTTACATTTATTACTGTTATGTTAATTAGTATCATCCTAGCAAGAACAGATAAAAATAAAGTCTTTTATTGCAATGGCATCTACGCATACACTGGCTATTGTTACAAGCAAACAGTGAAGACAAAAGCCAAAAATCAAAAATCAAAAGTAAATTTCAAAAAGAAAATGATATATTTTACAGGACAAAAACTACTTCATTTCAATTTCACTTTTACTTGTCATTTTCTAATACTGGCTTCCCCCTTTCTCTCTCTCTCTCTCCTCTCTCTCTCTCTCTCTCTCTCTCTCATCAATACATTTATATGCTGCTGGTAAATTACCTTCAGTCTAACATCCAAATCAAATTTCAGCTCATTCATAGTGCTCCCCCCATCTTTTTCTCTTTCTAATACTCTCTCTCTCTCTCTCTCTGTCTCTGCTTGTGGTTTTTGTTTGTTTTTCCAGTGAATTGTTTATTGATCTTCTGTAACACAGCAACTCTCTGCATTTCTTTGATAATCCCACTGTTAGCTACACTAACTTAATTTCATTCCCTTGTTTCATGTCACTTGCTGTCTTTCCACATCTCTCTCTCTCTCTGTCTCTCTCTCTCTGTCTCTCTCTCTCTGTCTGTCTCTCTCTCTGTCTCTCTTGTCGCTCTTTATTTTGCTTTGTCTCATGAATGAATTAGTGTTGTGCAGTTTGAAAAGGTTGCAGGGGATAATGTACTGTAAGCTTTGTTGTGGAAACAGATTCTAAAGGATTTTGTGTTTTATCACAAACTCTAAAGGTTAAATAATGATGACACCTCCAAGCATGGCTTCTCAGTAATTAGTGTAAGATGGGATCCTGAGTACCTCACCATTAGGACCTTTGAGGCTTTTTATTTTCTGTGCAAAATTTTGTCAACGTTTTTCCATTTACAATAGAAGAGTGAGTTAAAAACACAGGAAGTATTTGCTGCACCCAAAAAATTTTTTTAAATTTAAAAAAAATGTTTATAGAGTTTCATATGTCCAAATAGTTATCTGAATTGCAACTCTCAGTCTCTTGGCAGTGACTCACGAGAGGTAAGTATTCTGTGCATATACCTGTTGAATATTTTTCAATTGTAATACTACCTGCAGGTCCTCCAGTGGTAAACAGTCTAAAAATTGTAGTTGTTCCAACCGGTTTGTTTCAGTTTCATCATGGTGTTGTTGATATTTTTGGAGCTCAGCATTATTTTCCTTAACTGTGTTCTAAGTTTATCATCATTTTCATGTAATGTCCACTTGTCTATGCTTGCATGGGTCAGATGGAATTTGTTGAAACAGATTTTCTATGGCTGAGTGCCCTCTCTATCACCAGCCCTTACCTGTTTCCAAATAAGGAAATATTTTCCCCATCATTAGGCATGTTCTTCATGGAAGACTGGAAACAAATAACCTTATTTTTATGATGGTGATGCTCATTTACAACCATCATATGATAGCTAGACCAGGGTTTGACAGGCTAAGTTCAGATCTACACGTGTTGTTTTGTTTGACCTGGACCTATAGCAGAAGATGCCCAGTGTGCTGCCCTTTGAGGCTGAACTCAAATTTGTCAACCTCACAGCCATGCTGCCTGCAACTCTGAGTTGCAATTACAGAGTCAACAAGGGGCCAGTTATATATTTAGTTTGTAGCATTGCAATTTGGTTCACTTGGACCCTCTGAGGTAAATTTTTGACTAATGATGAGGGCTTTCAGTTTAGTTTTAATGTGAAAATGATACCAAATTAATTGATTTTTTAAATGTTCTTACATTTCCATTGTAGTTGACATACTTCAGTGGTGTCTTTCTTTGTTTTACATCATGACTTTCATCATCATCATCGTTTAACGTCCGTTCTCCATGCTAGCATGGGTTGGACGGTTCGACTGGGGATCTGGGAAGCCAGAAGGCTGCACCAGGCTCCACTCTTATCTGGCAATGTTTCTACAGCTGGATGCCCTTCCTAACGCCAACCACTCAGTGAGTGTAGTGGGTGCTTTTTACGTGCCACCTGCACAGGTGCCAGGCGAGGCTAGCAACGGCCACGGTCGGATTGGTGCATTTTACGTGCCACCGGCACGGAAGCCAGTCGAGGTAGCACTGGCTTTGGCCACGATTTGGATGGTGCTTTTTACGTGCCACCGGCACAGAAGCCAGTCGAGGCGGCGCTGGCATCGGCCACTGTATGCATAAGCATGGCTGAGTGGTTGAGAAGCTCTCTTCCCAACCCTGTGGTCTTTGGCTCAGTCCTATTGTGTGACACCATGGACAAGTGACTTCTACTATAGCCAAAAGCTTACCAAAGCCTTGTTGAGTGGATTTGGGCATGTCTCATATTGACATTGCATGATTGGTTAAACAAGCATCGTTTGTTTCCAATCTTCTGCAAAAAAATGACCCAGGAGAAATATTACCTTGCTTGGAATGAAGTGAAAGTTCATGAAATGAAGAGCATCCACCCTAGGAAATCTGCCTCAGTGAATTCCGTCTGGAATTGAGGCTTGTATGGAAAAGGGGATAATATTAAAATGATGATAATGACTTAACATTTCCCTTGTTTGACCCCTTAGTATTCAGATTATTCTGTCAAATGTAATACTTATTAATTCATCATCATCATCATCGTTTAATGTCCACTTTCCATGCTGGCATGGGTTGGATGATTTGACTGAAGACTGGCGAGCCAGATGGCTGCACCAGGCTCCAGTCTGATCTGGCAGAGTTTCTATAGCTGGATGCCCTTCCTAACGCCAACCACTCCGAGAGCGTAATGGGTGCTTTTACGTGCC
Organism: Octopus sinensis; assembly: GCF_006345805.1. Taxonomy (NCBI): domain Eukaryota; kingdom Metazoa; phylum Mollusca; class Cephalopoda; order Octopoda; family Octopodidae; genus Octopus; species Octopus sinensis. Next base: position 44,536,625 of record NC_042997.1, read on the forward strand.
ACTGGCATCAGGGCCAGTCAGGTGGTACTTGCAATGGCCACGCACAAGTGGTGTTTTTTATGTGCCACCTGCACAGGAGCCAGTCCAGTGGCACTGGCAACAACCTCGCTCGAATGTTGCTTTTCACGTGCCAATGAGGCGATGCTGGTAATGATCACGCTTGAATGGTGATTTTTACATGCCACCGGCACGGGAGCTAGTCAGCAGCCCTGGCATCGATCACACTCAGATGATGCTCTTAACGTTCTTCTAGCATGGATGCCAGTCAGGTGGTGCTGTCATTGGCCATGTCAGCGAATTTGTTTTCAATTTCACTTGCTTCAACAGGTCTTTGCAAGCAGAGTTTAGTGTCCAATGAAGGAAAGGTAAGCATAAGTGGGCTGGTTACACCACTGGCATAGACCATGGGTTATGGGTCTTACTTGGCTTCCCGGGTCTTCTCAAGCACAGCATATTTCCAAAGGTCTCGGTCACTAGTCATTGCCTTGGTGAGGCCCAATGTTCAAAGGTTGTGCTTCACCACCTCATCCCAGGTTTTCCTGGGTCTACCTCTTCCACGGGTTCCCTCAATTGCTAGGGTGTAACACTTTTTCACACAGCTATCCTCATCCATTCTCACCACATGACCATACCAGTGCAGTCATCTCTCTTGCACACCACATCTGATGCTTCTTAAATCCAACTTTTCTCTCAGGGCGCTTACACTCTGTCATGTATGCACACTGACATTACACATCCATTGGAGCATATTGGCTTCATTCCTTGCAAGCTCATGCATGTCCTCAGCAATCACAGCCCATGTTTCACTGCCATGTAGCTTGCATTTGGCAGAATTAATAAACAAACAACAGCCTTCAATCTGCATACACTACACCATCATTTTTATGTGCTGTATGATCACAACCTTTCATAGAAGAGAGATTCTAAGTAGGGGTGGGGATGCCATTAATCCTTTAGAAGTGTCCATGGGAGACAACTGAAGGATGTCAGAGGATAGGTACTTCAGGAACCGGTGGCGGGGGAGGTGGGGATGGGTGCACCGCGAAACAGCAATACCAGTGTTAGGAATAGCATATTAATAGTAGATAGAATTTTAAAATCTTAGAATATTCAGTCAGCCAATCTGTGACAAAATTAGAGAAATGACTAATAGACGATGTGACAAAAGTAAATAGATGAATGAATGAGTGACGATAGGGTGTTCATGTGAACTTAAAGTTTGTCTTTAAGATGGAAGATGTAAACTATTTTTACTGAACTAAGAGGGGATTATGATCTGCGCTGAAATAGAGGTGATAGATGTACTCTGTTACTTGTTTCAGTCATTTGACTGCGGCCATGCTGGAGCACCGCCTTTAGTCGAGCAAATCGACCCCGGGGCTTATTCTTGGTAAGCCCAGTACTTATTCTATCGGTCTCTTTTGCCGAACCGCTAAGTGACGGGGACGTAAACACACCAGCATCGGTTGTCAAGCAATGCTAGGGGGACAAACACACACACATACACACATATATATATACATATATACGACAGGCTTCTTTCAGTTTCCGTCTACCAAATCCACTCACAAGGCATTGGTTGGCCCGGGGCTATAGCAGAAGACACTTGCCCAAGATGCCACGCAGTGGGACTGAACCCGGAACCATGTGGCTGGTTAGCAAGCTACTTACCACACAGCCACTCCTGCGCCTACTGAGTTGAAAAAGACAAGATTCCTTATCTGAACAACAGCTTCTGGATGGATTTCTATTCTTCTGGTGAGGTTATTGAAATGTAGTAGGAATCCGAGAGAGCAATTTTATACAGAGTGGGATGGTGGAGAAGGAGGTAAGTGATTGGAGAAGCAAGTGGTTATTGAAACAGAGAGAGAGAGAGAGAGAGAGAGAATGCCCGAATTAATCAAGCATTGTCTTATTGCTTTGAGATTTTGATGATGTGTTTGTTTGTTGTTAGAATGACATTAGAAGATAAGAGAAGCCAGATCTGGCCAGTTTTTACAAAAAACATGTAGAATCATTTTGGTTGGATGTGGCCTGTTTAAATGCTAAAGGGTTAAGCTCCAGTGCTAAGTTTTCTGTCAGTCGGTCAGCAAAGATCTCGCTTTTGTCTTGATTACTCTTCAAGGCTAAAACATAGGTGAATAGATTACATCTGGAACTTACATAACATAGTCATTTATGTGTAAAAAGAAGAACTAAAATTCCTTAGGGAACTCTAGAGTCTATGGAATAATAAGTCACTAATGACAACTCTTCTGTTGGACAGACATTCCTCAGTCTGTTCTAAGATTTCCTTCCATTTTTGATGGCTTTTTCAATGGTTGATTTCATAGAATACTTTTGAATAATGTAAGAATGTGTTATATATTTGTACTCTTTAATTTAGCACTTGTGCAATGTATCTGTAAAAGATATGAGCTTCATTGACAATCTTCTTCAATATCACTATGAATTATGCATTCCATAGAATTTTTCAAATGATGATTTGGATCATTGCAATCATTTATAATTGCACATTATTCCTATCATTTACAGTAGAAATGAAGAATGTAATTTAGCTTAAGAAATGGTTTTGCCTTCAATATTTGGCTAAGTGATAAAATGAAAGAAACTGTAATATGAAACAATTAGATAAATATCTGTTGTTGGTTGTTGTCATTATCCTGTCTCCTCTCAATGGCTATGAAAATAGGTATTGTGGAGAGAATAACAAAGGAGCCATTTCCAAAGTTTAGTAATATCTGCAGGAATTAGCTCTTCTTTTGTAGACTTGATATCTTATCTGCAGTGTGTGTGTGAGAAAGTAAGGTGTGTTGGTAGAAATTATAGTGTGCTTAATAGAGTACTTTCACAATATTTAGCTTTGTCTCACTCATTTTTCCAGTTGATTCTTTATTACTTAGTCAAAGATATAATTTAAGGTTATATAAGGGAGTTGAGATGGCTCATGGCGAACTATGAAGGGCTGCTGAAAAGTTCCTGGCTTTGAGTAAAAGCAAATACATGAGGATCAGTTCTGATTTTATTCAACATATTCCCAGATTCACACACTTATTGCAGCAGTCCTTCAATTCTTCTAAGCTCTGTAAAAGAACCCAGAAGGTTGGGCCTCCAACCATGCCTTTCATGATACCCTTAAAGCTAGAAACCTTTCAGCATCCTCTCAGATATTTTACAGCATTTGGTCTCATTCTGTATAATTCTCTGTTCAAACCCCACCAGGGTTGAGGATGCTTTTCGTTACTCCAATGCAGCTGTAAAGATACTATATACCAATAATATATATTTCTTTACTACCCACAAGGGGCTAAACACAGAAGGGACTAACAAGGACAGACAAAGGTATTAAGTCGATTATATCGATCCCAGTGCGTAACTGGTACTTAATTTATCGACCCCGAAAGGATGAAAGGCAAAGTCAACCTCGGCGGAATTTGAACCCAGAAATACCTATTTCTTTATTACCCACAAGGGGATAAACACAGAGGGGACAAACGAGGACAGACAAAGGTATTAAGTCGATTATATCTACCCCAGTGCGTAACTGGTACTTAATTTATCGACCCCGAAAGGATGAAAGGCAAAGTCGACCTCGGCGGAATTTGAACCCATAACGTAACAGCAGATGAAATACTGCTATGCATTTCGCCCGGCGTGCTAATGTTTCTGCCAGCTCGCCGCCTATATACCGATAATATACTGGAATCATTTTAATTGATAGTGTCTTCTCCCAAGCAACATTATATAGAAATCTTTGATAGGCCTTACTGAGAGAGTGACCAAAGGACTGCTAATAAGAGTGATCAAGAGATCACTGAGAGTGGTGACTAAGCAGTGTCTGAAGTGAGTGACCAATAAATAAAATCTTATAAAAGTGTTAGATGTAAAACTAAATACCATCTATTTACAAGCTATTTAGTGTGTGTGTGTGTGCACTAATAAATTGTAATGCTTCTTCTTGGACCATGTATATTAATGGTAGGGATAAAATCTTTCCTACAAAAATATTGAGCCTCCAGCAAGGGCCATAAATAACCAATTCATAACTATAATAGCATTAAGTATATAGTGCTAAATCTCTGGATTGCGTGCTAGTCTGTGTGGAATAACATTACCAGAAGATCTGCTTCCTGTTCTTGAAGGGTAATTAGACACAATTAAGTAAACTGCTTGATGACACAATGAAAGGTAAAAAAGTTCATACAGCAATAAATTTTATACTGTGGGGAAGAAGAGAAGTTTAACATTTCAAGCAGAAGTCTTTGTTGGATGTACTAGAAACTGGGAGTTGTGAGAGTCAATAAAAGCCACTTTTCTACTACTCCCAGTTTATTATTCCAGAAGCACTTTTTTCTGTCAAAGAGTTCTGCCAGTAAGAATTTAGAAACCCTGAAAGAACTCGAAATAACTTTTGGAATGGCTTAACTTGAAGCAGATAAAGCCATAAATAATAGCATGTAAATACTGGGTTAAAAAACCCTTGATTAAACAAAGTTGAAGGCTGCTTGTAGGACATGAACCCACATCATCATTGTCTGAACTCATTGTATTACTATTGGGTTGTCCGGAGAGTTTGTGCCAATTTATAGTAGCTTAACTTTTGACTTATTTTGGAACATGTTTGAGCCCATAAAATAGGATTTGACTACACCTCCACTTAGAGCAGAGTTTAAGCTATCTTTTCGTGGAAGAAGGTTTATGTCCCTGTAACCTGTGTTAATTCTGTAACCCTTTAAAATGGAAGATAAGAAAGTTCATTTTCGGCACTTGATGCTTTTCTCTTTCCGTAAAGGGAAAAATGCCTCACAAGCAACCAAAGAAATATGCGCAGTTTACGGAGATGTTTCTTTATCCGAAACAACTGAACGGAAGTGGTTCACAAGGTTCCGAGCTGGAGATTGTAGCCTTATTGATAAAGAGCGATCAGGCAAACCATCCACTACAGATGATGACCAGATCAAGTCATTAATTGAGATTAACCCACATTGCACAACCTGAGAATTGGCAGAAAGCCTCAACCTATCAAAATCCGTCGTTCATTAGCACCTGGTAAAGCTTGGGTACACAAATCGCTATGATGTTTGGGTACCACATGAGTTGAGTGAAAAGAACCTTTTGGTCGCATTTCCATCTGTGATTCGCTTTATAAACGGAATGAAAACACGCCTTTTTTAAATCAAATTCTGACAGGTGATGAGAATGGATTATCTACCAAAATGTTCAGAGAATGCGATCCTGGAGAAAGCGACATGAGCCACCCTTAGCCACCCCAAAAGCAGGTCTTCACCCTAAAAAAGTCTTGCTTTGTGTCTGGTGGGATTGGAAAGGAATTCTGTCTCCCAAATAACCAGACAATTAATTCTAAGAAATACTGCACACAACTGGATGAGCAGCAATTCAAGAGAAACGTCCAGAATTGGCCAACAGGAAAGGTTTTGTTTTCCAACATGATATTGCAGGACCGCACGTTTCTTTGGGAACCAGATAAAAATTGCTGCAGCTCGGCTGGGATGTGTTACCCCACCCCACCCTCCATGTTCACCAGATATTGCTCCTTCAGATTTCCACTTATTCAAGTCTCTGCAGAATAGTCTTAATGGTAAAAATTTCAATTCCTCGGATGACGTAAAAAAGATACCTTGATGAATTCTTTGCCACAAAACCACCTCAGTTCTGGGAAGAGGGTATTTTCAAGTTAAAGGAAAGATGGAGACGCTTTGTGCAACAAAATGGTTCATATTTGGTTGATTAAAAATGTAATGGCAAGTATTTATTGACCTTGATGAATTGTTTGCCATGAAACCACCTCAATTCTGGGAAGAGGGTATTTTCAAGTTAAAGGAAAGATGGAGACGCATTGTGCAACAAAATGGTTCATATTTGGTTGATTAAAAATGTAATGGCAAGTATTTATTGACCTTTTTCTTTCCTTTAAAAATTGGCATGAATTTTCCGGACAACCCAATATTTGCTGATGCAGAGCATCACAAGTTTCCTTGGATGCTACTGTTCTGCTTGCTACATAATTAAGTGCTTGCAGTAAAACTTAACTCAAGATCTATCAGTTGATAGTTTAGAACAATATCCTCTTGATGTTTTCAACACCTCCCTAAACTGGTGGCATTTAACTTATATCTAACTTGCAATCACATTGTCAAATTCTGTTTGAGACTGTAAAAATTCATTTTAGTCGGCTTGCTTTTCCATTCTGCCTTTTGCTGGCTGAATTGACAGCTGTCGCCAAAACATTATTAAAATGTAATTTCCAATTTGTGATTTAATAGTGATTTCTTCTCTCTGTTATGATATTTATTTATCGAGATAACAATCAGTCAATATATATATATATATATATATATATATATATATATATACTCTTTTTAACTCTTTTACTCTTTTACTTGTTTCATTCATTTGACTGCGGCCATGCTGGAGCACTACCTTCAGTCGAGCAACTCGACCCTGGGACTTATTCTTTTGTAAGCCCAGTACTTATTCTATCGGTCTCTTTTGCCGAACTGCTAAGTAACAGGGACATAAACACACCAGCATCGGTTGTCAAGCAATGCTAGGAGGACAAACACAGACACACAAACACACACACGCATATATATATATATATATATATATATATATATACATACATATATACGACGGGCTTCTTTCAGTTTCCGTCTACCAAATCCACTCACAAGGCATTGGTCGGCCCGGGGCTATAGCAGAAGACGCTTGCCCAAGATGCCACGCAGTGGGGCTGAACCCGGAACCATGTGGTTGGTAAACAAGCTACTTACCACACAGCCACTCCTGCGCCTATATATATCATCATCATCATCATCATCATCATCGTTTAACGTCCGCTTTCCATGCTAGCATGGGTTGGACGGTTCAACTGGGGTCTGGGGAGCCCGAAGGCTGCACCAGGCCAGTCAGATCTGGCAGTGTTTCTACAGCTGGATGCCCTTCCTAACACCAACATATATATATGTTGCTAATAAATGTCATGGGGACGTTTGCATTTATTTATTTATTTTAACTAGAAGCACAGAAACTCCTTTTGCAAATTCTTTAAACCAATGATATTCCTGGTTATTTTTTGTATTGTTCATCCTTGATCAAGAAAGCCTTTATTTAGTCAAAGGTATTGTTTATCCAGAGCTATGTTATTCTATGCTGCCTTCTCCTTTAAAGGCATTTGGGTTTGATTTAAGAGAGATTTTGTTGTTATTTTTTGGGCAAGTTGATTGATCTTGCTGAAGCTCCCTTATTGGTTCAATAGTATTCATAGTAGTTTGATACATTCATTAAAAAGAAAAAAACAAAAACAAGAAAAACCCCCCAAACAAATGAATTTTTAAAAATGCATCACTCTTTTGGATTTGATTTCAGAACTCTTGCTGTGAACATGAACTGTTAGTTTTCAGCTACTCTGAGTTATCATGTCATGTATCCTGTCTTTACTGTCTGCACTGCATTTTTATCAAATAGTGATGTTTTCATACCATTATTGTCAAACTCTTTTTTTTATCAGACTTACTATTTAATGTGTCTTTGTAATTATAATGATTTTTCAATAAATTTTTAGATAGTTATTCTGAACTTCACACAGCTTTATCAAAAGAAGTTAACATCTTTTATTCAAAATGTACATTCCTGTCTTTGATTGAAGCAATTTTCTAGTTTGTAATATTTTTACATTTGATTGAGAATATTCCGTTTGTTGCCTAAGCTTAATATTAAAGGAACTGTGTTTTGGATATAAAAATAAATGATTTTGAGAAATCGAATTATTATAGTCCAAATAGCAAATTACTAAAAGGAAAACGTTTTATTCGTTTTTCTTCTGTTGTCATTGCCAAATTAATCATATAAAATTGCTGTCTGTTGTTTTTCATTTTTTAATATTTTCCACATAACATCTTGATAAATGTTGAGATTTTTTTATGTGACAGTTAATTACATATAAGTATTGTTAGATACGAGAGAAGTTTTGAATAATAATATTTCCTGAAGGAATGCTCATTTACCACCTTGTATTCTTTCATTTTTATGTCAGTTGTTTTGCAGATCAAACTCCATTCTGCCATCATCTGGTTCTTCTTACTTAAAATTTGCCAACTATCTATGGCATCGTGCTTTCCACTTAAATAACATTCTCCTTCATAATCATGGTCACTTGGATGTGCACTTCATCTGGTCAAGGACATATTTTAAAATTTTCTTTAAAACTTAGCCTAACTGACATATGTTGTAACTACCATGTCTGTGTATGTGTGTGCTATTTTGTTTTTTGGTCCCACATTCAGCTGTATTGATTTCTTATTTTTTAGTTTGATGAATTTTTTCATCTGCAAATTTCTTCGACATTCCACTTATACATTTTTAATCTTAACTATAATCAAATTTAGTGTTTCATAAGGTTTGTTTTAATTTTTTTCTAAAATGTGCATTTATACTTCTCAGTTACAATAGCGGCAGACAACATTCACAACATAGAAGTAAAGGAGAAGGACTTAGTAAGAACGGCAAAATGGCTAATAAGAACTAGAGAAAATAAGGCAGAATTTTCTCTGTTAAAAGTGAGGATATTCATACTCACATTTAACCCTTTAGTGTTCACATTATTCTGCCAAAACTAATCCTTTTTAATCCACATTGTTTTGAACTAATCATGCATTCTCTTGTAGCTATGAGATTTTGATGAGGTAGCTGTTAATTTTTAAAATGATATTGTAGGGTTGGTGTGAAAGACCAGATCTGGCCATTTTGAACATAAAACAGGCAGAATACTTTTGGCCGGATATGGCCGGTTTAAATGCTAAAGGGTTAAAAAGTAGTAAAGGTATTTTTAAGGCAGATTTGGTTGTTACATTGGATTAGTCAAACCACTATGATAAAGCTTCCTATTCGTCCCACGCAGAAGGCTTGTGATTGAAATTGTACAAAGCAAAAGTTGTTTTCCATCAAGTTACCATATTTCTTTGATAAAATGAGGAGTACTTGGTTTGGTTTTTCAAATGCTACGAATGTGAAGCTGTGAAATATTTCTTGAAGAATTTGATGCAGATCTTGAATGATGGAAATAATTGCTGTCTAGAAGAAGCATCTGGTATTGACTGTGGATAAATATCTAAAAAAGAATGTAAGGGTTCATGGGTGGGGGAGGGGAAATAATTTAGATCAGTGGTTCTCAGCCCCCTCCCCCACCTTGCACCATTTTCACCCTGTTTCAAAAGGTACATTCCAAATAATGTGCATATGATATTAAAAACACTTTTTCTTTTCTGTTTTAGTACATGCTTCCATTTGTATCTTTCTGTCACTTTTGGGTAGGAATTATGCATGAAGGGCAAAAATTCTGTGATTGATTTCATCAAGCATAGCTCGGGAATCATTCTTCAGCGCCATTCAGTTTGACGATCTTCAATAACTTTTTCATCTGGCATTTTTAAGTGGCTTTTCATTCTGATTCAAATTCCTCATCACAGAATTTGGGAAAACCTCTGCTAAATTCATTTTCTAGTGTTAAATGCTGCGAAATTTCTTTTTGCAAATTTTGGAAGCACTTTTGTCTTCCCTTCCAAGCAGCAAGAATTACTAACAATCTCTCAAACTTGGCAATATTTTTGATATTGACCTTTTTATTCTAATTTTTCCAGTTTTCTGATGGAAGCTCCCAAAGAATTAATTTTGTGATAATTGTATTCCTTCTTTGCACCTGAAGACTTGGTTTATTCAGATGCTTTTAGTCAAGGCACACGATTCGTTCCTTAGTATGCACCCAGGCAAATAAATTCTATCTTTGTCTGAACTTCAAAATATAATTTGAAGTCATCTCTATGTTCAATACTTGCTCACATTTCTTCTTGAAAGCCATCAAACATGTAGAAAAGGAGCAAAATTATTGCCTGCACTTGTAGCACTACATAACTGCTTGAAAAGGTTTCAGTTTGAGTTCCTCTGAGTTCACTATTTGAATTATTTGGTCTAAAATCTCTTATAGTGCTGGAAGTGTTTTTGGAGGCCAGTGCCAGATGATGAGTCATACCTTGAATGCCTTTTATGTTTGGACCTTGTCTTTTCACATTTACTTGATATCTGGATTTTAATTCCCAACATAACTGGTGCTCCATCTGTACAGCACTCATAAGAATTCCAATTCCAAGATAAATGAAAATTTTTCAAAATATCTGAGAAAAACATAATAGAAATTTTTCTTTAAATTAACCAAAATGAATATAATCTTGCAAACACCACTAAAAACACTAGCCATGTCAGTTAATTCATTAATCTGAATTGAAAATTAAGCCAAATACTAAAGAATTGATTTTTTACACAAACTGATTTTTAAGGCTTGAAATTCCATGAATAAAAGCAAAAAGTCAAAGTCAAATTATTAAAGGAATATTTTCACAAAAATATTTTAATTTAATCTGATACATTCAGTAATGTTTATTGAATGTTACATATTAAATTTAAAACAAAATATAATTATACAAATTCTACATCATCTATTGAATATTACACTTTATTGAATTCCCTTTATCTAAATTCCCTTTAGGAAAAGTATTCCTTCTGTTCCTAATAGAGAACCCCTACATTGGGTATTCATGAGTGGATTCATTTCACTATTTAATGGATGCTGTTTTTCAATGTCTATTTGTGTGTGTGTGTGTGTGTGTGTGTGTGTGTGAAACAGAGTTATTAGTGAAGGATTATCAATCTGAGTAATATACTTTACAAACTCTCTGTTAGTACACTAGGCTAGCAATATTGTTTAGAACTCCACATATTCTTATGCAGGGTCTGGGATTAGAGTTTATCATCGTTTTATATTGTAAATCCATGGTTGTGTTCTAGTTACACTGATTTCTACACGGAAATACAAAAGACAAGGCATAAATAATGGTCATTGCATATTTGTTTGTTGTAGTAAATTTGACTTACAGCTGTTTCCAGTAATAATTATAGGTTCATTTATTGCTATCAGTAACAAACTTATAATGACTACTGGAAACAGATGTAAGTCAAAATTACTATAATAGGCGCACGAGTGGCTGTGTGGTAAGTAGCTTGTTTACCAACCACATGGTTCCGGGTTCAGTCCCACTGCGTGGCACTTTGGGCAAGTGTCTTCTGCTATAGCCCCGGGCCAACCAAAGCCTTGTGAGTGGATTTGGTAGATGGAAACTGAAAGAAGCCTGTCGTATATATATATATGTTTGTCCCCCCCCCCCCCAACATCGCTTGACAACCGATGGTGGTGTGTTTGCGTCCCTGTAACTTAGCGGTTCAGCAAAAGAGACCAATATGATAAGTACTAGGCATACAAAAAATAAGTCCTGGGGTTGATTTGCTCGACTAAAGGTGGTGCTCCAGCATGGCCGCAGTCAAATGACTGAAACAAGTAAAAAAGTAAAGAGTATAATCAAGAAATATGCAATGACCCTTATGTTTGCCTTTTCTCATAGATTTCACTGTTGTGGTTGTTTGGAATGGCAGCACCGAATCTTCCAAGTGCAAACTGTTCACTTAACCACAATGAATCATCTGGGGAACACATTGCATTATGTTACAAAAATCAAATATTTCAAATGTGTGTGTGTGTGTGTGTGTATGAATATATATATATATATTTTTTTTTTTGGAAGCACTCTGTCAGTTACGACAGCGATGGTTCCGGTTGATCCGAATCAACGGAACAGCCTGCTCGTGAAATTAACATGTAAGTGGCTGAGCACTCCACAGACACGTGTACCCTTAACGTAGTTCTCGGGGATATTCAGCGTGACACAGAGAGTGACAAGGCCGGCCCTTTGAAATACAGGTACAACAGAAACAGGAAATAAGAGTGAGAGAAAGTTGTGGTGAAAGAGTACAGCAGGGGTCACCACCATCCCCTGCCGGAGTCTCATGGAGCTTTTAGGTGTTTTCGCTCAATAAACACTCACAACGCCCGGTCTGAGAATCGAAACCGCGATCCTATGACCGCAAATCCGCTGCCCTAACCACTGGGCCATTGCGCCTCCACACACACACACACACACACACACATATATATATATATATATATATATATAATATATATATATATATATATATATATATATATATATATATATATATATATATCTCATCATCATCATCATCATCATCGTCATGGATGCTCCCATTGTTAGACAACATATGATGGTTTGGTAATCTCTTGCTGAACAACCACACAGATGATTTATTTATAGCGATCAAATGTTTGTGTACACATGGGCTCGCTCCCTCTATCAAATCAATATGTACCTGTACAGGTACACTGTATGCCACATGGCAGATGATGAAATGATTGCAGATTAATGTGAAAGGAAGTGCTTTGCTCAAGAACATAGCGCAACGCCTGGTCTGGGAATCGAACCCACAATTGTGAGTGCAACACCCTAACCACTAAGCCATATGGATGAATAACAAGAGACACATGTAGGTATATTATTGTGAGGTATCCAAGCTTTTGTATGTCCAGGTCTCTTCTTTCACTCTGTCCCTGTTAAACAGCCCAGGATGTATGTGTATATATATATATATATAAAACTCTTTTACTGATTGTTTGTCCTTGTGGAACAAATGCATTAAGAACAATACCATTCCAATAAAATAAAAATAAAATGACTAACATCACCTTCACATTTCAGTGAATCTAATCTACTTTGTTTTGTTCCTCTTTTAACGATTACTATTTTGCTCCAACAACATAATGTTACATCCATATTTCAACAGTTGTTATGATTACTTTTGAGAAAGCGTTAACAGCATTCGAATGATCAAACAATTCCTGACTGACTCTCACTCCATTTTCCTTTTGTTTAACTGTCATCAGTTGCAGCATAAATTTTGCAGCAACACAATTTATCTTCACCTATGCTTTGAAAATCAAATGACCCAAACTTTGATGCCGACTTCTTTAGAAAATTCACTTAGTCAAATCCCAACACACACTTTCACTATACGGTTGCCGTCCAATCAAATACCAACATGCTCTTTTGTTAAATGATTATTGTCTATTGTCTTTGGAAGGTTCTCCCTGATTTAAAATGCTGGTTCACTTGTGACATTGAATTGGTGAAACAATCTGTCTCATAGACCTGATTCATCATTTGAAAAATCTCTGTAAAAGCTTTCCCTGTCTGAAACAAAATTTCAAACAAACATTATTTTTCTAGATATTCTAGGGCTTGGTAGAGTAACTTGATTACTCCACCCGTTTTTTCTCTCCTTGCGTATTTTAGTTACATTTTAATTGTAAGTCGGTGTTGAGGTCGAGGAACTATTTGGTCTAGGCTGAATGTATGCTGCAAGAAGTTGGGAAATTTGTCTTTCTGTGTGGGTAGCACACAGTATCTTTTATTTTAGCGTTTGCTTAATTTATTAATGATGTTCTGTCTAACTTGTCACGAGAAAGTTATTCAGCATGTCATCAAAAGCTGAGTATATATTGTTTAATAGATGTTTCATACATTCTGAATTATTAATATCTTTCTTTATCTTTCATCAACTAGAATTCTCACTTGTATGTTTTCTATATTCTGAGGCACGTGTGTGACTGTGTTTTAAGAATTTGCTTCCTAATCACATGGTTGCAGATTCATTCCCACTGTGTGGCACCTTTGGCAAGTGTCTTCTACTGTAGCTCTGGATTGACCAAAGACTTGTGGTAGGTGGAAACTAAAAGAAACCTGTTTTGTGTGTGTGTGTGTTGGGTTGGTGACAGGAAGAGTATGACTGTAGAAAATCTGCCTCAGTAAACTCTGTCCAACACATGCAGGCATGGAAAAGTGAAAGTGGACGTTGAAATGGTAAAATGAAATGAATTGCTGTGTGTATTTGCAGTTTATTCAATCTCTTCCAGTATTCATACATTCTCTTTTTGTTTTTGGCTATTTTGTTGTGCAGTTTTATATTTTTATGAATGCCTGACGGATGATGTATAAATTTAATGATCAAAATTAAAAGCCTTATCAATTCAGTTTATGTAAGAAGTATGTAGAGCCCTTTGTAATTGGTAAACTGAATGGTGCACAGAAGTGCACTCTTGCACGTGGATGTAGATGTGTGTTTGTGCATGCTTGCACACACACACACACACACACACACACACACACACACACACACACACACACACACACACACACACACACATACATACACAATGTAAAGTTTCCTTTTCATCATCCCATATATGCATACTCTCTCTTTTACTCTTTTACTTGTTTCAGTCATTTGACTGCGGCCATGCTGGAGCACTGCCTTTAGTCGAGCAAATCGACCCCGGAACTTATTCTTTGTAAGCCCAGTACTTATTCTATCGGTCTCTTTTGCCGAACCGCTAAGTGACGGGGACGTAAACACACCACCATCGGTTGTCAGGCAATTATAGGGGGACAAACACAGACACACAAACATACATATATATACATATATACGACAGGCTTCTTTCAGTTTCCGTCTACCAAATCCACTCACAAGGGATTGGTCGGCCCGGAGCTATAGTAGAAGACACTTGCCCAGACTGAACCCGCAACCATGTGGTTGGTTAGCAAGCTACTTACCACACAGCCACTCCTGCACCTGTGTATGCATATGTACTTCTGTGAATGTGTAAGTAACTGACACAAAAGCCATACCTTGATTTTTGAGTAGCTACCTGAAGAGACAGGTCATGCAACTCCATAAGGCCCAATTTACCTTGTAAGGTGGTTGGAGTAGTCAGGAGCATCTATCCATAGAAACTCTGTAGCATGCTCCAACATATCAATTTTGCTAGTCATCCACTTCATACCAGCTTGGAACATACCTGTGCAAGGACGATGATTACGATGAGTCGGATTTTACATTTAACATTTGGTGTTGGATGTTAATCCTTGGTCAGCCTAAACTTTTGATCAAAAATGTTCCAGCTATGATCATCCATGGCATATTCGCAGATGTAACGTATCTGGGATTAAAATTCATTATCCAGTGTGTCCTTCATTTTTTTCTAGATGGTGCAGTGTGATTTGAGAAACATTTTGATACTATTTCTAGTGGGGCAAGGGGATGGGTTGTTCCTTCACTTCCTCATATTCACTTATATCATCATCTGTTATATCATTATCATCATTTAACATCCTCCTTCCATTGGTTGGATATGGTTTGATAGGAGGCAAAAGTTTGTACCAAGATCTACTGTTCTAGTTTAGCATGGTTTCTATGGCAAATGTCCTTCCTAACATGAACTACTTTACAAAGTAGGTGCCTGGGAGTTGTGTGGGGCATGGTGGCTTAGTGTCAGAGTATGAAGAGATGGATAGAAATAGAGGAGTGGGAAGAACAATTAGATGGTGAAGACATGATGGGGAATACACCCAACTTACAAGGAGGGGTGAACAGTGAAGTGGACCAGGAATTGGAGAGGGTGAGGGAGTGGGTAAGTTTACAAGATTGTGAAAGAACAGTGGGAGATGGAGGAGAGGGGAATGTAATGAGTGGAGGATTGTCAAGAGGACATGTTGTTGGGAAGAGAATTGATAAGGACATAGGAGTGGCTGTGTGGTAAGTAGCTTGCTTACCAACCACGTGGTTCCAGGTTCAGTCCCACTGCATGGCACCTTAGGCAAATGTCTTCTGCTATAGCCTCGGACTGACCAAAGCCTTGTGAGTGGATTTGGTAGATGGAAACTGAAAGAAGCCCATCGTATATATGTATATATGTTTGTGTGTCTGTGTTTGTCCCCCCAACATCGCTTGACAACCGATGGTGGTGTGTTTACATCCTCGTAACTTAGCAGTTTGGCAAAAGAGACCTATAGAGTAAGTACTAGGCTTACAAAGTCCTGGGGTCGATTTCCTCGACTAAAAAGACAGTGCTCCAGCATGGCCACAGTCAAATGACTGAAACAAGTAAAAGAGTAAAAGGGTAAGTGGTTCACAAGGGTGAGTAGGAGACAGCAAGTGGTGAACACAGGTGTGGCACATGTTGGGAAGATGGACATAAAGGACACACCTTTTTGGTCTCAATTTTACTTTCCTGAATGGGTCTTCTCAAGCTCAGCAAATTGCCACAAGTCTCAGTCCTTTATCATCTCCTCTATGAGGTTCAGCATCTGAAATCACTTTTCATTTTCACCCCACATCTTTCTAGGTTTTCCTCTTCCACAGATTCTCTCCACAATTAACGACTGGCAATTCTTTATGCAGCTCTCTTCATCCATATCCATCACATGACCATATCAGTGCAGTCTTCTCTCTTGTACACTACATGTGGTGCCTTTTATGCCCAATTTTTTCTTTCAAAGCACATTTTGTTATACGTATTCACTCTGATCCAATGGAGCTTGCTGGCTTCCTCTCTCTCACCCTCTCAGTTTCCATTGGCCAAATCCATTCACAAGGCTTTGGTCAGCCCACAGCTACAGTATAAGACACTTGCCTAAAGTGCCACGCAGTGGGACTGAATCCAAAACTATGCAGTTGGAAGGCAAACTTCTCAATCACACAGCCACAGGCTGCACTTGTAGTAAAAGACATTTGCTGAAGATGTCATATAATAGAATTGAACTCTAGACCTCGTGATTGTGAAGTGAACCTCTTTATTTATTTTGGGAAAATTCCAGTGTCTTCTTTAAGCTGTAGTATTTCTTTGAACACATATTATCAGTGAATTTCTAAGAAAACTCATCCTTTATCTTCACACTTTTAGACATATAATATCCACTGAAATCCATAATATTCATCAAAACAATGTTTTTTATTATTGGAGCTTAAGGAAGGTAGATTCAGTTTTGGGACATCTTCATAAGATGTCTGTAAATATAATGGGACTAAAATATTAGCACCTGTATTTAAAAATGGTTTCATTATATGGGTCACTATTTCTCCTTTCAAGTCATTGGAAATCAATATTCTATTGATCTGTAACTGATAGCTGTTCAGTTTTTTTGCCATAGTTATTATTATAATAATATATATTCACTGTTTTTATTTTACCTATTCCAATTTTTTTCTTGTAACTTTTGTTTTCATGCAGTTCAAGTACAGCTAAACACCATTTTCCCTGTTATCCAAGTTCTGATCTATATGAAATATATATAGGCGCAGGAGTGGCTGTGTGGTAAGTAGCTTGTTAACCAACCACATGGTTCCGGGTTCAGTCCCACTGCGTGGCATCTTGGGCAAGTGTCTTCTGCTATTGCCCTGGGCCGACCAATGCCTTGTGAGTGGATTTGATAGACGGAAACTGAAAGAAGCCTGTCGTATATATGTATATATATATAAGTGTGTGTGTGTATGTTTGTGTGTCTGTGTTTGTCCCCCTAGCATTGCTTGACAACCGATGCTGGTGTGTTTACATCCCCGTCACTTAGTGGTTCGGCAAAAGAGACCGATAGAATAAGTACTGGGCTTACAAAGAATAAGTCCCGGGGTCGATTTGCTCGACTAAAGGCGGTGCTCCAGCATGGCCGCAGTCAAATGACTGAAACAAGTAAAAGAGTAAAAAGAGTATACATATACACATCAAAATGTCATGTGTCTATCAATTGATAACTATATATATATATATATCATAGTAATGTAACTGTAGTAAAATGTATGAAAACTATATTTAACACAGTGCAAACTTTATCTGATTGAGAACCCAATATGTTGAGCAGAGCATATAGATATGTATTTATTATATCAAAGTTGACATTCTGCTCTGAGTTTTGTTCTTATCTAGGCTGTTCACCAGGATTGATACAAGAGAAAAGTTTGAAGTTTTTATGGCATTCAGCTAAAGTTAGGTGTGCCAGGGTGGATAGAATGTGAACTATGATAGGAAGTGGGATTTTTTTTTTTTTACTTTCAAATTTACAGCTGTTTTTACTACTAGTAGTAAAGTAGTCAGGACTAAGCTGTTATTCTATACAATAGAATGCCTTTTGAACTTTAAGTGGTCTGAGTAATGACCATAAAATATTTCACTAGGTCAGCTTATAACTTAATGATACATTGTTGTTGGCATCCTTTTTGTTGGCATCCTAGACAATGGAGTTGTCTAGTCTTTTATATTTCATGTCCTGATACATTTCCTGCTGTGGCTGTGTAGTCCTATCCTGGACAAACACTCCCTCTGGCAGGTACATGTAGCAAATGTAGAGAAGGCTGTTCCTGGCTGGTTGAAAAGCCATAGTTTCTTGTTGATGTCTCTTCTTTTCTTTCCATTTCTCCTCTCTCTCTCTCTCTCTCTCTCTCTCTGTCACTTTTTTGTGACACTCTTGGCGTGTGTATAGCCTTCAAGTCTCACTTCCATACAGTAGAGTGCTAAGTACACATGCCTGGTAGATCTTCATTTTCGTGGTCTTGGTCAGCTTATTGTTGTCCCAAGCCTGTTTGGAGAGTTGGGCCATCGGAGCAGCTGCCTTGCCAATGCGTATATTGAGCTCAGCGTCAAGGGATAGGTTGTAGGTGACAGTAGAGCCCAGATAGGTAAACTTCTCCACCTCTTGTAATCTGTGGTCTCCAATATGTATGTTTGGGATGTCCGATGTAGCCTGGCCCATGATGCTGGTCTTCTTAAGGCTGATAGCTAAGCCAAAGTCGTTACATGCTTGCTCAGTTAATGAGCCTTTGGAGGGCTTCTTCTGTGTGTGTTACCAGAGCGGCATCATCAGCAAATAACATCTCCTTGATCAGGACGTTTCTGATTTTGGTCTTGGCTCACAGGCGCGAGAGATTGAACAGTTTCCTGTCACTTCTACTGTGCAGAAACACTCCATCATCTGATGTCTGAAAGGCATGTGAAAGTAAGAGCGAGAAGAAGATGCCAAACAATGTAGGAGCGAGGACACAACCTTGCTTTACCCCGTTTTTTATTTGGAAGGCGGCTGATGTTGAACCATTGTGCTGTATGGTGCCTTGCATGTCATCATGGAAAGACTTGATGATCCTCAGCAGCTTTGGTGGACATCCGATTTTTTTGGAGCAGGATGAAGAGGCCTGTTCTGCTTACCGAGTCAAAAGCCTTTGTTAGATCAATGAAGGCCATATATAATGGCATTTTCTGCTCTCTGGACTTCTCCTGAAGTTGGCGTATGGAGAATATCATATCATATCGATAGTTGATCTGCTTCTTCTAAAGCCACACTGCGATTCCAGATAGATTCGAGAAGCAAGTAGTTGTAGCCTGGCCAGGATAACGCGGGCAAAGGTCTTTCCAACAGTGCTTAGAAGAGATATACCACGGTAATTGTTACAATCACCATGGTCACCTTTGTTTTTGTAAAGCGTAATGATGTTAGCATCCCGCATATCCTGAGGGACTGTACCCTCTTCCCAGCACTGACACAGAAGCTCATGAAGGTGCCGAAGCAGGATGGTGTTTTTGCCGGCTTTCATGATCTCTGAGGAGATGCCGTCTTTTCCCGGAGCCTTATTTCTTGCTAGGGAGTCAACAGCCTTGGTGAGCTCTGCTATAGATGGCGGACTGTCAAGTTCGCACATGACTGGCAAGATCTTGACACTCTCGACTGCAGCCTCAGCCACTGTAGTCTCCCGTGAGTAGAGATCCTGGTAGTGCTCCACCCATCTATCCATTTGCTTGCCTTGATCCCTGATGAGATTTCAGAGGGGCTGACTTGGTTGCGGATGGACCGAGGACCTTCTTCAAACCGGCATACATCCCACAGGTGTCGCCCCTGTCAGCAGCTGACTGGATACTCTGACAGATTTCCTGCCAATACCTATTTGCACAGCGTCTGGCTGTCAGTTGGGTTTTATTTCGTGCCTTTCTGAGTTCTTCGAGTGACTTTGTAGAAGAGTCACTCTTGTATTGCATCAGAGCTGCACGCTTTGCTTCGATAACTGGCTCCAGCTCTGAGAGCCCAGCATTGAACCAATCTGGGTTTTGCCTTTCTCTCATGCCGAAAGTATCCATTGATGTCGTATACAAGGCTTCCCTGATATAGTCCCACCTACTTTCAGCAGAGGAGGTTGGGCAGCTACTGAGGGCAACCTTGATAGAAGCAGCAAAACATTTTCGCAGTGTAGGGTCCGAGGTTCTGGCGGTGTTGATGCGTGGTCGGCCCACTTTCTTGGAGCGATGGACTTTTTTAGGCAGAATCCTCACCCTACTTCTAATTAGTGAGTGGTCTGTGTCACAATCCGCGCTGTGGTAACTGCGGGTCAATAGAGTAGAATTCAGAAAGGATCTCCGTGTAATGATGAGATCCAGCTGATGCCAGTGGTGAGATTTTGGATGTCTTCAGGATGCCTTGTGGGATGGCTTGTTGGTAAAGAATGTGTTTGTGATGCACAGGTTGTGGTATGTGCAGAACTCGAGTAGTCTCTGACCATTGTCATTCATGTTGCCAATACCAAAGTGTCCAACACAAATGGGCCACGAATCATGGTCAGATCCCACGCGAGCGTTAAAATCCCCTAGAAGGTAGATATTTTCAGTCGTTGGTATATTTTCTATGACACAGTTGAGATCTTTGTAGAACTGGTCCTTGGTCTCCTCTGAGCTGTAGAGAGTGGGAGCATAGATGCTGAGTAGATGTACTGAGCCAGAAGAAGTCGAGAGGCGCAGTGAGAGGATACGCTCAGTGCCTCCTGATGGTGGTTCTATTGAGGAGAGTAGTGAGTTTCTCACTGCAAAGCCAACGCCATGTTGACGAGGTTCTTCTGGATCGCTTCCCTGCCAAAAGAGTTTGCCGTTTGAGGGAAGTCTTGTCTCCTGCAGCCCAGCAATATCTATGTTGAGCCTCTTTAGTTCACGGTCAATGATGGCCGTTTTCCTTGTGTCTTCAATCCTGAGTAGATCATCAGATATTCCAGGACACATGGTCCTGACATTTCCAGCTTGCCAACCGCAGAACTGGTGTTTTCTTGACTTTTAGTTGTTTGCCTGATGCAGAGGTTGCAGGCCGCTTTTCAAGTCATACTCTTAGCTCCAAGCACCCAATGGAGCAGGCGGCCTGTGGTGGGTCAGCACCTTATTAACTGGGGGCTGCCCAGCTTGAGGTGGGCAGTAGCTAACCAATAGGACACGGAGGTCCCTCCCACCGTCAGAGGTAACCCTGTAGCGCCCATATTTTACGCCAATCTGAATGGACTTATCACTCGTGACTGTTACCTCCCGTGTTGTTTCTGCAGCTTTTTACAGCAGCACTGAAGTGTCCTCTCCAGTTTTGCGCAGGCCTGGGCTATAGGTAAGAAAGTCCTGGGTAGCCCAATCGTCAGGTTTGACAAATAAATGACAAATACAACTGGGAGTCCATAAACATTACATCTTATTAGATTATTACATGTTTGTGCCTACTCTGTCTTCTCTTTTGCTCACTGTATCTGGTTCCTCTTCTACCCAGTTTATCTCTCAACTCATCTCTGCTATATTACTCATATACACTAATATTATGCATCTTGTGGAGTGTGCATACTTCACTTTTAGCCAGCCTTTGTTCACCCTCTGCACTATCTACATCTCACTCTTGTACAATATTGCTGTAATCTATAGACTGTGTACAATCTATACTTTGCTCTAAAAGTGAATTCATTGTTGTTAGCAGAGGTAATAAGTCACTGAACCTCTCCCACATAGTCTAGCTACCATGCTTGCAGATCACCCTCTCTCTCTGCCGAATACTCTCTCTTTGACTCTCTTTTACTTGTTTCAGTCATTTGACTCCAGCCATGCTGGAGCACCGCCTTTAGTCGAGCAAATCGACCCCAGGGACTTATTCTTTTGTAAGCCCAGTACTTATTCTATCGGTCTCTTTTGCCGAACCGCTAAGTGACGGGGACGTAAACACACCAGCATCGGTTGTCAAGCAATGCTAGGGGGACACACACAGACACACAAACACATAAACATATATATACAAACAGTTAATTAGTGAATACCCAGTCTTCAATATGCTACAATCACTGCTTCTTTCAGTTTCCGTCTACCAAATCCACTCACAAGGCATTGGTCGGCCCGGGGCTATAGCAGAAGACACTTGCCCAAGATGCCACGCAGTGGGACTGAACCCGGAACCATGTGGTTGGTTAGCAAGCTACTTACCACACAGCCACTCCTGCGCCTGTCAACAACTTCTATAAAGCTATCTGAGCATTTGCTCATACTTTTAGTGCTAACTATTCCTGAGTATCTGCCACAAGCAGATTCATTGTCCACTTGATTTTGATTCTGCTACATCCCTTGTCTATCTCTTAAGGTCTCATTGAGTACATTTTATGGAATTTTGATCTATTCCTTTTATGTATATTGAGCATAGCCATTTTCCTGATGACAGATCTAAAATGTTAGCTGGCCAAAAAGCATAATTTGCCCATTGCCTTTGTAAACATTTAGACAAGATATCTGATTGAAGAACTTTTAGTGTCACAGATCTGTTAGTGAACACATGCGACTAACTATTGATTTTGACTGATGTTATGATATAGCCTTAAAGAATAGAGAGAAAATATTTGTAATCTTTCTTTCTCACCTACCTCACTTGCAAGCATTACCAGCTGCTGTAGGAATGTAATTTGATGGATAAGCTTTCAGCTTAACTCTCCATTCACATCATCAACAACACCTTATTCAAATAATCAGGCCTGCTGCCATTTTTTTGGTTATTTGTTTATGGGTTCCCAGCTGTATTTGTCATTTATTAATGTCTGTGTTGCAGGTGTTATGTATGCATAGAGTGAGTCTACCAACCAGGCTGTCATCACTGGGCAAGTATAGGACTCAAAGTAATGATTGAAGTTTTTTTGTTTCAAAAGAACACTTCCTTCCCCCTGTGCTTGAGCTAGCAGTGGCCAGGTAAACGGCTGAATGTGGCTGACAGGATTTGGACCTTAGAAATTATTCTTATTGTTTTTGCCATCATGTCACCATTATCTCCATTACGATTACCTCCTTCTCCTCCCTTTCTGTTATTAGTGTCATTTTTGTGGTCAAAGATCATTGTGGGCTTTAGACCTCATTTAAAATTGTCCATAGTAGCATAAGATGCAAGGATCTGCTGAATACTTTTCATTTAATTGCTAAAGCCATCAATTTTCTGATCAACTGTACTTTGAATTACTGTGCATCATTTTTACTCCAGCATTTTATTTTTTACCCTCTGACCGTTTCTTTATCTGTTAGTGACCAAACCCTTGTAATATGTTTTTTTTTGTTTTTGTTTTTTCATATTATTAAATATTCTCCTTGAGTGAGGGTTATACCAGAAAAATGAATGACAGAATTCATTAAACAGTTGTGAGTCACTGGAATTTACCATTCTCTTGGGGTGGGGTGGGGGAATAATAATAATAATCCTTTCTACTCTAAGCACAAGGCCTGGATTTTGTGGGGAGGGGGACAGTCAATCACATCAACCCCCAGTACTCGACTGGTACTTAATTTATCGACCTTTATTTACATTGCAGCAGAAAAGAAAAGGATCACTTCTATTGAGCGATGTTTCATTGATCCACCTGGAATTTCACTTCTACCTGTGTTGTTTGTAGAATAAATAAAGGAATCAGATCACTAAGTTACTGTACTCGTGTTTGCTTGTACTCTCTTCACTTTATCTCATTTACTGCCATACAGACACATGTATGTGTGAACACATTGTGTATGTATATATGTATGTGTGTGTTTTTGTGCTTGTATTCTAGAGAATTGATGATTGCTTGAGATTTATTTCCCCCACCAACTTCTCATTTAGAATCAGTTGCAACTGCCATTAAGTGCTTGTTTACTTTCTCTCGAAACCTTTCTGTATGGTATTTAGTATACTCTTTTCACTCTTTTACTCTTTTACTTGTTTCAGTCATTTGACTGCGGCCATGCTGGAGCACCGCCTTTAGTCGAGCAAATCGACCCCGGGACTTATTCTTTGTAAGCCCAGTACTTATTCTATCGATCTCTTTTGCTGAACCGCTAAGTGACGGGGACGTAAACACACCAGCATCGGTTGTCAAGCAATGCTAGGAGCACAAACACAGACACACAAACATATACACACACACTTATATATATATACATATACATATATACGACAGGCTTCTTTCAGTTTCCGTCTACCAAATCCACTCACAAGGCATTGGTCGGCCTGGGGCTATAGCAGAAGACACATGCCCAAGATGCCACGCAGTGGGACTGAACCCGGAACCATGTGGTTGGTTAGCAAGCTACTTACCACACAGCCACTACATGTTTATTATGCTTTAGTGTAACAAATGAGGAGGGAGGGTAGTGCTCTTCATCTTTGCAGTATCTCTCAGACTCTTATATTTAATATGGTTGTATTTAGTATAAACTTTTACAGGTTATTATTGTTTAGTATAACCTAGGCAGGCAGAGATGTTCCAGAGGAGTGCAGCACTAACGGAGTAGATTTTAGCAAAGGGCTTTATGGTACAGTTGGGCAGTGAGACATAGTGCAATGATGACGGAGGACGATGCAGGTACGTTAGGTTCATACGGTTTTGGCAGAAGAGGTAAAGAAAACAAACAGCATAACTTTGAACCAGTGATTGTAGCATATTGGAGACTGGGTATTCAGTAATTAACTGTTTGATATTTCATTGAATGCCCAGCATGAATTAAGGTGTAACAATTGATGTAGATTGTGTTGTTTCTGTCCTTGAGGAGGAAACCTAGTCTTTAGGATGTAGTTTTGGCAAGGCTGTATATGTGAGGCTTCTATGAAAATGAGTTCAAAGACAGTACAAATTTTTTTGTTGTGTATGAGTCATCTGTGTGTGAGGTGAGATGAGTGGAGAGATTAAGTGTGAGAAGACTTTTCTGCGATATATATATATATATAGATATATATATATATATATATATATATATATATATATATTATCATCATCATCATCATCATCATCATTTAGCGTCTGCTTTCCATGCTAGCATGGGTTGGACGGTTCAACCGGGGTCTGTGAAGCTGGAAGGCTTCGTCAGGACCAGTCAGATCTGGCAGTGTTTCTACAGCTGGATGCCCTTCCTAACGCCAACCACTCCGTGAGTGTAGTGGGTGTTTTTTACGTGTCACCGGCACGGGGCCAGGCGATGCTGGCAATGGACACGAACGGATGGTGCTTTTATGTGCCACCGACACGGGGCCAGACAGAGCTGGCAAACGGCCACGAACGGACGGTGCTTTTATATATATACATATTTCATTCATTCATCAAAGAAAGTACCATTACAATTGACACATTTTTTTCATCGAGTTACAAGCTTATTTATTTCGGTAACAAGAATCTGGAGTTCTGGAGCTGATGACCTCTTTGAATGCGCTTTCAGCATCAGTTTGATTTTTGAACTCTTTCTCTCGCAGGAAGCCATCAGGTTGTTTGAAAAAGTGATAGTCGGTAGAAGAATGGTCTGAGGAATGAGCTGGATGGAGATGAACTTCGTATCCAAGTTCCTTCAGCTTCTGGAGCGTCATTAGTGAAACGTGTGGTCAAGCATTGTCGTGAAGAATGATTGGCCCCCTTCTTTTGACCAACCACTTTGGGGTGGACGAGTAGCAATTTTTCGTTCATTTTGGCAATTTCATGGCAATGTTTGTGCAGAAATGGTTTTTCTGGGTTTTAAGAAGTTTTAGTGGATGTGTCCAGTAGTACACCACCAAATAGTCACCATAACCTTCTTTTTGAAGAGCTCAGATTTAGGGAAGATTTTCAATGCTTCATTTTGGTCCAACCACTGCGAAGAACGTTTTTTTATTATTGTACAGAATCCATTTTTCATCGCAAGTTACAAAGAATCAGTCTGGTTACGGAGAAGAAGTGACAACCAAATTTCATGTCTGTGCATTTTCTGATTTTCATTCAAATCATGTGGTACCCATTTGTTGAGCCTTTTTTATTTTCCAATTGCATGCAAATGGTTGCAGACAGTTTTCTGGCTAACTTGAAGTTCTTTTGCCAGTTCTCAAGTGGTTTTGTATGGATCTTTCTCAATGACAGTCTTTAATTGACCGTCATTGATGACAGATGGGCATCCACTACACTCACGATCTTCAAGGCTCACTGCAAAATCATTTAAACCATTTTCAAGCTGACCACTCATTGATCATTTCCTCATCAAACATTTTCTTGATATTGTGAGCAGTTTCAGCTGCTCTACTTCCTTTTTTGAAGTTGAATAGCAAAATTGTTCAAACATTGCACTTGGACAGTTCCACTTGAGATGACTGTAACAAATGGGGAAAAAATATCAATGTTAATTTATTGATGCATTTGGACAAGTCTATGTCTATATTATCAGACAATTTCAAAAAAATGCT
This sequence comes from Octopus sinensis, assembly GCF_006345805.1. Lineage (NCBI taxonomy): Eukaryota > Metazoa > Mollusca > Cephalopoda > Octopoda > Octopodidae > Octopus > Octopus sinensis. Next base: position 44,562,913 of record NC_042997.1, read on the forward strand.
TAAAAACAAAATTCAAAACTCTGCAAAAATCCAGTACAAATTCTTCATGGTTCAAAACATTGCTTACTTTTTACTGAACCTGATTTTTGAAGTGATTGTTTTTACTTGTATGTTTCTGCCACTGAAGGATGTCCTCTCTCTTTAAAAAAAAAAAAAAGAAATATATCCTTCAGTGCCTCTACTGAAGGATACTTTGAAGGTCTCCATTCATGGAGGTAATGTATGCATGATGTGAAGTATGTAGGTCATATGTAGATGTCAGTGTTTGGTATTTTGAAGAGGACGTAAGCGTGTTATAATCTGCATTGGAATGTGTGTTGTTAGTTGTAACAGCAAGAATGTTGTTAATGTAGAAGGAACATTATGAGCTGAGAAGAAAGAGCAATGAAGCATTTCTGAATCCAGAATTGATAACATATGGGATGAGAGGATGCACTGACAGGGGGATCATTTTGTATATTTCCAATCTAAGGCAAGAATTATAGAAAGAGACTAAAGGGGATGATAAAGCAGCTTGTTTACGAATGTCTCCATAATATTTGAGCCTTCTGTCATTCTATTACCATCACTTCAAAAAGTCTCAGTGATGTTCTTTGTCTTAGATTTGAGCATGAGGACATGTATGCGCTTCTATGGCTTGGAGTGGAATGGATCCCAGGAGAAGGAATAAGTTTGATTAGTTTCATGAAGAAAGTCGCTAGCATTCATTGCACTATTGATTAGATACCGGCTCTCCTATCCAGGATGACACTGGTCATTTGATCATGAGCACTGTTCTTATGATTGATAAGCCCTCCATTACTGTAAATAATTAATACTTGACTCCTTGTGATATATTGTCTCTCTCTGCTGACATTGTTCTTCTGAACTTGGAGGTTATGTACCATATCTATTTGCACCAAACTTTCAGTAAGAATGTTTTGATGTAGTCAACAGAGGAAGGTCAGTGCCCATGACCTTTCTCGGGGCCTCAGAATCTGAAGGGAAGAAAGGAGGCTATTATTTTCAGACCAGAGAACTGTTCCAAATGCTTGCAACAGAGTGGACTCTGCCAGTGAGACTATAAAGCCTTGGATGGTAGTAGTGTGGAACCACGCAACAGATTAAGTTTAACTGCTATTTATTTTTGTTGATGGCTAAAGAAATGAAGTGACAAATATGGACCCTGCAGCAAGGAACTGCATTGGATGTTGTGTTGTATAAACACTGGTATTATCATTTGTTACACACACTCAGTATTTTGTTGTCATAGTCATTGCTGATATCTAATAATTAGTAGGTTATTATTAGAAATAACAATTTACACAGATATCTGATTCCTTTTGCAATTTTTAAAAACATTTCTGAGAATTTACTGCTGATTTGTAGTGAAGTTTGGAAATTTAAATATAGATTTTGAAGAAATCAGCAGTTACTATCTAAAAATATTGGAAAATCTTGGAGGCAAAGATATGTTAAAACACAGTTTGACATTAAATTTGTGTACTGGTGTCTAATGAGGCTATTGTTTAAAATTACAATTAATAACAATAATAGTAAATTCCCTGATGCAGTACCAGACAGTGGCTCTTGTGGCTTCTGATCTTAGCTGACTGAAAATATTATCATGTACATTGTTTAGTCTTGACAAATATCCTGCTCAATACCACAGATTTACTTGTCAGTTGTTTGATCTTAACCAGTTGAGCCTGTCCCTTAGTGGTTGATGATGTGTGCATCTCTGATCACGAGCAGAAGTAGTGGGGAAGCATCATAGCCATGTGTTGAGAGGAGTTCTTTGGAGTTTGGTTAATTCACCTCTGGAAACATGGGTGTTTCGTTCAACCTCCTTAACCAACCCTTATTCAGAGATCTTTCTAAAATTCTAACTGGGCCCCACCTGCAAGGTCATGTGCTGTTTATCTTGAAATGAGATTACCATGTCATGCACACATGGTTGTGATGCATGTGCCTGTTGTGCCCTTATCAGACAGGTAGACATGATGGGTATACTGGGCTTCGTATATTTTACCCCAGTGTCACTTTGATGGCATCTACTACTTGCTCACTCAATAATAATAATAATAATATAATAATAATAATAATAAAAATAACAATATTTTGTTACCTAGACACAAGGCCAAAAATTATGGCATAAGAATTTAGTAGATTAGATTAGATTAACCCTTTTCCTTGACTGCTATTTATTTTTATTGATCCTGGTAGGGTGAAAGCAAAGCTGACACTAGCAGGATTTGAATTTAAAATATAAGAATATAGAGAAAGTGGCAGACTAAATGGTCTAGCATTTAGTTTATCACTGAACTGATTCTATCCATCCACTTTGAGAGAATAATTATATGACTAACGATAATGATAATAATAATTGTTTCTAATATAAGCACAAAGGGTTAGTCAATACCACCAAACTCCTGTATTTGACTGGTGCTTTATTTCACTGATCCATGCACCCTGCGAAGGTTGCTGGATAGCCATTACCTTTCAGTCATTTTGGAACTGCTTGGAGTTTGGAGTCCTAAAGTTTGCTTTGACACACTCATTGTTTATATGAGTGCTCTTGTTCTTTGTGCAGGTGGGTTTAGCGCTAAGTGATTCATAAAGCACAATCAGATGCCAACAGATAGCTTTCTTGTGAAAATTGGTGCTAATTAAATCTGTCGTCTGAAATTTTGAATTGAAAATTCAGCAGAAAATGAAGAGAGAGAGAGAGAGAGAGAGAGAGAGAGGGAGAGAGAGAGAGAGAGATAGAGAGCGCTTGTGTCGTTAGGATGTTCTAAGACTATATGGCCATGTATGTTATCATATGTGCTGTCTGCTTCGCAGAATTTAAGGTGTGAGCATGAGAATATCAAAGGAGAAATTACTGATATAATATTGTTGTTTAGCCACAGATCAGCCTTGACTGGGCAGACTTTTGATCAGAGGCATTCCAACTGTGACTATCTCATCTTTCTGTGTGACATATTGTATCTAGCACCACATTATCCAATGTGTTCTCTTTAAAACATCAAAGTGTGATTTGAAGTGCATTTGGCTGCTATTCTAGCAAATCAAGCAACCATGTAGAGTCTCCTTTGTTGACTTGTAATAATGGGCAAAAGAATCAAGATGTAGTCTTGGCAGCAACTGAGATGCATCTCACAATGGTGTAACAGGTTTCTCTAACTCCATTAGCTTTGGCAGATCCCCAAGTCTCATGTTATCTGTCTCAGACTATATAGTTGAGAGATCTTAGCCCTTTGTTAAGCTACTGAAGTCTTCAAAATTTAACATTCAAAATGGCCTGATGGCAGTGGCCATCAGCTTAGAGGTGGGTGGAATGTGTCCATCCTCTTTGGTCTTATGTTCATTCCACAAAATATGTTGAACCCTCATGAAAAGCCTGATATATTTACCATCAATGTTATCTTGAAGCTTCTTCTTAATTCTTTAGGTTTTAGCTCTGTCCTGAAGAAGGCAAGTTTTGTTGATTTTGAAATACTCAGTTGCCAAACATTTTGAAGCTTGTTACAGGCATTTCAGGCTAGTCCCTGGTGGTCTTTCTTGTTATCAGCAATGTTGGACCCAAGGTCATTGACCTCCTTAAATTATGTGCCATTGTTGAAACAGAATTGGCAAGTGTCTTTCATCTTCATTGATGTTCCTGTACTTAGTCTTCTTTCATTGGCTGCAGCATTCCCAAGGAACGTTAATAAGTCTTGCATATCACACAGACCACCAGCATAGTCAAGATCAGAGTGATACAGACTCTGCTAATGTCTTGACTGTTGTTTGTTTGATGGTAAGGCCTTAACCCTTTAGTGTTCAGATTACTCTGTTAAATGTCATACTTTTTCACTCAAATTGTTTTGAATTAATCCTGGATCATCTTACAGCTTTGAGGTTTCAATGATGTGATTACTTATTTTTAGAATGGCATTGTAGGTTAGGTGTGAGAGGCCAGTTTGAATATAAAACATGTAGAATATATTGGGCCGGATTTGGCCTGTTTAAACACTAAAGGGTTAAATGATTTATAATTAAAATTTAAAACAACATTAATGGTCATCTATTTTAGTTGAAAAATACTGCCTGCAGTATTTTTAAAAATTAAAAATAGAAATGACAATTTAGGTCTAGGCATGCTTGGTACACAGTCTACTTACAGACTGGTATAACTTTTGTCAGTAAACCTAATAAAATCAGTGATATTTATATGGTCAATATTTATAGTGATATTAAGGTGGAGAGCTGGCAGAGTCGTTGCCTGTCTTGACTTTCTGAGTTCAAATTCCACCAAAGCCAACTTTTTACTTTACATAAAATATTCTTTACATTCTGTTTTATTGCAATTTATTTACAGGTATTATAGATTTTACTGGTAAAATATTTTTCAGGGAATGAATTATAATTTTAAACATTGCTACTATGGGAAATTATTGTTCTGCTTTATGAATTTTCATTTTGCAAGCAGTCTCCAAGTACAAATTAACTTGTATATCCTTTTCTACTCTAGACCCAAGGCCCGAAATTTTTTGTGGGGAGGGGGTCAGTTGATTAGATCAATTCAGTACGCAACTGGTATTTAATTTATCAACCCTGAAAGGATGAAATACCTATTTCTTTACTACTCACAAGGGGCTAAACACAGAGAGGACAAACAAGGACAGACAAACGGATTAAGTCAATTACATCGATCTCCAGTATGTAACTGGTACTTAATTTATCGACCTCGAAAGGATGAAAGGCAAAGTCGACCTTGGCGGAATTTGAACTCAGAACATAAAGACAGATGAAATACCGCTAAGCATTTCGCCTGGTGTGCTAGCGTTTCTGCCAGTTCACTGCCTTAACTCATATATCAAGGCATTTCTGTATATGTATAATCAACATGAAGATCTCAGTACCAAAATAATATTCTTAGAACATTATCATACTTCCGACTAGTCAAATTTTTATTATTTGTCTCATTATTCTTTTTCATTTTTATTATTTTGTGTCCATATCAAATGGGCGAGAGTTCTGATGAAAAAATTTGTACCAAGGCTCTCATTCCATCTGATAACATATATCTTTATATATAAAAGTGAAGTTGTGTGTCTGTCTCCTACGATTTAGATTCCTAACTATTCCCACATTTTGCGGTGCAGTTTAACCAAAAGCGGGTATCTTCTAGTCGTGATTCATATTGAGCCCTTCTGGGTATTAGCGCGCGTCTACGATGAGTCTACGTTAAAAAAAAAAATTTACCATCATTTTTTCCCATTTTTTTGCTATTATATAAGGGAAGTAACTCTCTAAAAATGTATTATTAAATCTCAGAACGTAAAAAAGCTACAGTAACACCCCGCCTCTTTGTGGTTAGCCATATTGAGATGGCTATTAGACTTTACATCTCTAAAAATGCTTATATAGTTATTTCCCTTACAAACCCGAGCAACGCCGGGTGATACTGCTAGTATTGAATAAAACTGGACCCAAATATAGTAAAAACCTGCATGAAAAACATATATAGAAGTGAGAAGCAAAGTAGGTATGTGGCTGGAATCAACGGCAGGTATCTTGTGTTAGTGAGGCAAAAGACCCGAATTCCATTTGGTTACCTTTGTACAAGATGAATCAGGAACACTACAATAGTCTTGTATCCTTAGACTAGCATCAGTTTAATTTTATTTGTGACTGTGAGAGACTTGCCCAATCACCCTCTTTGGGGGAAGGGGCAGGGTTCTATGTTTTTTTTTGTTTTTGTTTTATGTTGCACAGACATGCCAACTGCGTCCATAGTTCTAACTCTCTGTCAACATTATTTGCAGTCAGGATTCATGGCTAGTTTTTAGTTTTCTTACTTTTGCTTGAAATTGTTTCTTGATGTTGCATATTTTTGTTTCCTTTGCCAATTATTGTAAGATTTATGATAGAGAAGTATGTCCTAAGAATATTGTAGGGGTGGCTTTGTTATCATGAATAAGGGGCAAAAATGTGATGTCCAGTACCTCTCTAGTATATTAGTATCTCAGCTTGTTGCATGTGAGGGACCATGCACTTTTCTAAAAAGCAATTCTGCTTTCCTTCAGTTATGCTTTGAAGTGTCTTTGAGAATGATAACTCCAGTCATTTTGGTTTTAAAACATTGAAGTCCCCCAGATAGAGTACATCTTGTTTTAATGGTTGAAGTTATTCACTGCGTTCTTTATTTTTGACGTAACCTTTTGACTGTGAGATTAAATTTCCATGGTTATTCCAGTAATGATGTTAAATATCTATCAAAAATAGAATTGGTATTTTCTGCAAGTCGATTTGCTTCAATAAACTCAACATGTCTCAACAACAATAACAAAATAAAAAAAAGCTTCAAACATGATATTCCTCGACAAAAGACATTGGCATTTAAAACTGCTTTCCACATTAAGGGTAATGAAATTTTGAGTGGATATATCTGATTTCCACTTCAGATGGGTTAAGGTTATCTTTAATATGTTGTGCAAAGATTTAGATCTTTTGGTTGGTAGTATGTTATGACTGAAACCAAATTGAGTTGAACAACTTGGGATGAATGTATCAGATACAGAGCTAGAGTGTGACAACAGCAGATATATGTATACGTATTGCAACTATATTGTCACTGCTATACCTGTCTGCAAAAAAAAAAAAAGAATAGTTTAAATATTCACATCTGTATCTGATACATCGACTATGAGCTGAATACATGTGTCTATTTACACACACATGAATGTACACATGTATTTGTTTAAAGCTTATGATTCACTCTGGCTCCACATTAATTTTTTCACTTGTATGCATTTGCTGTCTTTGTTGCTTAAATTGATTCAAACATTAATACATGTGAGAAACCCAGAGTAAGTGACAAAGTGAATTATTAGTCCTAAGCAAATGAAAGTACTCTACTACTTATATTGAATACTTTTCTCTTCCTTGTGTGTGTGTGTGTATGTATGTATGTATGTGTATATATATATATATATTATATTATATTAAATTAGAGATAAAACCACTATTAGGCAAATCATACAATGAAAAACTTAAGCCAATACATAAGATTAATGAATTTATATTATTTTAAATATATATCAAAATTATTAAAAAAAGATAATTAGTATAACACTACGATCGTTTCATGGCTGTCCAATTCGTAAAAATTCGAGTTACAGTCATTCTTCAGGTGATTGAAATATCAGACTCTATATATATATATATATATATATATATATATAATATATATATATATGTAGAAATGAGTTGCAACGTCACTGGTGTCAAGCTGTATCGACCTTTGTCTTTCCCTTGGATAACACTGGTGGTGTGGAGAGGGGAGGCTGGTATGCATGGGCGACTGCTGGTCTTCCATAAACAACCTTGCCCGGACTTGTGTCTAGGAGGGTAACTTTCTAGGTGCAATCCCATGGTCATTCATGACCGAAGGGGGTCTTTATAATAAGAAAATATATGCACACACATACACAGAGTACATATGTGTATGCATGCATGCAGGCATATATATATATATACTTTTATATATAAGAAAGAGAGATGACACAGGAAAAAAATGATAGTTATGCTATGAACTTCATTAGCTTACAGCTGTTTCTGCTGTTCATAACATAAGCATCCTTTTTCCTGTGTCATCACTTTCTCTTACTACTGCTCTACACTCGTCTAACACTTTGTTCTGAAACATACATATATCGAGTTCTACACCAGGTTATGAATCTTGCAGTGCCTAAGCAATATATCTGTTTTGCCAACAACTTGCACATGCACGTGCTACCAGTTGAAAGCTCTGCATACCAGAAGTCAGCAAGTGTATGGACTCAACAGAAGAGAATGCGTGCCGTTTCGGGGTCTACTTCTTGACGCCATCAATGCACTCTTCCCCCTTCCCACTAACATGTGGCCCCATTTACTAGATCAATTGGCTATCAAATAAAGCTCGATATTCTTCTAGCCATTGCACATTGTTACTTTTTAAGCCAATCCAAAGGCTAGCCTTCTCCACTGTAGTTTGGATATCGGTCATGGTGGTATTTACTTTACGATGAGTTAGGCCTAATGATAACAACAGTTGCCTCACACTGTGTCCAACAAATCCTCTACATCTGACTTCGATTGGAAAATGCTCCACTTTCCAGCCTGTGTCTTCATATTCCTGGAGGAGGTTTACATAACGGTCAATCTTTCGAGCCTGAGCGGTGTCCATGTTATCTTCATATGTATGATTAGAAGAAAAAATGAGATTAAAAATCCAGGCAGATATCAATAAAGCACTCAGTTTTAAATAAATTTGGTTAAATATAGGCGTAGGAGTGGCTGTGTGATAAGTAGCTTGCTTACGAACCACATGGTTCCGGGTTCAGTCCTACTGCTTGGCACCTTGGACAAGTGTCTTCTACTATAGCCTTGGGCTGACCAAGGATTTGGTGGACAGAAACTGAAAGCAGCCCGTCGTATATATGTATATATATATATACGTATGTATGTGTGTGTGTGTATATGTTTGTGTGTATCTGTGTTTGTCCCCCTCAACATCGCTTGACAACTAATGCTGGTGTGTTTACGTCCCCGTAACTTAGTGGTTTGGCAAAAGAGACCGATAGAATAAGTACTGGGCTTACAAAGAATAAGTCCTGGGGTCGATTTGCTCGACTAAAGGCAGTGCTCCAGCATGGCCACCGTCAAATGACTGAAACAAGAAAGTAAAGAGTATATCCAGCAATCAGACAGACATCAATAAATGCAAGTAGATCCAAATATCATTTAGAAGAATCTCAAGAAATTCAGACTATTTACTGGATGAGCTATTAAGAAGTTGGCTTAACAGTTAAGTGGTTCCGGGTTTAATTCTGCTGTATGGTATCTTAGGTGAATGTCTTATGCTGTAGGTTTGTGTTGAACGAAGTCTTGTGAGCATAATTAAATAAATAACAACTGTATTGAAAGTTCATCAAATAGACTGTACATTCTATTTCTAAGGGCCAGCCTTATTCATCCATTATGTACACTGATCCTGGGTCAAAGATTACAGTCAGGATATGCATCATGTTTAGAAAGTACTGTGCAACATGTAGGCGCAGGAGTGGCTGTGTGGTAAGTAGCTTGCTAACCAACCACATGGTTCCGGGTTCAGTCCCACTGCGTGGCATCTTGGGCAAGTGTCTTCTGCTATAGCCCCGGGCCGACCAATGCCTTGTGAGTGGATTTGGTAGACGGAAACTGAAAGAAGCCTGTCGTATATATGTATATGTATATATATATATGTGTGTGTGTGTGTTTGTGTGTCTGTGTTTGTTCCCCTAGCATTGCTTGACAACCGATGCTGGTGTGTTTACGTCCCCATCACTTAGCGGTTCGGCAAAAGAGACCGATAGAATAAGTACTGGGCTTACTCCTGGGGTCGATTTGATCAACTGAAGGCGGTGCTCCAGCATGGCCGCAGTTAAATGACTGAAACAAGTAAAAGAGAGTATGTATCATGATTCAGTGAGTTTATAACTCAGTTGATCAGACAATTGGAATAGTCATTTATTTATTAGGTGGTTCTAGAGAGTGGAGTAATGGTGTGGCCCTACTGAGACTAGTGGACATTGGTGCTCTCAACATTCTTCTGAAGCTGTTGCAAGTTGAAACGTGCAGGAAAGGCATGAGCAAGGCGGGGGTTTCTGATTGGGTGATGTTAAGAGTGCAACTGGGTGTGTTGCTTAGGGTGGGGGGTGGCTTGACACAACATGGGTACTGAGAGGAGGTGTGATGAATAAGTCAGGAGTGGATGTGGTATGAGCCAGCTCCAAGAAGAGGCCATTATAGTCACAGTAGAAAAAGTAAAGGGATGAGATAATATACTTGTGTGCTAAGAGGCTGGAGTGTGTCTTTGAGTGATTTTGTTAATCAAGTGGCCTTACCCTGGACGTGCTCTTAGATGTGTGTGTACAGTAATATCAATATCCCAGGTGTAAGAATAATACACTGTTGTTATGGGTCTTACTTGAGCTTTGTAGAGTGTCCTTAATTATCGGAAGGTAAATTATTTTCTGACCCTGAAGAGGACCAGTCTTTGGAATAAAGGCTCTTTCTATTTTACGGGTTTGCTTTTGTCAGGAGAGCTCCTCTGTGATTGTGAAACTAACATTTACAGCTCTCGTTGCTCATGTTTAAAGAGGGTAGGGTGCTATGATGTTTTCTTGATACGAGTAGGGCTTGAGGGGTTTTGCAGTTGAAAAAGACAAGATCACCATTCTCTCATTGGGGTGTGCTTTTGAGGGCTTTACTCATGGAATATCATACACTCACACACCTACACGTTTGGGAGTACAAGCAATAGAAAAATGATATATGTAGAATTTTATTAGCTTGAAGCTAATGATTTACTTGGTTGCTACTCCGAGTTATCTCACTTTATATTGTTATGTATGTGTACACACACACACACACATACCTACCTAAACACAGGTTATGTTAGCGTGTTATTCTGTTGTGTGGTACCGAATATTTGCCATGTTTGCATCTTTTTTTCTTTGTGGCAAATATATTGTTTAGCATGACACATTGTATTATTACTAATTAATCATTTGAAAAACAATTAATTTAGAACAAATGACCTTTATCCATTATATTTTTTTAATACTTTACTGCAGTTAGATTTTCTTTTTCACTTTCTGTTTAGTAACTGCGTCGACTATTTCAGCGGCTGCTTGTTCTTCATTTCTTCTCTTTTCTTTGTATTTTCTTCGTCTGTAAATTATGCCACTGACGTCTTTCTAAAAGGCATGAACACCTTAGAATCCAATTTTTCCTCCCGTCAAAAATGTTAGGCCTTATGAAAAAATATTTACACTACTTTCCCCCCCCCCCCCCGGTTGTAGCCATTTCGTTCTATATCATTAACAACTTTAATATCGTCACTAAAGCTTTTTTAGAAAGGCATGAACGTCACATAATCCCAATTACATCTCTCTTTATAAATCAGTTGCTTTGTATTTATGCAAGTTATTATTATTGATTGTAGTTTTGTCGTTATAGTTATCTCGAGTCCCTTCTATTGTTTCAAAAGTTCCTTTGCCATTTTCCAGGGTCCACGTCCCGCTCGCTGCTACTCACGCAATGCCTTCTCCTCTAACCACCACTCTTACTTTGACCCTTGTCTTCCTCCCTACTTCACCCCAAGTCCACAACACTATCATCGGTGATAAAGACAACAAGAAAAAGATTTTAAAAAAATAAAATAAAATAGAATAGAATATGTTATTCGGGTAATATTCCAGTTGGAGTTTTTTCAAACTGTTATTAATTTGACAGGATCGGTCGGTGAACGAACCAACAAGGAATTCATGAAGCTTCCTGTGTTAAAAGACAAATAATAATATCGAGTGACTTCGTAGGTTTACATCGCCCCAGCGCCGCCACCATCAAGAGATCTCGACATCTCCATCTCCACTCTATGCAATGTAGTCCACTGTAAACAAGTTGTATAAACATACACTCTCACACACATCACCACCCCCTCTCCCTCGTCTCTCTCTGTCTTTCTCTCTCTCTCTCTCTCTCGCACGCACCACGCACTTGTCATCGATAAATTTCCGGATTTATAGGCTCGGCTTGGATTTTTGGTTTAGCAAAACTAGGATTTTGATTACTAATGTTTTTCGCCAAACAACTGCGTGAGTATAATATCATTCATATTCACTTACTTTCACGTACACACTCACTTATACGTATGTGTGTGTGTTCGCAATGTCGATACGTATGTGTGTGTGTGTGTATGTATTTATGCATCAATATATATATGTATGGACACATGGACACGAAACTATACAAATATACATACCCACCTCACATATATATACGAATATAAACAAAAGCAATCGAACGACCCAACGACAGAGCCGCTATGCTCAGCATGCTAGAAATAGCAGTTAGATTTACTGAAATTAAACACTACCGTCTTATGAAAGGAATGACATTGAGTAATGTCCTGGATATACGAAAAAAAATGCGATTGTCATGGTTGGAACTCCTTTGCTTTTAGATCTGCTCCAGTCGGGGCTGACAAGAGGCTAAACAATAGCACATAATTAAACATACATTTACGAATTTTTACACGCTGGCTTATATAGAAACCTACATAAACGTGTTTATATATATACATATATAAAACACATGTATATCATTATTTTGAGAAGTCATTAGCCAAAACCTGCTGAAGTTTCAAGTAAAATATATCGGTGGTGTTGTGTAACTGTTTAATCTTTTGTGTGTGATTCTCCCCTTCCATTATGGATAAAGAAAGGAAGGCCGGAGAAAACTGAATGTTTTGTGTGAGAAACATTTGTTTTATAAACAGGCGAGGCGGCCGTGTCTGAGATTACTATTTCTTCGATCTCTTCTCGTATTTCCGAACGAAACGTTTTTCTTTTACTGTGATTGTGTTCAACAACTGGTCTAATTAACATTGCGCTAATTACATGTTAGCTCTCTCTCCCTCCTCTTCGCACTCTCGGATCTTTTGTTTCCCCTCTTATTCTTTCTTTCGTTCTTTGACCTAATTGTTGAGGTGTCGCTCTTCTAAAACAAATGTTTAGGTTTCCTTTTTAAAGTTGCATCCCGTCCGTTTCAAACTCCATATGAAGTCGACAGACAGCAGCAGTGTAGTCCTCCTTCCTAGCTCCTCTCTACTCACATTAGTTCTCTAACATTTATTATTTTTATTAGTGGAGTTTTATTATACTTTCCTCCTTTCGACTGTCTTATTTTTATTTGACGATGGACATAAACTGCTTTATGAAGTCGAAAGGTTTGTAAAGTAGAAGAATTGAAAATAAAATTAATTACATTTCGGTAGGTGTGTGACGGCATTTCAATGGCTTGTTTCAAAGAAAGTAAATTAAGTTAATCGTTTTTCTTTAAAAGAAAAAACACAAAAAAACACGCTCATACACAAGTTCCTTCACCAGTTTCTTCGAAATGCGGTCCACAAAAACTACAAGGCTCTACGAATTGACACAAGTCCTACACTTATTTTATCGGCCCTGGCAGATGGAAAATTAAGCTGACCCCTGCTGTGTTTGAAACCCCCCAAATTAATAACTTATTGCTGATTTGCGAATTCTTTATGTTTTTACTGTTAAATCTATGAATAGTTTGAGGGTTATAATTGCAAATAGTCACAGCTTAAAACATGCAGTCAGTGAAGAATGGAATGTCAAAGGTTCAATCATCCATCGGATGTTTTGGCGCCACAGGACGCTGTACGCATCCCCTGTTTCCGTAGTATTAAGTAATTAGGAGACTAATTCAATTTTGGATAGTGCTTGGGTTGATAATTAGAAACTTTGGTACTTATTGTTCAGTTAGTTAAACCTAAGCAGAATTAAGACTTTTCTGGTGTATAAAACACCTGTAGTTAGGTATCAAGCCTAAGATCTGATGTCCTAGTGCCTCACACAATTAGCTATTTTATCTTCTTGTTTAGTGTAGGGAACACTGGAAGGAGAAACGCTATTGTTTAGCGCCAGTTAAGCGTTGATGAAGCCTTCCATGCCCCCAACCCCCAGCACAGTGCTTTTAGGTGGGTGATTTGAAGGAAACTTAGCTGCTAGTAATGTTAGACGTTGGAGTGGCTGAGTAAGACGTAATGTTGCTGTTTTAACTTTAGATCTTCTCTCTTTCCGGTCTTTATATATTATATATACGATAGATGTAAGTTATGTCTACCTTGTTTGGCGTGTGCTTCCCTTCTTTTGAAGATAGTGCAGTGTAGCTGAGAGGTATTTTCTAGCTGTTCGATCGACCGTGTAGCCGCTCGTTGTCCCCCCCCCCCAAGTAGAAGGAGCCTCTACGTGGTCTTTCGACCTTCGAGAAATAACAACCGAATCTTCCTCAAATCGTATTTTACTGTTTAAAATAAAGTATTGGATAATTTTTATCAGGGGGCACCTTATTTCTTGAAGAAGTAATGTTGTCTGGAGTAGGTGAGGAATTGTATGAAGAGTGGATGGATGTAAGTGTTTTGATTAACTTTTGCTTCGGTGCTGTCCGTTGGTTGAGAAAGAAGCTCATTGTCAGTTTGGTAAGAAGCGAAGAGGCGAGAAGAAATTAGAAAATTAGTGGACCTCAGTTAGGTGAGATAAAATTAGCTATTTAGTTGGAATAACTGTCTTTACGAATAGCCTTCATTTCTTTCCGTCTATTTGGACTGGTATTCTGTATGTTGTGTGTAGAAAAATATCAATCATAAATTTACTGAGGGTGATAGCACAGTTTTCTTTCTTTATACACCCATCTTCAGGTGTAATTCTTGACAATAGCAAAGAAAGCTAAATTTGATGTTGATACAGTATTATTGCTGACAGGCGTGGCTGTCTTGTAAGAAGTTTGCCTCCCAACCACAGGGTTCTGGGTTCAGTCAGGCAGCTTGGCATTTGGGGTGTCTTCTACTATAGCCCTGGGACTACTATAGCTTTATGAGTAGATTTTGTGATAGAAACCAAAAGAAGCCTGTTGATTACACACACACACATATTAGAGGGAAAAGGACATCAAAAACCAAGGCAAGCTGAGTATATCAAGTCATTTATAATAATTTAATTAGGGTAAGGTTAATTTGAAGTCTTACAGCTGATTCTGGGATATCCCAAGTGATAGGCTAGCGTGTCTATAGACACTGGGTATTCGGTCATCAGAGATAAAGCGAGTATGTATGAAAGTTCTAGACAGGGAAATTCACAGTTTATAAGGAATAAAAGTAGATAAAAGAAAACAGACAGAATAATAAAAGTTCAGAGTTCATCTTTTTCCAGAGGGTATGGATGGTGGTGTGTACTTCCGTAAAGGTATAGGTCTTTATGCTTAATCCCAGGTAAATCCAGGCAGTATTTTGAATGATGCATTCTTGTTGAAGTGATTAGCTAGTGTGCAAACGGTCTGCAGTATATAGAGTGAGGAAAACAGACATCAAGATAGAGAGAAGTGGGCCGTGAGGGAGTGGATAGAAGAGAGAGGAGAAAGAGAGAGAAAAAGAAAGACAGGAATGTGATAGGTGTGGTGGGGGTGGAGAATGAATGGGATTGAAAGTTAAGTAAAATCAAAATAAAAAAAAGGAATAAACAGAATAAAGATGGAAGCACTCCGTCGGTTACGACGACGAGGGTTCCGGTCGATCCGACCAACGGAACAGCCTGCTCGTGAAATTAACGTGTAAGTAGCTGAGCACTCCACAGACACGTGTACCCTTAACGTAGTTCTCTGGGATATTCAGCGTGACACAGAGAGTGACAAGGCCAGCCCCTTGAAATACAGGTACAACAGAAACAGGAAGTAAGAGTGAGAGAAAGTTGTGGTGAAAGAGTACAGCAGGGATCACCACCATCCCTGCCGGAGCCTCGTGGAGCTTTTAGGTGTTTTCGCTCAATAAACACTCACAATGCCCGGTCTGGGAATCGAAACCGCGATCGTATGACTGCGAGTCCGCTGCCCTAACCACTGGGCCATTGCGCCTCCACTAGAATAAAGATAGAAATAAGGTGACAGTATTCTTCTTAGGTCAGGTTTTGGTGAAGTGGAGGAGGCAGGTATTTATGTCTTGATTAAATAGGTTAGGTGTGGTCAGTGGTCAGTCAGGAGAGCTAAATAGACTAAAAGTAGATGTCCAGCTTAAGGGGGTATATACAGGATAAAACTACAATTAAATGGAGAAAGAACACAAATTAAAGAATTTAAATTTAAGGAATGAAGCAATCTGGCTTCTAAAATATTTATGTTGATAGAGAAGAAAAAGAAAGGAAAGGAAAAGCACACGTATATTGTAATGACTGTGGAAGCATTTAGGTGTTATGTGTGTTTATTTTGCTTGCATTTGGATCTGTGGAAGAATCTCAAGGTGTGAAGGAACTTATGCTTACCTGTAGAAAATGCTTCGTGTTGTTTATTGAATAATTGCAGAGAATTATGAATTAATATTTGGAGGGCTCCTTTCAGGCAGAGTCCACATGTAGAGGCACTGGCCTTGGAATGGGATGCCAGAGTCTATTATGGTCCAGCATATCCCTATACAGTACTTTTCTATTTATCAGGTGGTTGGCTAGGGACTTGGATTTGCTATGTTCTTCATATTTAAATGAGTTTAGATGTGCAGAATATCTCTGTTCAAAACTAGTTGTAGACCCGATGTAGTCAGGTAATACAATTATGTAATATGTTGTGGGCAATGCATTGGTACACTACGTTAAACCTTTTGCAGTGGGTTTGCAGCAGGCATTCGGTCCCGGATCGGCAGTTGCAGCTATCTGTCCTATGTAAGTTAGTTGTAGAGAGGGAAGATGTACTATTTATGGACAAATTAAAGTTAAGGGTGGTATTAGGGGATTGGCTCATATCCTTATTATTACTATTATTATTATTATTAGTAGTAGCCGTAGTAGTAGTAGTAGTAGTAGTACTGGTCATATTAGAGTTATTAGCGTTAGTAGTAGCAGTAGTGCTATTAGTATTAACATTCTTTTTAGCTGTACTCTGACCTTACTCAGAAGTGGGGATGTTCACATCCTGGTGGTGTTATGGCTGCAGTTTATGTTATCATGTGCAGCATTTAGTGTTTTCACTATGTTATCATTATATATATTTAGGTAGTAGGAATTAAATTTACACTTATTGGTTGAAGTAACAATAGATTCTATATTGGGTGGAGAGGAGTAGGATATTTTCAGAGTAGATCTGTTGAAAATCAAATGGTACTTATGGCTACGTGGGATGTTAAAGTCTATGATATGAAAAAATAGTTTTGGCTAAGCCAAAATTTTAAATTTTAATTCTTCAATTTGTATCTTTTATCCATTTAATTGTAGTTTTATCCTACATATACCCCCTTAAGCTAGGCATCTATTTCTAGCTGTTGCCACTGACTTCATCTAACCTATTTAATCAATGGACATAATTACTTTCCTCCTCCACCCTACCAAAACCTTTTACGCTTGACCCCCCCCCTATCTACTTTTACTCTTTATTCTTTTATTTTATTCCTTATAAACTGTGAATTTCCCTGTCTAGAACTTTCATACAGACTCACTTTATCTCTGATGACGGAATACCCAGTGTCTATAGACACGCTAGCCTATCACTTGGGATATCCCAGAAACAGCTGTAAGAGTTCAAATTAACCTTACCCTAATTAAATTATTATAAATGACTTGATATACTCAGGTTTTTGATGTCCTTTTCCGCTAATATTTACTTGCTAACATGGAAGCCTAATATGGGTCCCTAGCTCCAGCCTCAGCTGTGAACTTAGAACTTAATGAATGACCATTTATAGCACTTACTCAGCGTACCCATTTGTTTAGACCACCAGTATACTAAAACCCTCATCATCATCATTTAACGTCCGTTTTCCGCGCTAGCACAGGTAGGATGGTTCGACCGGGGATCTGGGAAGCCAGGAGGCTGCACCAGGCTCCAGTCTGATCTGGCAGAGTTTCTACAGCTGGATGCCCTTCCTAACGCCAACCGCTCCGCGAGTGTAGTGGGTGCTTTTTACACGCCACCTGCACAGGTGCCAGGGGGGTCTGGCATCGGCCCCGATCGTTTGGAACTTTTAACGTGCCACCGGCACGGAAGCCAGCCAAGGCGGTGCTGGCAACGGCCACGTTCGGATGGTGCATAAAAAAGCACCATCATATCCTCTATATATGTCTACATATCACAAAATACCTGTTACAGTTTTGGGCCTCCCGGGGTCATGGCTGGAATCCACATTTCGACTATGTTCCTGCACAAGCTTTCCCTTATGTTTTAACTTCCATTAATTTTATGCGTATAAATGTCTAAATATATATATATGTATTATGTTATGTGTATGCATGTAAGCACCTGTGTGTACGAGGATGAGGTTGCATACACACATATATTTATATATATATATATATATATATATATAGGCCGATGCCAGCACCGCCTCGACTGGCTTCCGTGCCGGTGGCACATAAAATACACCAATCTGACCGTGGCCGTTGCCAGCCCCGCCTGGCACCTGTGCAGGTGGCACGTAAAAAGCACCCACTACACTCACGGAGTGGTTGGCGTTAGGAAGGGCATCCAGCTGTAGAAACATTGCCAGATAAGACCGGAGCCTGGTGCAGCCTTCTGGCTTCCCAGAACCCCGGTCGAACCGTCCAACCCATGCTAGCATGGAGAATGGACGTTAAACGACGACGATGATGATATATATATATATATATATATATATATATAGGTGCAGGAGTGGCTGTGTGGTAAGTAGCTTGCTAACCAACCACATGGTTCCGGGTTCAATCCCACTGCGTGGCATCTTGGGCAAGTATCTTCTGCTATAGCCCCAGGCCGACCAATGCCTTGTGAGTGGATTTGGTAGACGGAAACTGAAAGAAGCCTGTCGTATATATGTATATATATATATATATGTATGTGTGTGTGTTTGTGTGTCTGTGTTTGTTTCCCTAGCATTGCTTGACAACCGATGCTGGTGTGTTTACATCCCCGTCACTTAGCGGTTCGGCAAAAAGAGACCGATAGAATAAGTACTGGGCTTACAAAAAGAATAAGTACTGGGGTCAAGTTGCTCGACTAAAGGCGGTGCTCCAGCATGGCCGCAGTCAAATGACTGAAACAAGTAAAAGGGTAAAGAGTATACATGTGTGCAAGTGTGTGTGGATATGTGTGTATGTGCATATGTTTGTGTGAGTGTATACATATGTAGATGTTGCAAATGCAAGAGGTTTTATGTCTATGTTTTGTGAGAATATAGTTGTGTGTATTTTTTATATCTTCTCCACCTATTAGAGTTACTTCCCTTCTATTCAATGGTTTTTTTTTTTTCATAGTGTTTGTTGCCATTAATAGCTGACGAATGTATTGTGGCTCTTCACTCCGACATTCGAAACTCAGAGTACTATAATGACAACCTATTACTGTTTGTTCTAAATTATAACATATTTTAAATAATCCTCTATTTCTCTAATATTGAGGTCTCATTCTTTTGTTGTTACTTTTATATATATATATAATCAAATCAAATCAAAATCGATGAACATCAATGGAATTTGTAGTTTTGTGGTACCAGTGCCGGTGGCACATAAGAAAACCATCCGAACGTGGCCGTAGCCAGCACCGCATCGACTGGCCTCCGTGCTGGTGGCACATAACAGACACCATCCGATCGTGGCCGTGCCAGCCTCACCTGGCCTCCGTGCCGGTGGCATGTAAAAAACACCATCCAAGTGTGGCTGTTCGCCAGCTTCGTCTGGCACCTGTGTCCGTGGCACATAAAAAAACACCATCTGAGCGTAGCTGTTCACCAGCCTCGTCTGGCACCTGTGTCGGTGGCACATAAAAATCACCATCCGAGCGTGGCCGTTCGCCAGCTTCGTCTGGCACCTGTGCGGGTAGCACATAAAAAGCACCCACTACACTCACAGAGTGGTTGGCATTAGGAAGGGCATCCAGCTGTAGAAACACTGCCAGATCTGACTGGCCTGGTGCAGCCTTCGGGCTTCCCAGACCCCAGTTGAACCGTCCAACCCATGCTAGCATGGAAAGCGGACGTTAAACGATGATGATGATGATGATGATATATATATATATATATATATATACATACATGCACACACACACACACACATTCATTTATATATGTATATGTGTGTTACTGTCTTGACATCATGTGATATTTGAAAATGAATCACTGATATACAAGCAGTGTCCTTCATTTCAAGGGAAATATTACTTCACTCGGAAACAGGTGGGGTTTAGTCATAGTGGGGACATCTAGTCATAGAAAATCTGTCTCAACAAATTCTGTCCGACCCGTATGAGCATGGAAAAGTGGACATTAAAATGATGACCTTCTCTTTACGACCAGTTTCACTGTATTTATCATTATACATAAAAACTTCAGACTTCACTTAAATGTTGTGAAATCATTATCATTTTTTTTTATGGTAAAGTTCATTGAAACTGGTTATGCTTTACTTTATAATGATGAAACTGCATCTGCTGTATAGCTGAATTAGTCTACTATAGCCTGGTCCTATCTTTGGCCAACATCCAAAGGCTTGTTTATTAGTTAGCAATGGTGATAAACATCTTCACACGTAATTCCTGAATCATTGTTTTTTTGTATCATTTTCGTATAATGTCATTTTCTATTGTTTTTTTTTTTATCTCGAAGAACCAACCTTTTTTTTTCTATTTTGGTAGAAATGTATTCATTGTTTAATGCAAAGCAAATGATGACATTTTGATTCTAGCTAAAGTTTAGTATACTTTATTGAATTTATGAAAAAGGATGTGCCCCTCTCTTATCAGTCATATTAGCACTGTTGCTTTACATACCTTTAATTATGTATATATTTTTCTCTCTTTTTTGGAAGAAGAAATTCTGTACAAAACCAGGTCTTCTCTATTCAAGCCCACCATTTGTCTTTTGGTAGACATCTTGGTTCAATGTGCCATTCAAGATGTTTTTTTTCTTTTTTAAGATGGTAGGGTATAACTCAATATTTGACTACTATTTCTAGCAATTTAAAAACCTGTGCAGAGGGTCCAAGTCAAAACAATGAGGAAGCCTACCAACCACATGGTTCTGGGTTCAGTCCCATTGTGTGGTACTTTGGGCAAGTGTCTTCTACTATAGCCTCGGGCCGACCAAAGCCTTGTGAGTAGATTTGGTAGACGGAAACTGAAAGAAGCCCATCATATATATATGTATACGTGTGTTTGTGTGTCTGTGTTTGTTCCCCCACCATTGCTTGACAACTGATGCTGGTGTATTTACGTCCCCCGTAACTTCTTAGCAGTTCAGAAAAAAGAGACTGATATATTAAGTACTAGGCGTACAAAGAATAAGTCCTGGGGTCGATTTGCTCGACCATAGGCAGTGCTCCAGCATGGCCGCAGTCAAATGACTGAAACAAGTAAAAGAGTAAAAGAATACCGTATTGAATACTATATGATGAGATTCAAAACTTCATTCTGTACTTAACATTGAACAATAAATAGCTAACGAGAGAGAGAGAGAGAGAGAGAGAGAGAGAGAGAAAGGAGCAGGTGATGCAAAAATGCCATGTAAAGTGTATGATAGAAAAATTCTGTGTCGATGAAATGTTGAAAGTAAGTTATGCATAGAGGAACAGAAATGTTTATCATTCTGTCTGAAATGCTGTGATATTTCTTTTCTTGTGCTAGTGCCATTGGATAAGCACCAGTGCTGGTGCCACTTAAAAAGTGCCTATGCTGGTGCCATGTAAGAGTGACAGTAAAAGCACCCATGCTGGTGCCATGTTAAAAGCACCCAGTACACTCTGTAAAGCGGGTGGCATTAGGAAAGGGATCCAGCTGTAGAAACCATGCCAAAGCAGATGAAATGGAGCCTGGGCAGTTCTCCATCTGGCCAGCTCCTGTCAAGCCACTTGGGAAGCACTCTGTTGGTTATGACGACGAGGGTTCCGGTTGATCCGAATCAACGGAACAGCCTGCTCGTGAAATTAACGTGTAAGTGGCTGAGCACTCCACAGACACGTGTACCCTTAACGTAGTTCTTGAGGATATTCAGCGTGACACAGAGAGTGACAAGGCCGGCCCTTTGAAATACAGGTACAACAGAAACAGGAAGTAAGAGTGAGAGAAAGTGGTGGTGAAAGAGTACAGCAGGGATCACCACCATCCCCTGCCAGAGCCTCGTGGAGCTTTTAGGTGTTTTCGCTCAATAAACACTCTCAAAGCCCGGTCTGGGAATCGAAACTGCGATCCTATGACCGCGAGTCCGCTGCCCTAACCACTGGGCCATTGTGCCTCCACTAATCAAGCCACTTAACCCATGCCAGTATGTAGAACAGATGTTGATAATCTTTCACTTATTCTTGTTCAAGGAAACAAACATGTTTCAAGTTTGATCCTTAATGCTATTCTGATTTCTTGAATTTGTGTTGAATCTAGATTTTGTGTTGGTATATTCCTTCATCAAGTTATTATTTATATCTTAACCCTTTCGTTACTGGATTTATTTTGAGATGCTCTGTGTTTCTTTCAATTAATCTTAAATATGACAAAGAATTTAATAAAATAACTTAGTTATCATTCAGCAAGTGTTAGGAACATAAATTGTGACTAAGGTTTGGTGGAAGATTTTAATTCAAAACTTATGAAAACAAGACATTTGTACTACAGAGTCAGTTTCAGCCAGGTTGGTAACGAAAGGGCTAAAGGGTTTTGTCAATAAAATTGGTTCCATTTCTTAAATCTGGTACTTCTTCTATTTGCCCCACATTTTACTGAACTATCCCAGTCAGTGTATTATATGTACTTCACTGTGATGTGGACTGATTGCTGTGATTTTCCTTTCTCATTTTAACCCTTTTTGTTACCATACTTCTGCTGAAATATATGACCTTTCTTTCAGTTAATTTTCAAAATAAAGAAAAATTTGATAAAACTGGTATTTGGGATATAAGTTAACTTGGTTGGAAGGTTTTAGTTTTGATTTCTTTAACCCTTTCGTTACCAACCCGGCCAAAACCGACTCTGGCTCAGTAGTACAAATGTCTTGTTTTCATAAGTTTTGAATTAAAATCTTCCACCAAACCTTAGTCACAATTTATGTTCCTAACACTAGCTTAACGATAACCAAGTTATTTTACTGAATTCTTTGTTATATTTAAAATTAATTGAAAGAAACACAGAGCATCTCAAAATAAATACAGTAACGAAAGGGTTAAAACCTGAAGTTAGCGGGTAGCTATCAATTCCGATAAAGCAAGGATTTTCTCTTATTTTGCTTCTTTTCATCTATTACTACCAGCTCTGTCTTCATTCTTAATATTGGTCATGATGTTTTTCCTTACCTTACTTATGTTGTATGTGTTATATGTGTGTGTGCATGTGTCTTTTTTTTTTTTTTACCTTGTACATTTTTGTACTGAGGTATATCTTTAACCCTTTAGTGTTCACATTATTCTGCCAAAACTAATCCTTTTTCATCCACATTGTTTTGAACTAATCATGCATTCTCTTGTAGCTATGAGATTTTGATGAGGTAGCTGTTAATTTTTGAAACGATATTGTAGGGTTGGTGTGAGAGACCAGATCTGGCCAGTTTGAACATAAAACAGGCAGAATACTTTTGGCCGGATATGGCCAGTTTAAATGCTAAAGAGTTAAGGGTGTTCTTCGGTGAAATAGGAGGATGGAACTTCTGACATGCTAACTAATTTCAATATCTCTTGGCGATCCCTAGAGTTGTTTCTTATTGCTGAAGTCATTCACATTTATAGGATCCCAGGACTGCAAGCTAACAAAGCACTTGTCAATTATGCAGTGTTCCCACTTTATACAGTGATAAGCTGTACTTACTATGATATCTATCCATTTTCTGCTTAGGTGGACAAGGCCATCGGAATTTATGATCCAGTTCATTTTTGCTATAAAATCAACTTAAGAAATGATTATAAGAATCCTATACATAGGCGCAGGAGTGGCTGTGTGGTCAGTAGCTTGCTAACCAACCTCATGGCATCTTGGGCAAGTGTCTTCTGCTATAGCCCGGGCCGACCATAGCCTTTTGAGTGGATTTGGTAGACGGAAACTGAAAGAAGCCTGTCGTATATATGTATATATATATATATTTATGTATGTGTGTGTGTGATTGTGTGTCTGTGTTAGTCCCCTAGCATTGCTTGACAACCGATGCTGGTGTGTTTATGTCCCCGTCACTTAGCGGTTCAGCAAAAGAGACCGATAGAATAAGTACTGGGCTTACAAAGAATAAGTCGCGGGTCCGAGTTGCTCGACTGAAGGCGGTGTTCCAGCATGGCCGCAGTCAAATGACTGAAACAAGTAAAAGAGTAAAAAGAGTAAAAGAGTAAATGCATGTTTTGATGAATTGTGTTAACAATAGTTGTCAGAAACTGACATTTATCTGTCCTAAGCAAGCTGCAAGTCTTGATAGTTTTTTTCAGTTTGAATTGGAATGATAAACATGATTTGGAGTTATTTTAGTCACATGTAGTAGCTACTATTAGTAGCATATCTCATTCTTTCCAAGTCTATATAGCTGCTGAAAGAAGCCATACGTTATTGGTATTTAAAACAAAGCAAAATGGTGAAAAGATTACTCTATGCCAGCCATTCCAACAGCTGCATGATGTATTCCTGTGGATTTGAGGTTTCATGTCTAGCAATTAATTTACATGGTGGTTTTGATTCTTCACCACCTCCACCATCACCGGTATTGTCACCCCCTCCCCATGGCGATCACCCCCTGTCACCACCTCATTCGTCTTCACTGTTACAGAAACCACAACTTATACATTATCATTATGAAGTGGCTAAAGCAGTAAGACTATTAGATTAAATATGTTATCAGAATTTAGTTCCATCCACTTACATTATATACTCTTTACTCTTTTACTTGTTTCAGTCATTTGACTGTGGCCATGCTGGAGCACCGCCTTTAGTCGAACAAATCGACCCCAGGACTCGTTCTTTGTAAGCCCAGTACTTATTATATCGGTCTCCTTTGCCGAACCGCTAAGTGACGGGGACGTAAACACACCAGCATCAGTTGTCAAGCGATGTTGGGGGGACAAACACAGACACACAAACACACACATATATACATATATATATATACATATATACGACGGGCTTCTTTCAGTTTCCGTCTACCAAATCCACTCACAAGGCTTTGGTCAGCCCAAGGCTATAGCAGAAGACACTTGCCCAAGGTGCCACGCAGTGGGACTGAACCCGGAACCATGTGGTTCGTAAGCAAGCTACTTACCACACAGCTACACCTATGCCTATGTTGTAATTCTTTGTTTTCCCTTCATTACAGAGTGAATAACAGCAGTACTAGTAATATACTTGGGTTTATTCGATTAATTTTACTCTCTTGCTCCAGAAAAAAATTGGCCTTGGGCTTAGTCAAAAGAAATCAATATCATTTATTGACCTTGTGTTTATGTGTAGGAGAAAAAGTAGGACAGAATTAAATGCATTATTACGGTATTTAGTTTTGTCTCTTTCAGTTCTTAGCTATCTTATCTCACTGGGGTTGGTGAAATAAAAATAATATCTGAAGTAACTTAGGATGATTGCAACTAATTATAATCACCCCCTTTGCATGCAAAATTTGGTTTTGTTTTGTACTAAAGAAAAAAAAAAATGTAGAGAAATACAGTAGCATTATATCACCATTATTATATTATTTTCCATCATTGCAAAGTAACATAGTTATTTCTTCTTTCTATTTCCAGGTAAGGAACATTTCTTGTCACTGATCTATGATGTCTAATTCAGTGAAGCAGGTAATTAAAGTTTACTTTGATTTCATGTCCTTCAAAATATTCAGAACTTTTTCAGTTTGTTTTTTTGTTTGCTTATATATTAAAGAAACAAAACAAAACAAAAAAACCTTCAATATCTGAATATTTTGGCAATTGTGAACCTTATGTGGTAGATAACCTGCTTGGACCACTTATCTCTTACTCGCTAGGTGATCATGTTACTAATTATACAACATTGTATTTATGTTTTGTTCTCTCTCTAATTAAGTGTAAATGTCTGCTTTAATATTTTGATATTAAGGCAGATATTGTACACACACTTCATATTCAGACATTAAGGAGGAAGCACTCCGTCGGTTACGACGACGAGGGTTCCGGTTGATCCGAATCAACGGAACAGCCTGCTCGTGAAATTAACGTGCAAGTGGCTGAGCACTCCACAGACACGTGCACCCTTAACATAGTTCTCGGGGATAATCAGCGTGACACAGAGAGTGACAAGGCCGGCCCCTTGAAATACAGGTACAGCAGAAACAGGAAGTAAGAGTGAGAGGAAGTGGTGGTGAAAGAGTACAGCAGGGATCACCACCATCCCCTGCCGGAGCCTCGTGGAGCTTTTAGGTGTTTTCGCTCAATAAACACTCACAATGCCCGGTCTGGGAATCGAAACCGCGATCCTACGACCGCGAGTCCGCTGCCCTAACCACTGGGCCATTTCGCTTCCATATTCAGACATAGCTGTGTGATTAAGAAGTTTAATTTGCGACCACATGGTTTGGGATTCAATCTCACTGCACAGCATCCTTGATGCATACTGTTATAGCCCTGTACTGGTCAATGTCTTATGGAATTTAGTAGATGGAAAACTGCAGGAAGCCCATTCAGTATATAATATTCATATTCCATGCTTGCCACTTCTTGAGTGCCGTAGGGGTAATGTCAACATTCCTTGTTGACATTATGACCAGTTGCTTTACAATTTTTGGAGACCTCTGGAATGAAAAGAAATCTCTTCAAAACAGGTGAGTGTTGGTGATGGGAAGGGTGTCTGTTCACAAAATCCAGGCCTCAATAACTTCCTGTCCAAACCCAGGATAATACTGGAAAAACATAAATGAATTCAAGCTCTGCAGGACCTCAACTGCTTCCCTGATAATTTGTTAGCTAAGTTCAGTTTTATCCAGTCAAGATCTAATATATCTTGATACCATGCCTTGGTTTGATGTATTTATGAGGACTAACCCCACCCAAGAATATATTTGGTGTAATCAGTCATGTAGAATCCCTGCTAGTGATAGATATGAGTTCCACCAATACAGTTTCCTTTTTCATCTGGCTGTTTATACAAGGATATGTTTGATATCATTTAAATTAAAATTTGGGCTTCTTCCAGTTTCTGTCTACCAAATCCACACACAAGGCTTTGGTTGGGCCAAGGCCATGGAAGATATCACTTACCCAAGGTGCCATACTGGGTTTTAGTCCTACTGCGTGGCACCTTAGCCTTAGGCAGATCAAAGCCTTGTGGGTGGATTTGGTAGATATGAAAACTGGAAGAAGCCTGTCGCGTGTATCCCTGAGTTTGTCTTCCACCACTGCTTGACAACTGGCGATAATGTGTTTACATCCCTCTAACTTAACAGTTCGGCAAAAGGCACTGATAGAATGAGTACCAGGCTTAGCAAGAAAAAAAAGTAAATAAATAAGTACTGGGGTTTTAATTGACCAAAAATTCTTCAAGGGCAGTGCCCCATCATGGCCACAGTCTAATGACTGAAACAAGTAAAAGATAATAGGATTATGATGTATAATGTTTCTGTATTGTTCAGTGTATATGTGAGGATATCTATCTATCTATCTATCTATCTATCTATCTATCTATCTATCTATCTATATATATATATATATATATATATATATATTTTTTTTTTTCCTCTGTCTTCCCTTCTTGGGATCTTTCCATCTCCTTGTTTCCGACGAAGAGCTCCGCTCGAAACGTTAAACCCTCCTTCCCTTCTTTCCTGAGCGTCAAATAATACTTTATTTGCTCCACGTCCTCGCGTTGCTGTGTTTTTTTCTGTGTTTTCTTGTTTGGATTAACTTTATATATATATATATATATATATAATCAGTGGACCCATGCTAATCTAGTATCAATGGGGCATGTGGAGTGCCAGATTAGTGAGTTTGCCACACCGCCAGTTGTTACATCAGCAACGTTAAGTTTACCCGACCACTTCATGCTACCATTTGAAATACCCTGTAAATCAGTATGAGTTGGTTGATAAATTGAAAAGGAAACTTTAAGTGAAAAGCAAGTGAAATTTTAATGAAGAACACATAAAATCAAACGTGAAGTTACAACAATTCTGTCATTTCTATAGTGAAGAGCTGGAATTTACAGGTGAGTAGTTTTAAATATCAGGAAGTTGGCTGTCAGGATCACCATCTTCATCTTGGAAAGTGACTGTCACAGAATCTTCTCTGAGAATTGGCAGTGATAGTGTCAGTGCATCTGTAGGAGCAGAAATTGATGGCATTCGATTTTCAAATATTAACTCCTCTGTTGCACATTTTTTAGCTATTTTTTAAAATTGTATCTTTACACTTTCCTCACCATATTTCTTTTAAAATACACTTTTTTTGTGTTTTGATCTATTTTGAAAATAAACAATTTAGAAGGTAACTTTGTCATTATTAACCCTTTTGTTACCGTATTTATTTGGAGATGCTCTGCGTTTCTTTCAATTACTTTAAATAAAACAAAGAATTTAGTAAAATAACTTAGTTATCATTAAGCTGGTGTTAGGAACATAAATTGTGACTAAGGTTTGGTGGAAGATTTTAATTCAGGACTTTTGAAAACAAGACATTTGTATTCAGAGCCAGAGCAGGTTTCAGCCGGGTTGGTAACGAAAGGGTTAAGCTGGTATTTGGAATATAAATTAACATGAATTTTTTGTGGAAAGTTTTAATTTAAATGGCATGTATCATAGAACCCAGGGCTGTCTCTTGTTAGTTGATATTAAAAGGGTTATACTAAACCATGTCATATATTCTGGTTTTCCTTTGATTAATTTATCCTAAGTGTGTATAGGTTTCTTTATTTTGTCTTCTGTTATAAAACTATGTTGCCCTATAGCTTCTCAAAGTGGATGGTGCCAACTCCTGGAGGAGGCGGTGGAAAATTTTATATGGGTACTGGGTACAAAGAGTATACTGGAGCGTCGGGTGATAAATAAATGTTTTATTTACAATTTTTATTGTGTGTAAACCATCTGATAGTTTTAGTGACCATCTGTAAAGGGAAACAAAAATACGGGAATGGTACTGAACTATGTAAACCTAAATGTAGAAAGAGATGAGAATGGTCCCTACTGGAATAACTTAAGAGTGAACAACAACTTCATCAGTTTCCTCTGTTGGGTTTTCATAGTCCCAGGATTTTTTCTTTGCTTTGTAGCTCAGCCTGAATTGTTGAGTGGCCGATGCCAGCGCTGCCTCGACTGGCTCCAGTGCCGGTGGCACATAAAAAAGCACTATCCGAACGTGACCGTTGCCAGTGCCGCCTTGACTGGCTTCCGTGCCTGTGGCACGTTAAAAGTTCCAACCGATCGTGGTCGATCCCAGACCCCAGACCCCCACTGGCACCTGTGCAGGTGGCATGTAAAAAGCACCCATTACACTCGCGGAGTGGTTGGCATTAGGAAGGGCATCCAGCTGTAGAAACTCTGCCAGATCAGACTGGAGCCTGGTGCAGCCCCTGGCTTCCCAGACCCCGGTCGAACTGTCCAACCCGTGCTAGCGCGGAAAACGGATGTTAAACGATGATGATGATGATGATGATGATGATGAGTAAATTAGGAGAATCATTAGGAATGACTTGGTTAGTACTAAGTCAGCAAGAAATCAGTTTGGAAATTAAAGTTGTAGTAAAGTATTCTGTACTGTGAGGTTTTGTAGAGACTAAAGTTTTAGGAAATGTCCAAATGTCATATTCAAGTTTATCTCATATCATAATATAATTTGATGATCACAAGGAAGTTTTTCTGTTCTTATTTCTAAAAATGTCTAGGATCATATAGAATCTGAGATGCATTGATCATCATCATCATCATCATCATCGTTTAACGTCCGTTCTCCATGCTAGCATGGGTTGGACGGTTCGACCGGGGATCTGGGAAGCCAGAAGGATGCACCAGGCTCCAGTCTTATCTGGCAATGTTTCTACAGCTGGATGCCCTTCCTAATGCCAACTTGATATTTTGAGGAATTGTTATCTCTTTCCCTTCCAAGCATACACACTCACAAACAAGATACAGGAGTTCCTTGCTTTACGGAAGTATTGCATTCCTGAAAATCTGGTCGTTATGTGAAATGAATCTTTTTATTGACTTTTATTATTATTAAGTGAGATTGTGTTCTTATGGAATTTAAAAAAAAAAATAAAATAAAAAGAAGCACAAGAAAAGAAAGGAGAACAAGCAACAAGATCAGCTTTAATATATGAAAATAACTGTTTCTAAATATACAGAGTGTGATAGACATAAAGAATAGAAAATATTTAGAGGAATAAGTTAGAGAATTAATAAGAATCATAATATTGTAAGAGTATGTTCTTACCACAAAAGATATTGATTACTGTGTGAGGAAGCGGTGGTGGAATGAGCAAAGTTGTATATATATAACCAACCACATGGTTCTGGGTTCAGTCCCACTGCGTGGCACCTTGGCAAGTGTCTTCTACTATAGCCTCTGGCTGACCAAAGCCTTGTGAGTGGATTTGGTAGACGGAAACTGAAAGAAGCCCGTCGTATATATGTATGTATATAAATATATATGCGTGTGTGTGTTTGTGTGTCTGTGTTTGTCCCCCTAGCATTGCTTGACAACCGATGTTGGTGTGTTTATGTCCCCTTTACTTAGCGGTTCGGCAAAAAGAGACCGATAGAATAAGTACTGGGCTTACAAAAGAATAAGTCGCGGGGTCGAGTTGCTTGATTAAAGGCGATGCTCCAGCATGGCCGCAGTGAAATGACTGAAACAAGTAAAAGAGTAAAGAGAGTATGATGTGATATGTTTGTGCTGTTACATAACACTCTTAATTATTATTGTAAGCTCTGGCTGAACTGAGTCTGTGACCCAAATCTTGTTTCTTGTAACTATCTCAATTCACTTTACCAATGCCTGCCTCTTGGAATCTGTTGAGCTGATCATACATTAATTGATATCTTTTACTAAGAAAGGCCATGCATTTTTACATTAGTCTTTGCACTAGTTTGTGGTAGAAAGATAAAAGCATCTGTCTCCTCTGTCTCTCCCTCTTTCCTCTCTCTCTCTGTTTACTGGAGGTTGCCACGTATCTCCTTTACTGCAAGACACCTATTTCTGCCCCCCTCTACTCATATGCTGATTTCTGTTCTCTGTTCACAAAGCCATTCTCCTCAATGATACTACCCATTAAATTGTGGGATTTTGTCTTGTAAATTATTTGGTGAACTCATTGCTGCCGGTGCCATGTAAAAAGTGCTCAGTACACATTGTAAAATGGTTGGTGTTAGGAAGGGTATCTAGCTTTAGAAACCAATTCCAAAGCAGACTGTTTTCTGACTTGCCAGCTCCTATCAGGCCTTTCAGTCCATACCAGCATGGATGATGGATGTTAAAGGATGAAGATGATAATTAAGTTTCTAATTTAAATTTACCTTTTGGCCAGTCGCCTATCAATTATGCTGGTTTGCCTTGTGGTTTGATTATGAGGGTCGACACTTCTGTTTTACTGTTTTCTTTATGTGACAACAGGAGCGAAAAAAAAAGAAAAGAAATTAAGTTTTTTTTTTTTAACCTTGTTAAGTTAGACTTTCAGGTAACGAAGTGGGATTAATTAACTTTATTTCTAAGAACAAACATTTGAATCCAAAGGCATAGTCTCTGTTACTAAGTTTATATCGTTGAAATATTTCATTTGAAATCATTCATACATATACTCTTTTACTCTTTTACTTGTTTCAGTCATTTGACTGCGGCCATGCTGGAGCACCGCCTTCAGTCGAGCAAATCGACCCCGGGACTTATTCTTTGTAAGCCCAGTACTTATTCTATCGGTCTCTTTTGCCGAACCGCTAAGTGACGGGGACGTAAACACACCAGCATCAGTTGTCAAGCAATGCTAGGGGGACAAACACAAACACATACACACACACACATATATATATATATATACGACGGGCTTCTTTCAGTTTCCGTCTACCAAATCCACTCACAAGGCATTGATTGGCCTGGGGCTATAGCAAAAGACATTTGCCCAAGATGCCACGTAGTGGGACTGAACCCGGAACCATGTGGTTGGTTAGCAAGCTACTTACCACACAGCCACTCCTGCGCCTATGTTGGTAAAATGATTAACAACATTTTCTGGCAAGGTGTCTTCTGTGTGTGTGTGTGTGTTCTTCTGTCTCTCTCTCACACACACACATATACACACAATCCTAATCTTAATCTTTGTTTGCCTATCCCCAACATCTCCCTGTGTTTAGTCTTTCTCAATGTTGTTTTCATATTTTTATTTTGTCTCTCCCTCTCATTCTCTCTTGCTTTCTTTCTTTCTTTGTTTTCTCTGTATTTTTTACCTTATTATCTTCGACCATAATGATAAAGAAAATAATTTTTAAAATGGTGGTCACCCTTCCAAAATGTCTCTCATTTTTCTTAAATATAGAAAGCTTAATGATTTTAGCTGTAATTGTTTTTGGCAGGAGTAATACATCTAAATTTTATCTCAAACATTAATGCCATCCATCTTAACCAAATATGTGGAAGAACCTTTAAGAAACCTTTCTTTTGTGACCCAAAACAATGAATCCCAAATTTTGGAATACATCATTCTCTCATTTTATTCTTTAAATATTATTAGCTTTTTGAGAGTAAACATACATAATCGCAGGAGTGGCTGTGTAGTAAGTAGCTTGCTTACCAACCACATAGTTCTGGGTTCAGTCCCACTGCGTGGCATCTTGGGCAAGTGTCTTCTACTATAGCCCCGGGCCGACCAATGCCTTGTGAGTGGATTTGGTAGACGGAAACTAAAAGAAGCCTGTCGTATATGTGTATATATATATATATATATGCGTGTGTGTATGTTTGTGTGTTTGTGTGTTTGTCCCCCTAGCATTGCTTGACAACCGATGCTGGTGTGTTTGCGTCCCCATCACCTAGCGGTTCGATAAAAGAGACCGATAGAATAAGTACTGGGCTTACAAAGAATAAGTCCTGGGGGTCGATTTGCTCGACTAAAGGCGGTGCTCCAGCATGGCCGCAGTCAAATGACTGAAACAAGTAAAAGAGGGTAAAGAGTCATGCCATATAGTTTCAAAACAAAGTAATGAGCAGAATTGAGATTCAAAAGGTGGAGGAAATATTATTCTGTTTGGTGAATATGAGTCATAGTAAAAAGAAATGTTTTGTTCATATATATAGTTAGATACACCATAAAATCTTGGCATCAAAAGATTTATTAAATATATATATATGTCTTGAAATTTTTTTTCCATCATAATCATCATCATCATCATCATCATCATATCATCTCCATTTTTCTTTGCTTGTACGGCTTAGATGGGTTTCTTCTAGCATTGCATCTCACTTCTTGATGCAGTTCTTTGTCATCTCTGTGACATTCAGCCTCTTCAGATCATCTTCCTCTGCTTCTCCTCGTATCTTCTTTGGTTTGCCTCTTCTATAATGTCCTTGGATTTTGGGCACTTCATTATCCCACTGTCTCCTTTCAAACACATCTAACGTCAATGCTAGCTCAGTCTTACCCTCTTGCAGTCTCTATTGAGTCTCCCTCATACACAATTTTTATTTAATTTCAGCTCATTTGTATTCAATTATTCATGCACACACTAACATTATACATCCAGCAGAGTATGTTCACTTCAGTTCTTTCCTTCCTTCACACTCTCTGCATTCAGTGTCAATGTTTTGCCATCATACAGTATCACACATTGTACACAAGTAACTTACAATTTGTCCTTCAAAGATAATACTCCTTGAACTTCACCTACCCCATTCTTACTCTGGTTGTTATACTCTTAGAACACTCTTAATTTGTCAGCTTTCAGTTCTAAGTTTTTTCCTTGTGTTTTGAAGCTATTGAATATATATATATTAGCTTGTGAAACCTTACTTTGGTAACCAAAGATGAAACCATACATTGAAATTGTTTTGCTTTGGCACGTAAAAAGCACCATCCGACCGTGGCCGTTTGCCAGCCTCGCCTGGCCTCCGTGCCGGTGGCACGTAAAAAGCACCAATCCGACCGTGGCCGTTTGCCAGCCTCGTCTGGCACCTGTACCGGTGGCACGTAAAAAGCACCCACTACACTCATGGAGTGGTTGGCATTAGGAAGGGCATCCAGCCATAGAAACATTGCCAGATCAGACTGGGCCTGGTGCAGCCTTCTGGCTTCCCAGACCCCAGTTGCACCGTCCAACCCATGAAAGCGGACGCTAAACGATGATGATGATGATGATGATGATGCAGGTACCATTTTAAAATACATATCTACTTTTTCATCATCCTCTCAATTTGCACAGAAATTCTAAGTGTTTCTTGCCAGAATACCTATTCATTTAATTCCACATCTTTCTATCAGTTTTGTTGCTAAGTAAAGTTAGTATAGAAACAAAACTTGAATGTCTGAGATAGTTGCTATTAATAAAATAAGTACATCTACACTACATTTGGATTGGTTTGATCTTTAGTTATCATCTGGTCACTTACTCCTGGTTTCTTCATAAAACTGGCTGGTTTCAGCGTAAAACAATATTTGGGCTGATATGACCTGTTTAAGGGTTAATGGTATCACTCTATTAAACGAATATAATGAACTAATATTACAACTACTCTGTTACTATATATTATTTACAAACTAACATTTTAAAGATAAGTTATAGCCAGAATAGTTTGGGTTTTCTAGTTATTAGCTTCATTTTCACCCCCACTTTTATTTCTTTCTGTCTTTGTTTCAAAGCACAATGTCATCATAAACCACTGAAAATGTTCTGTAGTTTGAAAAACAGAGACGTAGGCAATGGCCTTGAAAATACAAACAACTTTGTCTCTTTTTTTTCTTTTTCTTTTGTACTATTTAAAATTTATTTAGTGTTCTAAACTGAAATAATTTCTACATTTATGCTCTACAGGAGCATATCCCGTTAAAATACTAGAAGTCAACACCTGAACTGTAATGTGAAAGTGAAACTTGCCAACTAATCAAATTCAGTGAAACTGAGTTATATACCTTGTTGAAAAACAATGTTAAGCTTTCGGAAAATTTGAGCTCCTAGCTATGCATTAAGTATGGTAACCTCGTCTGTGTCATGATCTTGTATTGGAGTCTAAACAATAGACTACTCTATTCCTCTTTCAATCTGTGACCTTTTATCAATGTGAGAAATTGGATGGAAGCACTCCATCGATTACGACGACGAGGGTTCCGGTTGATCCGAATCAACGGAACAGCCTGCTCGTGAAATTAACGTGTAAGTGGCTGAGCACTCCACAGACACGTGTACCCTTAACATAGTTCTCAGGGATATTCAGCATGACACAGAGAGTGACAAGGCCGGCCCTTTGAAATACAGGTACAACAGAAACAGGAAGTAAGAGTGAGAGAAAGTTGTGGTGAAAGAGTACAGCAGGGATCACCACCATCCCCTGCCGGAGCCTCGTGGAGCTTTAGGTGTTTTCGCTCAATAAACACTCACAACGCCCGGTCTGGGAATCGAAACCGCGATCCTACGACCGCGAGTCCGCTGCCCTAACCACTGGGCCATTGCGCCTCCACTGTGAGAAATTATTTGCATGGACAACTGTTGTTAGTATACCTTACTTCTCTTCACAGTTGAATGGTAATCATTAAAAGGCATCTAGATGTAAAAATAGTTGCATAGACAAAACCTATTCAAAACCTGGTATTAGAACAAAGCCTTCGGTTGGCATTAACTCGTATCTGAGTAGTTAATCTGTTGTGAGTGATTGAGCCTCTTCATCCTAATAAGTACAAAGGGTGCCAGTACCTGAGCTGGCTGTTCAGGCCAAGGGTGGTATAGAAGAGCCAGGGGAATTTATCTCAGGGGTAGGGTACATTGAAGTGCAAGTCACTCCTTGTGTCTTTGACATCTGATTTTTGTCTCTTGATGTCTGTTATTTTGGATCTGGTCTATGCCCTTGACAATGGCATGCCACCACTTTAGGCGGTCCTTGGCGATTGTCTCCCAAATATTTGGGTCTATGGAGCAGTAGAGGAGAGTGGTCTTAGGCTGGTCTCGGAAACAGAATTTGGGAGCTCTGCATGGTCTGGTGCCTGAGGCCAACTTTACAAAGTGGAGTTGGCAGGGAAGCACATTTGAAGTATACAGATGATGTGGCCCAACCAGCAGAGGCAGTGTCATGCCATGGTAGCTTGAATACTAGGGTGTTTGACCTGGAACAGAACCACTTCATTGGTAATACAGTCCTTCCATCAAATCCTCATGATTGCATGAAGTTTGTACTGTTGGAAATGTTTGATTTTCTTCGTTGATACATGAGCTCACCATCGAAACACTACATTAACACCCTGTTAAATCACATGATGGATTAAGTCTAATACCCAAGTACTTAAGAATACAAACAGCTGCAACAAATACTGTTTGATATTTTATCCAGTAGTCTAATAATTCTGCCAATCCACTGTCCTTTAATTGATGCTTTCATTTATTGACCCCAAAAAGGATGAAAAGCAATGTAGACCTTAACAGGATTTGAACTCAGACTACAGTGAAATGGAATAAATACTATAGGTATTTTGTACTATTCTCAAACAACTCTACCAATTTACCAACTGTGGTAAATTGTTCAGAGATTTGACATCAATGCTACTGAACAGGAAAGACAACACTTGGACAAAGTTTAGAATGGCACGTAAAAAGCACCATCCGAATCGTGGCCAATGCCAGTGCCGCATCGACTGGCTTCCGTGTCGGTGGTACGTAAAAAGCACCATCCGAATCGTGGCCGAAGTCAGTGCCGCCTCGACTGGCTTCCGTGCCGGTGGCACGTAAAAGGCACCCACTACACTCACGGAGTGGTTGGCGTTAGGAAGGGCATCCAGCTGTAGAAACATAGCCAGATAAGACCGGAGCCTGGTGCAGCCTTCTGGCTTCCCAGACCCCAGTTGAACCGTCCAACCCATGCTAACATGGAGAATGGACGTTAAACGATGATGATGATGATGATGATGATTAAGCTGTAGATAGGAGTAAACTTGACTCACATTTTCTGAATTCTAACATAAAGGTTGTTTAAGAGTACAAAGTGATGGTGTTAGAAGCTTTTACTAATGTTGTTATAGTTTCCTATTCTTCTTTATTTGAATGTTGTAAACATCTTTTTGTCTTGATTAGTTATGTAGTTTTGAAGTTTTTTTTTTTGTCTCTTGGTTTCATACTTACATTTGTCTGATGCTGTCAAACTGTCCAACCCATGCCAGCATAGAAGGCAGTCAGTCATTACAAGATGATGATGATGATGATGATGGTCTCTATAATTTGTTGGGGTAACTTAATTTGAGAGATGAACAAACTGCGACCTGTGGGACTTCCAAAAATTAGTTAAAATTGTGTTAGTTGTTGGTCTGTCTCCTGATGAGTCATATTGGCCCACCTCTTGAAAATGATAGCTCATGCCTTGTCTAGATCATATAGTGGACAATTGAACAATGGAATTTTAAATTTAAGTGACTACCAAGAAGAGCATCCAAACATGTGTGTGTGTAATTAGCACAAACTACCATCTTGTCATCAGCTTCCCTTAGCAAAGGAATTTTAACCTTGAAATATTGAAATATAAAGTAAAAAGGTGTAGATAGTTGTTTTGTCTTTTGTTTGTTTTCATTCTTATTTTCTATCTTGCTTTGCAATGGCTGTCTAAAACAATTGTGTGTGTGTGTGTGTGTGTGTGTGTTTCTGTTGATATCATCACAAACCACGAATTTAGAAACACATCTGTTTGTTCACTTTGCTTGTAAAAGAAAAACAAGCTTGAACTTCTATCAGGTCATAATCATTGAATTTATTTATAGATTACTTTAAGTGATTTCCCAGTTAGTAATTGTAAATGTGAAGGAAGTCGATATTTGCCTTATCACTCTGACTTTTTCCACATCTTTGACACACAACTCATAGTCTGATTATTTTTCTGTTTCTCTGACTAGATTTGATACTGTTGTTGGCAAAAGTCTGTGTGTGTGTGTCTCTCTCTCTCTCTCACACACACACAATCATACACACACACTCACACATAGTCCCTGTCTGTTTTTCAGTTACTTTAGGCATTGTTCATGCATTGTTGAGTGATGTTAGCTTATCATGTGCTTAATACTGAGTTATTTAATGTCTTCCACTAGCAGTATGAGCAAGGGAACCTGTAGATGCTCCCTTTCTGTTTGGTCATGTGTGGCTGTGTTGTAGGTACTCTGTGTTAACTGGTTTATTACTATTTTGTGGTCCATACAGCTACTTTAGTATATTTTGCTCTGTGGCTTTTGTTGAGGTTATTCTGATATATGTTTGTTGACACACCCTGCACTTCCTTAAAAGTGTCAGGGGGTAAAAAAAAAGTGAAGAAGAAGCTACCAGGAAATTCTTTCTTAATGTTTAAGACTCCCACATCTTGTCATCATTATAATTGTTTTGACATCCACTTTCCATGTTTGCATGGGTCAGGCGGAGTTTACTGAGACAGATTTTCTGCAGCCAGATGTTCTTCCTGTTGTCAACCCTCACCTCTTTTCAAACAAGCTAATTATTTCTCCATAGCCAGACTTTGCTCTTGAAAAATACTGGCAATGAATGACGTTGCTAATCATTTGTAACTTTAATGTTATGATGTCAAGATAAGGAGACACAAACATGCACACACACACACATGTATGAATGCATACACACACACACACACACACACACACACACACACCACACACACACACACACACACACACTGTATGCTGAACTTTCAGTTTTCATCTGCCAAATCCACTCCTTATTCTGTTTTCTAAGATATAATTGTTTGAAGCCTTAATCTATAGTCCACTCCTACTCAAATTTAACTGTGAAAGGTGGCTTCTGCACATATGTTTATTCCACTCCTCTCTCTCTTGCTTAGATAACTGTAACCAGACCAGGATTTTCAGTCAACCTCATTCAAATCCTACTTTCTCCTTTCTTCTTCTAAATACATCTGTCTTCCTCAATGGCTCTCTGAATGCCTTCAACCACCAAATCTTTGATCATATTTCTTCTTGCATTGAGAACATCTGTCCTACTTCACCCTTCTCTAAGCACACCATCGTCCATGACTCAATGTTCACAACTCTTCTTGGCTTTCTTACTCACTCATTCCACACAGATTCATTGGGTACAATGACCAAATTTTCTGCAATCCTTAATTCTTTTCATAAAGTAGTGATAAGCAGATACTTTTAAAGTGCTATGTTAAGATGCAAAATCACTGCTGCCAAAACTGTTATTGGTTTTAGATAAAGCTCATTACTGAATTTAAAATAACAAAATCAATGGAAAATGGAGGTGTTGGGTTAAAATCTTGAATTGTTTGATTGTCTTGTTTTAAATTTTTAATCTATTTCTAAAAAAAAAATGCATCCAATGCGCAGGAGTGGCTGTGTGGTAAGTAGCTTGCTAACCAACCACATGGTTCCGGGTTCAGTCCCACTGCCTGGCATCTTGGGCAAGTGTCTTCTGCTATAGCCCCGGGCCGACCAATGCCTTGTGAGTGGATTTGGTAGACGGAAACTGAAAGAAGTCTGTCGTATATATGTATATATAATATATATATGTGTGTTTGTCCCCCTAGCATTGCTTGACAACAGCGGTTCGGCAAAAGAGACCAATAGAATAAGTACTGGGCTTACAAAGAATAAGTCCCGGGGTCGAGTTGCTCGACTAAAGGCGGTGCTCCAGCTTGGCCGCAGTCAAATGACTGAAACAAGTAAAAGAGTAACTTAGATGTTTATTCTGATGAGTATTTTCCTCCTCTGCACTCATATCTGACTGGCATACAGAGTCTAAGTAGCCTTGATCTCTTTCTCATCTGCAGACCCAGCCTTTACCAAACTATTAGTCATATTGATGAAAAATATCAAACAAAAACCTATAAGTCTGAATAATGTAGAAAATTCAAAATTCAAAGTATTAAGCATTCTCATTGGCATTTCACAATTTAATTATGCTCAGGTTTACCATAGGTTTCAGTCTGGTTTCTGCTACCTTAGTCAACGATTAATATCATTTCCATTTCTTCCTTGCAAGTACAGAAGACAACTTAAGATATGTTTTGATCAAATATTCTTCTTAAGCCATTCAAGTACATCTTGGTCAGAATGTTTGCAATATAATGAGAATTTTCTAGACTTTCGAATAAAGCTTCTGTTTGTGATAAAGAGACTTCTTATGCACAAAGACACATTTTGCAAAGAAATGTATACAGACAAAATAATTAAGACCAGTATTTATTTTATTGATCTCTTGACTCAGAGATAATATTGACTGCAATATACTTTATCACAGATTGGTGAGAAGTGAAATTACATTTTGTAAAGTCCATGTACCATTTCTACCACTTGTCACTATGAATTATGTGTTTGATATATTTAATATGATTTTTAGTTATAAGTTATAAAGTAATAAATATTTGGAATTTTAGAAATGAATTTTTATTATTGTCTGCTTTTAAAAAACTTTGTATCCGCTGGCACAAATAAGGAAATTTGTTCTTGTTGAAGATCCATGATAGAGAAGTCTTGTTAATGATTGATGGTTTGACAAGTTACAGTAAAAAATGTAAATTCTCATAAATCTATTGGTGTACTTGTGTAAGAAAGAGATTTAGTTATAAAATATTTACTTCAATAATTCCTATGCAAATGTCCAAATTTACTGTGGCAGAATTCCATTTAAGTTAGCTCAGAAAAGGATTTAAATATTTAAATCTAGAATCCAAGAAAACTGGTGATAGTCTGCATTGGCAATATTTAATCCAGTGGAGAATTCATAGTAAGTTGGTAATTCATAATAAGTTGCCTTGGGGAATGTAAAGTCTCCAGACTTGCTACTACCAATAGTAATTGAATTTACCAAGATTGTATAATCTCTCCTAATCTCATAGAATGGTTTAGACGTGTACCGGTGAAACAGTTATTGCAATACAGTGTCCTGATCTACAAACAATATATTCCCTCAAACAGTAGATTATTTCTCATGAAAGGATCATCTTCCACTTTCTCTATTTTGTTTTGTTCAATCAATTGTTCTGTCTTCACCTTTGATTCCTTTTCTCACATACATATATATATATATATATATACACCACTGATGCTATATTCCTGGTAAGACAGCTGCAGGAGAAGTACCTAGTCAAAAGTAAACACCTGTACTTGGCTTTTGTTGACATGGAGAAAGCCTTTGACAAGGTTATCTGATGGTCATTGCGAAAACTAGGGCTAGAGGAGTGACTGATGAGAGCTGTGCAAGCCATGTACAGGGATGTTGTTAGTAAGGTGAGGGTTGGCAATGAATATAGTGATGAATTCAGTGTACAAGTAGGAGTTCACCAAGGATCAATCCTTAACTCCCTCTTGTTTATCGTAGTCCTCCAGGCAATAACAGAGGAGTTTAAGTTGGGCTGCCTTTGAGGGCTCTTCTATGCTGATGACCTTGTTTTTATAGTTGACTTGATACCAGAATTAAAGAAAAAATTTCAGGAGTGGAATCAAGGGCTGGAATCAAAAAACCTTAGAGTTAATTTAGCAGTGTGCATGTACAACAGAGTGTATGCATCTTGAGAGAAAAGTTGGGCATAAGAGGCATCATATGTGGTGTGCAAGAGAGACGACTGTGTTAGTATGGTTATGTAATGCATATGGATGAGGACAGTTGCGTAAAGAAGTGCTGGTCTCTAACTGTGGAAGAGGTAGGCCCAGGAAGACATGGGACAAGGTGGGGAAGCATGATCTTTGAATGTGGGGTCTCACTAAGTTTTAATGTTCTAGCTCACTTCTGTTTACAGCAGTGCTTGGAAGGAAAATGTGTAGCGTATAATTGTCACATTGACCATGACAGAAAAAGTTGCCATGGCGATACCTGCTCAGAGGCCTACGCAAAGTTGCAGGAAGTGTATGGAGAGGAGTGTATGAACCACACACAAGTGTACGAGTGGCTCAGATGTTGCCAAGATGACTGAAAAAATGTTGATAGTGACGAACATTCTGGGAGACCTGCAACCAGTAGAACTGAGAAAGACATTGCAGATGAGTGTGCAGCTGTGAGGGGAAATCGTCGAATCCCCATCGGTGAGCTATTAGAAGATGTGCAGATTAGTTATGGTTTAGTCCATTATCACTGAAGATTTGGGTATGATGCGCGTGTCTACCAAGTTTGTGCCAAAACTGCTTTCAGCTGACCAAAAAGACACTCTGGTTTCAGTTGCACAAGATCTCCTTGATTGTGCCGAGAACAATGAAAACTTTGCATAGGCCTCTGAGCAAGCTTTTGGCAAAATTTGATGCAGATTCTCTGCTCAACTTTCTCTGTCATGGTCAGTGTGATGAACACCCCTACACATGTTGCTTCCAAGTACTGCTGTAAACAGCAGAAGTGAGCTACAACGTTAAAATACTTAGTTCGCATGCACAGCAGAGTTCAAGGTCAATCTGGGCCAAGTGGCTTTATTCTGCATGCTTTAGCTTCGTTACTTTGACAATAGTCCGAATACTTATTGATCAGGCCACATACATGACTTAACAATTGTTAAACTATTACTACTATATAAGTACTAAAACATTTTATGTACAATTATTTTGCCTATTACTTATAGTTCATCACTAATTTCTTTGGATTCTACCATTTCATTTCCTCATGGCTTTATGTTATTGTTTAGTCCCAGGTGTGCTCTGATTGATCAAATGTATGACCAAAGGTATTCCAGCTGTAACTATCCTCTATACATTGTCCAGTGTAGCCTCTATTTAAGATGGTAGGATATGATTTGCTTCTAATGACCAATATGATTTCCGCCAGTACTTTGCCAATCCACCCTTCCTACACTGGTACTTTACTTGAACCTGAATGAGAGAAAGGTAGTGTCAATCTTGGTGAGACCTCAGGGGACCACAAGACTCTGCTAGTTTACTGCTTGAAGATTATCTATTATTATTTTCCTTTTGATATCTTTTTTCACTACATTGGCACGAGTCAAATAACTCTGAAACACTATCTCCGTTTCTCTCATAGAGTTCTCTCATTTCTTAAGTGTCCTCAAATCTGATCTCCTCACCTTCTATGTCTCCTTTAGTCTGTTTCCAGTGTTATGAGACACTTTTTCGTCTAGACATCCTCATTCATTCACATTGTGGCTGCTTCTCTTGCAAACAAAAAACTTTGTTGTATTCACATCATACATGTGTGCAGCCTTTGTCATAAATTAACAATGTATATTGGAGGACTATGCTGTGGCACCGTCATTATTGGTGTTACCTTGTAGCTTGCAAGACTAAGATCCCCATCAACTCAGTGTGGTTACACCAGAGACAACATTTCAATAGAAATATTTTCATGAATTGAACAGCAGGAACTGCTAGCA
This sequence comes from Octopus sinensis, assembly GCF_006345805.1. Classification (NCBI taxonomy): domain Eukaryota; kingdom Metazoa; phylum Mollusca; class Cephalopoda; order Octopoda; family Octopodidae; genus Octopus; species Octopus sinensis. The sequence goes on from NC_042997.1 coordinate 44,605,911, forward strand.
ACCACTGACCAACAACAATCAAGGCAATCCCAAATTCTTCCTCCCCTTCTCCCCTTCTTCTTCTTCTTCTTCTTCTTCTTGTTCTTGTTCTTCTTGTTCTTGTTCTTCTTGTTGTTCTTCTTCTTGTCTTCCTAACTTTATCACTAATGCTTTTTAGTATAACACCTACTACAATCAAGGCAATCCCAAATTCTTCCTCCCCTTCTCCCCCCTCCTCCTTCTTCCCTACAAAGAATTCACATGGACCTTGAACCCACAAGAGTAAACAAGAGAGACAGAGAAAGGCAGAAACAAGGAGAACACCGCTTATATTTGAACACTATACAAATATTCTTTTAAAAAAACTTTTCTTTTAATTTTTCTAAATTCAATTATTTAATTGTTACAGCTGAAAAGGTCTCAAATGACCGAAACCGGTACTGAAATGTTCTTTATAAAATTATTTTAGCATTTTCTATCTTGACTTGTTTTTTCATTCATATATATATATATATTATATATATATATATATATATATATATATATATATATATATATATATATATATATATAATATATATATATATAATGTATATATATATATTGGTGTTACCTTGTAACTTGCCAGACTAAGATCCCCATCAACTCAGTGTGGTTACACCAGAGACAACATTTTTCTCATCTGTCTCTTGGTGTTATAGTACTCAGCAAACATATTTCATTAGTTTAACACTTTAGCATTCAGACTACTTTGTCAAATGTAATACTTATTTATTCATACTGCTTGGAATTAATCATGCATTGTATCATAGCCTTGAGATTACAATGATATGATTGTTTCCTTTTAGAATGAGATTGTAGAGTAGATGAGTGAGGCTGGATCTGGCCAATTTGAACATACGATAGAATATTTTGGCTGGATATCTTTACATATAAAAGTGAAGTTGTGTGCTGTCTGTCTCCTACGATTTAGATTCCTAACTACTCCCACATTTTGTGGTGCAGTTTAACCAAAACTGGGTATCTTATAGTCGTGATTCATATCGAGCCCTTCTGGGTATTAGCGCGCGTCTACGATGAGTCTACGATTTAAAAAAAAATTTACCATCATTATTTTTCCATTTTAATGCATTTTTTCGCTATTATATAAGGGAAGTAACTCTCTAAAAATGTCTACGATGAGTCAACGATTTAAAAAAAAATTTACCATCATTTTTTCCCCCATTTTTAATGCATTTTTTTGCTATTTTTTGGCTATAACTCTCTAAAAATGCTTATATAGTTATTTCCCTTACAAACCCGAACAACGCCGGGCGATACTGCAAGTAAATAACAAAGAAAAAGCCTGAAAGGCATGAAGCATAGACCAAGGGTTAAAACCAGTAAAAAGAGTTAAACTGGTTTTCTTAGATACTGTCCAAGGATGCAACAGTTGCACCTTCACAAATTTTTCCTTTTTTTTGTTGTTGTTGTTGTTGTTAATGTATACACGTTTGTAATTACACTATATTAACAAATCAAAAGCTTAGTGATTCACATCCTGTTACTAGTATTATGTTGTTTACAAGACAGAGACTTGACTATCAAATGGCCTAGTCACATAGCTGTAAGTAGGAAACAGTTCACTTGTAATGAATGTAGTATTCAACTTCTGTAAATATAACCAATGAGGGATGGGTTCTGCCAAGCTGACTTATCTGGCTGAACTGGACGAAGACAAAGATCTTAGCGCTACTATGACCCATACATGTAGGTGTACCTACATTAATTAAAGTTTATCTACATGTGTGGGCATGCCTATAACTAGTATTACAAGGACATACATATACATATAACATGCATACCTTTACTAATACATGGTTGGGAAAAAGTTCAAGGAGTATTGCTAGTGCTGGTAACAGAAGATTGATCACATGAAGAGAGAGAGAGAGAGAGCTTTAAGCATTTATATCAGCCACTAGCAGTATCGCCTGGCGTTGCTCGGGTTTGTAAGGGAAATAACTATATAAGCATTTTTAGAGAGTTATAGCCAAAAAATAGCAAAAAAATGCATTAAAAATGGGAAAAAAATGATGGTAAATTTTTTTTTAAATCGTTGACTCATCGTAGACATTTTTAGAGAGTTACTTCCCTTATATAATAGCGAAAAAATGCATTAAAATGGAAAAAAATGATGGTAAATTTTTTTTTAAATCGTAGACTCATTGTAGACGCGCGCTAATACCCAGAAGGGCTCGATATGAATCACGACTATAAGATACCCGGTTTTGGTTAAACTGCACCACAAAATGTGGGAGTAGTTAGGAATCTAAATCGTAGGAAACAGACAGCACACAACTTCACTTTTATATATAAAGATTTCATTGACCCCAGAAAAGAACAAATGGCCCAGACGATCTGGTTGTTAAGGGAAACAACTGGAATAAACCAAACTACTGCAAAATATCTTGGCTTGATGCATGATTTGTTTAGGGTGTTCCATGCCAATACACAAGCAGAGGGAGGACTGATGAGTGAATGGCAAAGCTACATGTAGCTGAGCCTTATGGGAACTACAAAGGTATGATATGGAAATGATTTCTTTTGACTGGATACAATGCAGCATAACTTTGCTGGGGAAATGGAAAATCAAATGGATCGACAAACATGGAGGGTTGAAAGGCAAATAGTGATGGGATTTGAACTCAGAATGTAGAGAGAAAAACATAAATGCTGTAAGTGTATTGTCTGGTGACCTGTTATTTAAGTTATATTATTGAGTCCCACTGCGTGGCACGTTGGGCAAGTGTCTTCTACTGTAGCCTCGGGCTGACCAAAGCCTTGTGAGTGGATTTGGTAGACGGAAACTGAAAGAATCCCATCGGGTATATATATATATGTATGTATATATATATATATATATATGTATATATATGTATGTATATATATGTATGTGTATATATATATATATATGTATGTATATATATGTATGTGTATATATATATATATGTATGTATGTGTGTTTGTGTGCCTGTGTTTGTTCCCCCCCCCCAACATTGCTTAACTGGTGCTGGTGTGTTTACATCACCCGTAACTTAGCGGTTTGGCAAAAGAGACCGATAGAATAAGTACTAGGCTTACAAAGTATAAGTCCTGGGGTCGATTTGCTCGACTAAAGGCGGTGCTCCAGCATGGCTGCGGTCAAATGACAGAAACAAGTAAAATAGTAAAAGTCTTTATTATATCAATGATGTTCTGCTTTAGCACAAGTCTACAAACTTGTTGAAGTGAATTTAGTTGATTAAATTAATGAGTCCTGCTACTTGGATTTATTATAAGAATGTGAGTATGCATGTAGAGAGAGATTATATAATTGTTCCTAATATCAAATTTCATTTTGTTTTATTTCCCTTGCACACAAGCATGCACTCACAGCAGAGTCAGTCATCGCACAACCTCACACATTTTTCTTTTTACATTCCAAAAAAGTATTTATATTCACACTTAGAGTTGCTCTATCAGATATTTAAAATTCATGAGGAGACATCAGTTTTTAGATTTTGTTGACATGTAGCATTGGGTTATATGTTTTCTTTGACTGTTTCTGTGTTTGAACTTTTGCTGGTATTCCAGCTGTAGTCATTTAGTCTTCCTGTATGTTATATCAGGACTTCTACCTGGTATATCCATCCATTTTTAATATGGTAATAGGAGATTTCGCTCATTTCTAGCACACTGAGCAGCTTAGCCTCTGCACTTCCCCCACAAGGCAACATCAAATGTAACCTGGATGGAAGCACTCCGTCGGTTACGACGACGAGGGTTCCAGTTGATCCGAATCAACGGAACAGCCTGCTCGTGAAATTAATGTGTAAGTGGCTGGGCACTCCACAGACACGTGTACCCTTAACGCAGTTCTCGGGGATATTCAGCGTGACATAGAGAGTAACAAGGCCGGCCTTTTGAAATACAGGTACAACAGAAACAGGAAGTAAGAGTGAGAAAGTTGTGGCGAAAGAGTACAGCAGGGATCGCCACCATCCCCTGCCGGAGCCTCGTGGAGCTTTAGGTGTTTTCGTTCAATAAACACTCACAACGCCCGGTCAGGGAATCGAAACCGCGATCCTATGACCGCGAGTCCGCTGCCCTAACCACTGGGCCATTGCGCCTCCACTAAATGTAACCGGGATGGAAGCTGACAAACATTTGTGTTACTACAAAATAAACAGTGAAACACTTCACAATTAACAGCACCGTTTTCAACAACTTCTGTACCGCACCTCATGTCTCAAATAAAATATGAGCACTTCAATAGGAAGCCAACACTTTTATGAAACATATTTAAAAAATTGCTGGCGAGCTCGCAGAACCGTTAGCACGCCGGGCGAAATGCGTAGCCGTGTTTCGTCTGCCATTACGTTCTGAGTTCAAATTCTGCCGAGGTCAACTTTGCCTTTCATCCTTTCGGGGTCGATAAATTAAGTACCAGTTATGCACTGGGGTCGATGTAATTGACTTAATCCGTTTGTCTGTCCTTGTTTGTCCCTTCTATGTTTAGCCCCTTGTGGGTAATAAAGAAACACATATTTAAAAATTAAGCCTCAGTGAAACTAAAAGTAGGCAGGAAAACTAAATGCAGAGTTTACCCTTTCTGTCTTAGACTGTGATTGACCCCTTTCTTGCACCAGTCACAAAATGGCAGTGCGGAACCCAAAAGCTGAAAGTCCTGACAAAATCTCAAACATGCACCTAACCATGTAGGCCTTGAAGAAATCAGAGAAGTTATCAGCATCTATCTGGTAATTATATCAGTACTGACTAATCTGCAGAATCTGAAAATTAAGAAAATATTTGCAATTCTTAAAACTCTATAAAAGCAGAAATGAAATAACATCTCATGGACAGATGTGTCTGTTTACTCTACACACTTGGAACATTTTCTTACAATGCTTTAACCTTGATATTCTACTCTCCAAATCACAAGAGAGATGCAGGCTATTAAGTCATTGAATTAATAAAAAGAGTTTTTGAATAGCTGCTCAACCTTCTAGAAATAACAGCCAAATCTCCCTCAAAATTACCTGTAAAAAAGAAAAGACACATTTGGTATTGCAGCATTAGATGTCTGGTGGTATGAAACCCCTAAAAGTTGTCTGGAATGTTTTTGGTCATAAGTTAACTCAATCAAGGCTGAACTAAGGCCCAAATGTAAAACAACACGACTGCCCAGTATGGTCAACCACTCCCACCTACAAACCTTACGATGTGGGTACAGCTTATTTTCATAACAAATCCTGAACCCCATACTCTCATGTCATCACATACACCTCCCTGCAAAAAAAAGAAAACCCTATATAAATAAACATAGGTACACAAGTGGCTTTGTGGTAAGAAGCTTTCTCCTAACTACATGGTTCCAGGTTCAATCTCATTGTGTGGCACCTTGGGCAAGTATCTTCTACAATAGCCTTGGGCTGACCAAAGCCTTGTGAGTGGATTTGGTAGATGGAAACTAAAAGAAGCCTGTGGTGTGTATGTGTGTGTGTGTATATATATATATATATATTTTATTATAGCTATATTATAGCTATATTCTTTTATAGGTGCAGGAGTGGCTGTGTGGTAAGTAGCTTGCTAACCAACCACATGGTTCCGGGTTCAGTCCCACTGCGTGTTATCTTGGGCAAGTGTCTTCTGCTATAGCCCCGGGCCGACCAATGCCTTGTGAGTGGATTTGGTAGACGGAAACTGAAAGAAGCCTGTCGTATATATGTATTTGTGTGTGTGTGTTTGTCCCCCTAGCATTGCTTGACAACCGATGCTGGTGTGTTTACGTCCCCGTCACTTAGCGGCTCGGCAAAAGAGACCAATAGAATAAGTACTGGGCTTACAAAGAATAAGTCCCGGGGTCGATTTGCTTGACTAAAGGCAGTGCTCCAGCATGGCCGCAGTCAAATGACTGAAACAAGTAAAAGAGTAAGAGTATATATATATATGTCTGTGTCTGCCCCCCACCAATGCTTGGCAACAAGTGTTGGTGTGTTTATATCTTTGTAACTTAGTGGTTTGGCTAAAGAGATTGATAGAATAAGTACCAGCTTTAAAAAAATAAACAGTACTGGGATGGATTTATTCAACCAAAATTCTCCAAGGCGGTGCCCCAGCATGGCCACAGTCTGATGACTGAAACAAGTAAAAGGATAAAAGAATATAGCTATAAAACATCTCTAGCAAAGGTAAAAAAAAAATGAAATAATATAAAAAGCAGATTGAGAAATAGGTGCAACATCAATAGTCTCATTAGTCCTGCATTCATTGTGTTGGGAATGGATGCAAACCATGATAGCAACAACTGTCGCATTCTAAGTTCACCATGGCTAGTTCCCTCTGTGACCACCACCACCTAAATCTACAAGCATCCAGAAATAGTTTGGATATTGGAGGTAATTCCTCTCCAAATTAATATACTACACCCCATGTGATTCATCATCACATATCATTGTTTGCTAAACCCTTTCGTTACCGTATTTATTTTGAGATGCTCTGTGTTTCTTTCAGTTAATTTTAAATATAACAAAGAATTTAGTAAAATAACTTAGCTATCATTAAGCTAGTGTTAGGAATATAAATTGCAACTAATGTTTGGTGGTATATTTTGATGCAAAACTTATGAAAACAAGACATTTGTACTACAGAGCCAGAGCTGGTTTTGGCCGGGTTAGTAACGAAAGGGTTAATGGCCTTTATCTAGGCAGAAGCATGATATATCTGGAGCAATAGATCTATAGGTCACATCTTGTCATTCAGTAGACTTCTCAAGTGCTAAGATCTACTTGATCAAGACTGACTCAGCACTCTGCTATACAATCGCCATCTCGAATATTTGCAAATCTTTTTGTGAATTAAGTTAAGGCCCCATGAACGATGTTTTATTTGAAAGTATTGTTTGTACACTAACGATAATATTTTAAAGATTTTTGTTTTAATCCCAAAAGATCAAACTAATATCCTGTGAGTCGTTTCTTTTTCCTTCCATTACAAATAACTATTATCATGACTTTTTTCTTCCTACATGCAACTATTCTTCTTTATCTTTTACTTGTTTCAATCATTTGCCTGTGTCCTTGCTGCAGCACCACCTTGAAGGGTTTTAGTTAAACAAACCGACCTTAGAACTTATTTTATTTTTTTAAGCCTATGTATAGGCTATAGTAGAAGACTCTTGCCCAAGGTACCACACAGTAGGATTGAACCCAAAACCACGTGGCTGGGAAGGAAGCTTCTTACTACATAGCCATGCCTGCACCTTTGCTGACTTTTTCAAAAATATATAGTTGATTAGGTACTATTTTACATACTTAAGTGATTTATTTGATTTCATTTAGTTCTTCGTTTTCCTTTTTGCCTGTTTAATACCAACATTTTCCTAATATCATTTATTTCTTATTTTTTTGTATATATAATCGTTTTCTGTGTTTGGCCTCATAACAGAGTGGTCAGCGCCGGCCGGCCCACGCTCGTTTAGCTTTTCTTGAATGGCAACAGGTGTCTCGCTCATTTAGTTGTTTAGCAGTAGGAAAAGCATTTTTATGTGAGAAAAAAAATCTAAATGGCATAGTACATGTAATATTTTGATTGAAATTCAATGTTTTACTGATTTTAATTTATTTCACTTTAAGTGATTTATGAAAAAAAAAAAAAATCATAGTTTCATTGGTTTCAAATTTGAAACTGCATGAAAGCAATTGGTAAGAGAAGAAAATGTGAGTCAAAATATCCATTCTTAGACATTCCTTCAACCCCAAAAGTTAATAATATTGTTATATCATTTAACCCTTTCGTTACCAACCTGGATGAAACTGGCCCTGGCTCTGAGTACAAATGTTTTGTTTTCATAAGTTTTGAATTGAAATCTTCCACCAAACCTTAGTCACACTTTATGATCCTAACACCAGCTGAAAGATGACTAAGTTGTTTTACTAAATTCTTTGTTATATCTAAAATAATTGGAAGAAACACAGAACATCTCAAAATAAATACAGTAACAAAAGGGTTAAAGCAGATATTCAAATTTGGGATGTTAAATTGAAATATTAGAACTGAAAAAATGATAGTTATAGCTTAATGGTAGGTTGTAGTTTAAATTCACAAGAAACCACTGAATGAAAATCAACTGTAATATAATGGTGGAAAGTATAGATATTGCAAATCTCCGGTTCTCATTTATTCCTTGTTTAAAATATAAAAACACTGAAGAAAACTTGGAAAAATATATACAACCTTCCTTTATATATATGTATTTATATAATTAGTTTATCATTGCAATTGTTGCTCATTTCTTGGATTGGCAGAGAGAGATTATTTTTAGTGCAAACTAATAGCAGTGGGAATAGTATTTGAGACTTTGATGTTTGAGCTTTTCTCAGGTGCATAGCAATTAAGGTAAGTGAAGAGAAAGGAAGCTTTTGTTGCTGACTAATCCCCCGAAATATACACCTTGCCTTGCAATCAGTCAGTTTAACCTTCCATCCTCCTGGTGTCGATAATGAGGGTCTTAATATACAGTTATTAGCAATTTTCTTACCTTACATCATTAGGTAGAAGGGCAGGTTTTTTTTCATGAGAAATATAAAGAATATTTCCTTTTAATTAATCTTTGTGGCCCTTTATGTACTGCTTGTATTTGGGTTCAGTGGTGTTTAGGGGATGGTAGACGAATGTCATCTTCAATAGGATGCCAACCTTCTGCAGGTATCATTTCCTATGATTAAGATTGAATTCAGCACTAGAAGCCAACAAAGCATCTCTCACTTTTAGTATTTCTACTTCCTTCAACAGTGGAACACACCATTGTATTGGTTCTGCTTACAACCTGGTAGACTAACACATTCAAAGAGTGAAGGCATACCATATTGCAGTGTTGAAGACACCAGTTAGTTTTATCTCTTGCATACATTCTTATTTCTTTATCGCCCAAAAAGGGGCTAAACATAGAGGGGACAAACAAGGACAGACAAAGGGATTAAGTCGATTATATCGACCCCAGTGCATAACTAGTACTTATCTAATCGACCCCGAAAGGATGAAAGGCAAAGTCGACCTCAGCGGAATTTGAACTCAGAATGTAGTAGCAGACGAAATACCGCTAAGCATTTTGCCCGGCGTGCTAACGTTTCTGCCAGCTCACCGCCTTCCATACATTCTAATTAGTACCTCCAAATCCAGTCTCTTGTAAACCAACACTGCCTCTGCACTTAACAAATTTTCTGATGAGTGTCTCATTATCTCAGTTACTCACACCACATCTGGATATTGCCCTGTTGCACCAGAAGTCAGCTGGCTGGTCAAAAGTTTACCAGTTATAAGCTAATGTCCTGGATTATGCATTTGTATTATTTCTGACCCATGAGATGTAGTGACTAAACTAGTGACTAAAGTCATCCTGCGAGGTATGTTTTGTTACATCACATGCAATAAAAAATCCATCACACTGAAATTCCCAACTGGGCTTTTTCATAGCGGCTTATCAACCTTTCAGGCAAAGAATATGGAGATACATGTGTAGGAGAAAATCTCGCACCCTCACAAAGTGGATGTCTTCTATCCTACACAGCAACTCCTGCAACATGAAACTGCTGTTTTTCACACTATGCAATTCAGAGGAGTTTTCTTTCCACCCAAATTGCAGTTGGTCTTTTAGGTCTCTTGACAAAAGAACTCTATGAATTTTGCACAATCTTCCATTTCCATTTCTTAACTACATTGGGTCTGTAGGCAGTACTCCTCATGGAGGGAACCCCCAAAAACCCACCCACATTTATTATTGGCTTTGTATCTAGATCCACGCTGTACACTGTAGATCTCTTTCAAACCTGTTCCCACCTTTATTCCATCAGATTTACTATCATATACACATACACCCTAGGTGTGAAGTATCCTCATTTGCTATAAACTAAGATGGCCACTGGCTCTGAAAGTGTTCCATTATCCCCAAACATTGCATCATAGTTCTAGCCCCTGTCCTTGCCAAACGCTTTGATCTCTCTCTCTCTCTCTCTCTCTCTCTCTCTCCCTCTCTCTCTTTTATCAGACTATCATACTCTTACCATCCCAAAGGGAGTGATTTGTAACCATTTACACAAAAATGCTTGTAACCATTTAAGAACATGATCCACATTGGTCTCACTGGTCACAGAATGGCTGTGGGCACAGGAACTTTTCTCTTGGTCAAATTAAACCAATGCAATACATGGGTCCAGTTTCTATTTATTATATCTATTAATTATCAAAGTTTTGAACTCATAGAGAGTTTCCAGTATTAATTATTAGTTGTTTACCATGAAAGACATTAATTAGTAGGTGCAGTTGAGCTAATTTGCAAGTGGTTTTGGTTACAGATTTGTCTTGTACTTGCACTGCAAAAGCAATTGCAAAAATTATGTACGTTACAACTCTCTATATCATTTGTCTCTTCTTTTTTGGCTGTCACTCATAATCAATTATGAACTGGTAGCAGATTTTTTTAAAATCTACACATGCATGCAAATACACATACTCATACATTGGGGGAACTTCAACAATTTTTTGCCCTTTTCTTTGAGGTTGTAGACCAAAGATACTGGCATAGCCCTCACTACAAGTATTGCAAAAAACTTTTGTACACCTGGTAGAGTAAATCTTAACTGTTTTTCTTTCTGCTTTTCCTTTCAGTTGTTCTATTCCGTTTCATTTGGCAACACTTTACACCTTTTTTTGTAGCCCTTTTACCATTTTTTGCAATCAGTCTTTGACTTCTCCCATGCATCACAATCAGGTCACCTGCTACACTGATGACATCCTTTTAAAGATATGGCTGCCTGGACATATTTGTGGAGATTTCAGACCCTTTTTCAATTGCCAGTGGAGTAAGACAGGGTTGTGTACTTGCATCAACACTCTTTACACGTATTCTGGATATTGTTCTTCAAAGATGGCAAGTAACCTAACAGTGAGAGTGGATGGTGGCTTGTGGAACATGCCTAGATTAAGATCTACCAAGAAGTGCTTCGGTATGTGTAGTTTGTGAAATTCTTTCCACTGATGATTCATCCCCTAATGACTCATTCCCAAGAAGATATCCAATGACACACCATTTTGAATGTACAGTATCAGATTTTGACTTAGTAGTAAATGTGAAAAAGATTGAAGTCTTGTGCTGACTTAAATCTGGAGTGCTTGAATATGACTGAACCTCTGGCCATGATTGCAAATTAGCTGCTAAGTGTTGTGAGAAAGTTGATATATTTGGGTTGTAGGATTTCTGATGAGAACAGCCTAGATATGGGGAGGGGGTGTATTGCTGCATAGAGTTGGTTGAGGTTGCTTTTGGGGGAAGCTCAGTGATCAATAAGGAAACAATATGCTATTAAACTATTGACAAAATCCTGAGTTTACTGAGCAGTAGTACTACCTGTCTCTTGTATTCTGCAGAGACCTACACTGTATTGTCAGCATCTAAAAAAATTAACGAGCTCCCAGCTTTGCCAGCTCTGATCTAAAACAAACATTTATTGCTGAGACTAGATCTCCTACTAGGAAGTCCTCAGCTTGCAAATATGTCTAGTGATGTGGCTATTCTGAAGGAATTGGAGTTGTGTACTAGGTAGGGCATGTGATGTGGAGGCGCAATAGCCCAGTGGTTAGGGCAGCGGACTCGCGGTCGTAGGATCGCGGTTTCAATTCCCAGACCGGGCGTTGTGAGTGTTTATTGAGCGAAAACACCTAAAAGCTCCACGAGCCTCTGACAGGGGATGGTGGTGATCCCTGCTGTACTCTTTCACTACAACTTTCTCTCACTCTTTCTTCCTGTTTCTGTTGTACCTGTATTTCAAGGGGCCGGCCTTGTCACGCTGAATCTCCTCGAGAACTACGTTAAGGGTGCATGTGTCTGTGGAGTGCTCAGCCACTTACACGTTAATTTCACGAGCAGGCTGTTCCGTTGATTCGGATCAACCGGAACCCTCATCGTCGTAACCGACGGAATGCTTCCAAGGGCATGTGATCCATGTGGATTATACTTGGATAATCCCAAGGCTATGCTCAACAGTGAGCTGAAATGTGGAAACTGTTGAAGATGGTGCTAGAAACTCTTTCTGTTTCTTAAAGTGTTGGTTTTTGTCAAGCACCTACATTTTGTAAATTCTACATATTGATACGTTAACAGCATAGGTATATAAATAAAACTGACATTTTAAACATTTGTAGACACATTGCTGTTCTGGATAATTGGCCATTATTGAACATGAATAGAAATTAAATCCACACTAATCATTGAGAAGTCTTACAACTGCATATTAGCACATATCTTTTATCTTTTACTTGTTCCAGTCATTTGACTGCGGCCATGATGGAGCACCGCCTTCAGTCGAACAAATCGACCCCAGGATTTATTCTTTGGAAGCCTAGTACTTATTCTATCGGTCTCTTTTGCCGAACTGCTAAGTTACGGGGATGTAAACACCAGCATTGGTTATCAAGCATTGTTTGGGGGACAAACACAGACACACAAACATATATATATATATGGTTGGCGTTAGGAAGGGCATCCAGCCGTAGAAACACTGCCAGATCTGACTGGGCCTGATGAAGCCTTCCAGCTTCACAGACCCCAGTTGAACTGTCCAACCCATGCTAGCATGGAAAACGGACGCTAAATGATGATGATAATGATGATATATATATATACATACACATACATATATACGATGGGCTTCTTTCAGTTTCTGTCTACCAAATCCACTCACAAGGCATTGGTTGACCCAAGGCTATAGTAGAAGACACTTATTTGCCCAAGGTGTCACACAGTGGGAATGAACCCGGAATCTTGTGGTTGGTAAACAAGCTACTTACCGCATAGCCTCTCCTGTGCCTATATACATATGTATATGCATATATACATACGTATATACATATATATATATATACATATACATATATATATATCATCATCATCATCGTTTAGCGTCCGCTTTCCATGGGTTGGACGGGTCAACTGGGGTCTGTGAAGCTGGAAGGCTTCGTCAGGCCCAGTCAGATCTGGCAGTGTTTCTACGGCTGGATGCCCTTCCTAACGCCAACCACTCCGCGAGTGTAGTGGGTGTTTTTTTACGTGCCACCTGCACAGGTGCCAGACAGAGCTGGCAAACGGCCACGAACGGATGGTGCTTTTACGTGTCACCGGCACGGGGCCAGGCGATGCTGGCAACGGACACGAACGGATGGTGCTTTTACGTGCCACCGACACGGGGCCAGACAGAGCTGGCAACCGGCCACAAACGGACGGTGCTTTTACGTGTCACCGGCACGGGGCCAGCCGAGGCTGGCAACGGACACGAACGGATGGTGCTTTTACGTGCCACCGACACGGTTGCCAGACAGAGCTGGCGGACGGTGCTTTTACGTGTGACCGGCACGGGGCCAGGCGAGGCTGGCAACGGACACGAACGGATGGTGCTTTTACGTGCCACCGACACGGGGCCAGACAGAGCTGGCAAATGGCCACGAACGGATGGTGCTTTTACGTGCCACCGACACGGGGCCAGACAGAGCAGGCAAACGGCCACGAACGGACAGTGCTTTTACGTGTCACCGGCACGGGGCCAGCAGAGGCTGGCAACGAACACGAACGGATGGTGCTTTTACGTGCCACCGACACGGGGCCAGGCAAAGCTGGCAAACGGCCATGAGCGAATGGTGCTTTTACGTATCACTGGCACGGGTGCCAGACGAGGCTGACAGCGGACCAGAATATATATATATATATATATTGCTGTAGTTTCAGCTCATAGCTGTGGCTATTCTGATGCACCATCGTTATGCTACACTGTTTTTACTGAGAGCCTCCTCTAATATGTGGGACTTGATGAAGAATGGAGTTTGATGTAGCTACTCTCATTTGCACCTCTTGCTGTGAGGTAGGCTCATATGGGACTCTTAACAGGAAGATGTCTAGCTTTTATTTAGAAACGCCTACATCTACTTTGTGCAGGTTCCTTAAAAAGCTGTAGGCCCCTGAAACCCAGGCTGTCGCAGTAGCGTGATGTCGTTGCTGGGATCTTTGGTACTATGCAGTGTCGTCCCGTTCTAGCATTGGTGTAGCCTTCAATACCAAAATTTGGCACAATTCCTTCCAGGATCTTCCAGATATATATTACTGCATGCCTCTGCCGGCTTCTCTCCAGGGAGTAGAGTCTTAGCTGTTTCAACCTTTCCCAGTAGCTGAGCTGTTGCAAAGAGATGATCTTCTTTGTGAAACTTCTCTGGATTGCTTCAAGGTCCGCTGTTAATTTCACACTGGTGGGTGACCATAACTGTGAACAGTATTCCAGGCATCTGAGGACGAATGTCCTCCAGAGGACCATCATGGTTTCTTTATCTTTGGTTCTCATTGTTAATAGAATCCATTTAGCCAGTTGTCTGCACTTTGTCGCCATCCTGGTAATTTGCACTTGGAAAGAAGTATCATCACTCATGTCGATACTCAGGCCCCTCACTGATTTAGGCTCTGGGATTGAAATTCCCTGTGGACCAGTGTACCCTGTAAGTTTCATATTCAGTTTTGGACGCTGGTAGCACAGGGCTTGGAATTTTTCAGCATTAAACTACATATTATTATCCTTAGTCTATCTGTAAATTCAGTCCAACTCCTGCTGCAGATGTGCAACATCGTTGGGGTTCTGTATTTTCTGCGAGACTTTCGTATCGTCTGTATAGCTTGCAAGAGTGGCTATCCGGGCACATGCGGACATATTTGAGAGGGCCACTATAAAAAGCAGTGGTCTCAAGACAGTGCCCTATGGAACACCATTCACTATTAGTATTTTCATAGAGGCGGCTCCATTAGCCACTACTGCTTGACTTCTATCTTTCAGAAAGTCATGTAACCACTCTCCAAGTTTTCCAGCTATGCCAAGATCATGGAGTTTGTGGCATATCATACCGTGATCCACCTTGTCAAAGGCTTTTGCAAAATCAAGGTATATTACGTCCACATTTGAGTTGTTGAGTAACTGCCTCAATACCCAGTCATAATGTTGTCAGAGCTGGGTCAGGTAGCTCTTACCTGGCCGAAAGCCATGCTGGGTATCACTCAGCAAGTTATTTTTTTCAAGGAATGCAATTAGTTTCCCTCTAACTATCCATTCCATGACTTTGCTGATGTGTGAAGTCAGAGAGATGGGCCTATAGTTTTTGGCATCTGCTCTGCTTCCCCCTTTATGGATTGGGCATATTATTCCCTCCTTCAGCTTGCTTGGCAGTCTGCCATTTGCAAGAAAGCTCTGGGAGAGAATCTGGAGGGGTTTTGCCAGGGCATGCTTACATGATTTGAGGAGGATTGCTGGTAAACCATCAGGACCAGCAGTTGAGTTTGTGTCCACTTCATCTATAGCTAGTAGTACATCTTCGCTAATGTCAATGTATTCCATTGTAACTGCCTTGCTGGTTATAAGTGAGGTGGCAAAGAAGTTCACTGGTTTATTCACTTGTCTGTGTTCCAACGGGGTGGTAAAAATACTTTTGAACTAGTCATTCAGTACCTCACTGATCCTTGTTGGACTGTCTGTGAGTGAGCCATCCTTTTGGAAGAGAGGTCCTATCTTGCAGAATACTGAGGCTGTTTCTTTTACATAATGAAAAAAGGCATTTGGGTTTGACTTAATGTTTTTTATAACCCAGGCTTCTTTGTCTGCTTTCTCCCTCACATAGGATTGTTGCAGCCTTTTTTCAATCTCCATCAGTGTTGTTTTTAGGCGGGACCTTTTGCTACTTTTGGAATGTTGGTTGAGTCAATTTGCAACCTTTGTCCGTCGTCTCATGAGGATCTTCCTCTCCCTTGGAATCTTGTTCCTATTTGTTTTGGCCTTGTGCTCTGGGACATATTTCTGGCATATGGCTTGCACAACAGACATGAAACATTCTAGTTTCATGTCATTGTCTGGTGTGGAGAGACATTTCGGCCAGTCCTCTCTGAGGATCTCTTTTTAGATCGATTTCCAGTCTGCTTTGTGGAAGTTCAGATTGGAGAGATTTCGGGTGCTTCCTTTAGACTGTATGTCTCTGGTTACTTTCGGCCCAAACATAGACAGCTCTATTATGTTGTGATCCAAGACTAACGTCAGCGTCACTTTCACATCATGAATGATGTCCATATTGTTCGTGACGCAGAGATCCAGAATGTTATTCGCCCTAGTCAGTCTGAGTACGTATATATATATATATATATATATATATATATAATTTATGTGAAATAGAAAATGAATAATCTTGTAGTAGATTAATCAACAGTTTAACCGATACCTTAGTAGCAAAAATCACAGCAGTAGTAAACAGCACGGTTGGAGGTACAACCATCTGGCGTTGCAACCGTGCGTTGGGTGGTGCGGATAATTGAAATTAAAACATTATTGGTGATTGAAGAAATGGAGCTGAACGCAGATGAACAGGAATCGTTTATTTCATTCACACGTGTTTCGAAAGGCACAAATTACCAAAATCCGATTGAATAATGGGACCATATGTGTCTTTCTCTTCGAAGAAGAAAAAAAGGAAATTCGTTGGAAAAAAACAAAAACAGAACAGAGGCGGAGAAAAAACAAATCGAACTGTGCTCCTAAGAGCCCATGGCGAAACTGTTATCAGTGTATGTTGAGAAACCGTGGCTGAAGAATTCAACGGGTCAGTCATCGGTCAATCATGTGGGTGAGGTGTATAGATGTTCTTTGTGACCGAGAATAAAGATCTGACTATTTAAAGAATATTGGATGTTTTATAAGTGGCGAGAAAAAATCTACTTAGAGACGTGTGTGTGTGTATACTGTTCTATATTTGTGTGTGTTGGCGTAGGGGTAGAAAAACATTTTATGTGTAATGTGTGCGTTTGATCGTTCGGCTGTCAGTGGCTACTGCCGTGAAACCTTGGGTGGCAGAAGAAAAAATAAAAAAATTATATAATATATTATGTTTTATGTGTGTGTGTTCATCTAGCCTACCTTGTCAAGGAAAACCCCCGCTGGAAAAAACCAAGCCCCGTTTGTCTTACATGAGTAATCCCCTTGCAGTGGTCAATCGTAGATATCTAAAGGCTATTCAGAATTTGTTTACAAGGTTTGTAATCCCCTTGGTAAGCAGATTAGAACTAACCTCCCCCTCATGTTTAGACAAGCCATCGCCAATAACTTCCCCAGAAAGAAATTCAAATATTACTCCACGGTTAACTCACATAAGTTAGGATAGCTTTTCCAACACTAAAAACCTCGCCCAGATAATCGCCTCCATAATAATAGGCTACTTACTAAGACCCTATCACCTTTTTCGGAGGCAACAGCCTCTTCCGCTCCCGTTTAATGCTCAGTAGGAAATAATATAGTAGTAATAATATATGAGAGCCAGTACAGTGACACATAATCTCAGCTCCAGCCAGGGAGTACCACTAGGGGTATAGTTATAAATAGGGGTGTTGTGGTTGACGGTAACAATGGGAGTAGGGTAGAGAGCCCCATTAGCATCACCAGCATCATTTCCCGCATAGCAGTACCACGGGCAGTAGCAATGACAGCACTCTGATAGATAGTGGAGAATCAGGGGTTATTCCTATAGTTAATAGTGACGTAGTGGAAAATAGAGTAGTAAGCGGCTGCAGGTCTCGGAACGGATATAGTGACAGGAACGCAGTTCTAATTTCAGAACCAATCCTAGCAGATTAAGATTCACGTCGGCGAACTCCAAGATCAAAACGCCGTCTACCAATGCAAGGTTTACCCGGACTC
The DNA here is from genome assembly GCF_006345805.1 of Octopus sinensis. Lineage (NCBI taxonomy): Eukaryota > Metazoa > Mollusca > Cephalopoda > Octopoda > Octopodidae > Octopus > Octopus sinensis. Next base: position 44,623,673 of record NC_042997.1, read on the forward strand.
AGATGCCTTCAGTTATGTAGGGGCATCATCCTCAAGATTGTCTTTGCGTGTCTCCAACCATTACGCAACTTTCGGGCGTGAACAAGCGCCAGACCACGGGGGACTCAGTAAGCTAATATGGCGACTGAAAGATGCGAACTTAAGCTATGGCTGGAATGGTCAATTTTGTCGGTGGCCCTCCCATTTGATAGGGGCAGAAGACAGTGCAACCTTTGTGTCTCCGAACTCTTCCATATTTTGTTTGCCAGAGCCGGATGGTAAACGGGCTCTTACAGTCGGCTTTTGATGCCCCCATTGGCGGCGTTACAATTATCTGGCCTTTAAATAGCGTTTATAAATAATACCGGCACCCATAGCCCTTGGTAACAAATTCTGAAATAGCCTTAAGATATCTACGATTGACCACGCAAGGGGAATTACTCATGTAAGACAAACGGGGCTTGGTTTTTTCACAGCGGGGGGTTTTTCCTTGACAAGGTAGGCTTAGATGAACACACACACACATAAAACATAATATATATATATAATTTTTTTTATTTTTTCTTTGCCACCCAACGGTTATCACGGCAGTAGCCACTGACAGCCGAACGATCAAACGCACACACGTACACATAAAATGTTTTCTACCCCTACGCCAACACACACATATATAGAACAGTATACACACACCACGTCTCTAAGTAGATTTTTTCTCGCCACTATAAAAAATCCAATATTCTTAAATAGTCAGATCTCTATTCCGGTCACAAAGAACATCTATACCCCCTCACCCACATGATTGACCGATGAATGACCCGTTGAATTCTTCAGCCACCGGTTCTCAACATACAATGATAAACAGTTTCGACATGGGCTTTAGGAGCACAGTTCGATTTGGTTTTTGCTCCGCCTCTGTTCTGTTTTTTGTTTTTCCAACGGATTTCCTTTTTCTCCTGAAGAGAAAGACACAATATGGTCCCATTATTCAACGGATTTTGTAATTTGTGCTTTCGAAACAGTGTAGAATGAAATAAAACGATTCCGTTCAATCGCGTTCAGCTCCATTTCTTCAATTCACCAATAATGTTTTATATTATATATATATATATTTTTTTTTTATTTGTTATAGAATGTGTCTGACATGTTACATTCTGAGCAATAACTTATTTACATATTACTGTTTTAAATGTTGGCTTGTGCAAATAAAGAAGCCTTTACATTGTCACTCAACCTGCTAGAAAAAGTAACTAAATTTCCTTCGAACTTCATCCTATTATTTTAAAACCATGTATAAGGTGCAGATGGGTTTGTGTGGTTGAGAAGTTTGCTTCCCAACTACATGGTTTTAGGTTCATTCCTATTGCGTAGCACCTTGGGCAAGTGTCTTCTAATATAGCCTTGTGAGTGGGATTGGTTGCTAGAAACTGAAAGAAGCTTGTTGTATGTGTGTCCGTGTCCGTCTGTCCATCCATCTTTGACTTAACATTGCATGGTTGTTTTAAATAAGGTCATTGATTTCCAGTATTCTGCAGAAACATGTCTGGCCATGGAAAAATATTATCCTGCTTGGAAACGGGTAAGGGTTGGTGACAGGAAGGGCATCTGGCTGCAGAAAATCTGCTTCGATAAACTCTGTCCGACCATGCAAGCATGGAAAAGTGGATGCCAAAATGATCATGATAATGATGACTGATACCTTTGTGAACAGACCATGAGATATTGTGCTGGTAATAAATAAATAAATAAAATAAACGCCCAGTGTTCCACGGAGTGACTACACTCACGGAGTGGTTGGCATTAGGAAGGGCATCCAGCTGTAGAAACATTGCCAGATAAGACCGGAGCCTGGTGCAGCCTTCTGGCTTCCCAGATCCCCGGTCGAACCGTCCAACCCATGCTAGCATGGAAAGCGAATGTTAAACGATGATGATGATGATGATGATGATGATAATAAGGTTAAACAACAAATGCTGGTGTCTTTTCTTGTTTTATTTCAAGTTACTAGGTTTATTTATATTACTTTTTTGAAGGTTGCAATTAGAATCAGAAATCAAAAGTGTTACAGTTTGTTAAGACATAAGATATTAAAATATTGATGCTACAACAAATATGAATATTCTGAAAGCCAAATTACTGATTTCTTGTTAAGAATCTCATAAACTTATTATAAATGTACTGAGATCAATGAAGGGGAACAAATGCATTGTTTCTACAAAAAACATATTTTCTCTTCAAGAAATTATGTATAACTAGCTTTGGTTTTTAAGCTGATTGGGAATATTGGCTTAAGCACTTTAGAAATATGGCTTGAAGTACCAAAATATTCGATGGGATTGTGTGTATTTGGACCATTCACTGTGTGGGACGATGTTGTTATATAGGTAAGGGTTGTGTTTGGAAGTGAGGAACAAGATCAAATCTGAAGTGTTTGCTATGTCAAAATGATCTAAGTTCTGATCAAGCAATTTAGGTGTGAGAGAAATCACTCATGGCATTGATGACAGGTATGTAGAAAATGAGATAGTTAATAATTGATAGTGACCAAGGTGGCAGATAAGCACAAAAACAAAAATTTGAACTGGAGTAGCTACAGTATTGTATAAGTGTTGTCTTTATCAATGATAAACACATTAACTGTTTGTGAATGTTATGTTGTGTCTGGGAATGAAGTATTTGTGAATGTGTTTACAGTAAACTTACTAAATAACAAGGGATTTGAGATTGTGAATATTTTCATACATTTATTTCATAAATATATGGTCACCTTCACCTTGATCACCTTGACCGACCAGTCCGTCAGGCATTCATTTGACACTGCTGGTCACAGCACGCTGTCCACTCCTCTCTGGATCGCGCCTTTCTCATCCACGTGATCCCAATTGTCCTCCTGAAATTGTAACTCCACTGTCGTGGAGGACTTCCGGGTGGTCTTTTTCGCTCGTGCGGGTACCACTCGACAACTGCGTGCGTCCACCAATTATATATGTGCTGAGATATCGAAATATATGGTATATAGTAAATAAGAGAAAGGGACAGTGTGAATAATTACTACTTTATTTGCTGCTTAAGTATTTTTTCAAGAAATTTGGATAAAACATGCATTTCAAAATAACAACTTTCTCAAAATGAAGAAGAAATAAAGCCGAAATGACCGTGAGTATTTGGTAACAAATGCATGTTTATTATATGGTAATAGCATAGTAAAGAAATAAACAAAACATGTTTTAACCCTTTTGTTACCGTATTTCTGTTGAGATGCTCTGTATTTCTTTCAATTAATTTTAGATATAACAAAGAATTTAGTAAAATAACTTAGTTATCATTAAGCTAGTGTTAGGAACATAGATTGTGACTAAGGTTTGGTGGAAGATTTTAATTCAAAACTTATGAAAACAAGACATTTGTACTACAGAGCCAGAGCCGGTTTTGGCCGGGTTAGTAACGAAAGGGTTAGAGTTGATAGAACATTTTCAAACAAAAGAAAAAACAACATATTTTCATTAAAAAAAAAAAATTCCCAAAAGCTATTTTAAAATTCTGTTTGATCTGGAGAAGTCCTTTCTGCAATAATTGTTTTTTTTTTTTAGTAGTTTCCTACTGTCATTTTGCTTGGAGAGTTTTGTGAGGATCCTTGTATGCTTAAGCATTATGCAGTTGCATAACTTGTTGCATAGAAGAACTTGGATTCTGTTCAAAATAAGAAAAAGAAATTGTAATCTTCTTGTATCTTGATGATATTCCCTCATTTCATCATCTTTTCTATCTTTCCAGGTAGAGGAGCCATGTATCTCCTATGTAGCAAGGCTCATGTTCCTGTCTTTATAATATTTTAGCCTCTTCACAACTGGCACAAAACCATCCCCTTCAACACTGCATCTTTGCACAGTTGAAGGCTCTTGTCTTGCAAGTTACTTGGTGGCATCTAGTACATTCTGTGGAGGCGCAATGGCCCAGTGGTTAGGGCAGCGGACTCGCGGTCGTAGGATCGCGGTTTCGATTCCCAGACCGGGCATTGTGAGTGTTTATTGAGCGAAAACACCTAAAGCTTCACAAAGTTCCTGCAGGGGGTGGTGGTGAACCCTGCTGTACTCTTTCACCACAACTTTCTCTCACTCTTACTTCCTGTTTCTGTTGTACCTGTATTTCAAAGGGCCGGCCTTGTCACTCTCTGTGTCATGCTGAATGTCCCCAAGAACTACGTTAAGGGTGCACGTGTCTGTGGAGTGCTCAGCCACTTACACGTTAATTTCACGAGCAGGCTGTTCCGTTGATCGTATCAGCTGGGACCCTCATCGTCGTAACCGATGGAGTGCTCCTACTACTACATTCTGTAAAGTGGTTGGCATAAAGAAGGACATCCAGCTGTAGAAATCGTGCTAAAGCAGCCATTGTAACTTAATGTAGTCATCAGATCTTGTTGAATCATCCAACCCATGTCAGAATGGAACATCGATGTTAAATGATGACTATGAGATGACGACGGTGATTTCATTTCCATCATCTTCTTTGGAACAAATTACTGTCTTGATTTTTCAGGATTAACCCAACTGTTATTAATCTCCTCATCTGTGGTAGTTTAGGATAATCTCTATATCATTGTTGACTGCGCTCCAACCATTGCTATTATAACGGGTTTCACGCTACACTATGAAACTACTGGGTAATGAGTCTTCTGCATTATTCTTTTTGTGCTTCTGCTTAAGAGTAGAACCACCAAAATCCTCTTTATCTTCATCATTGGAAATTAAATTGTCAGGCACAAGAATAAGCCAAAAGAGTGTTTATGTAAATGCAAAAGTCCTTTATCCATCCTTACATATTGACCTGAGTAGTAGTTCTTCACTGGGAGACATTGTGATCACTGATGTAAATATTAGTGGTTGCTGGAATCTATTTGTGGATTTGTTTATTCACTAACATAATCATTCACTAACATAATCATAGGCGCAGGAGTAGCTGTGTGGTAAGTAGCTTGCTTACCAACCACATGGTTCCGGGTTCAGTCCCACTGCGTGGCATCTTGGGCAGGTGTCTTCTGCTATAGCCCCGGGTCGATCAATGCCTTGTGAGTGGATTTGGTAGACGGAAACTGAAAGAAGCCTGTCGTATATATGCATATATATATATATGTATATATATATATGCATGTGTGTGTTTGTGTGTCATTGCTTGACAACCGATGCTAGTGTGTTTACGTTGCCGTCACTTAGCGGTTCGGCAAAAGAAACCGATAGAATAAGTACTGGGCTTACAAAGAATAAGTCCCGGGGTCGATTTGCCCGACTAAAGGCGGTGCTTCAGCATGGCCGCAGTCAAATGACTGAAACAAGTAAAAGAGTAAAAGAGATATGTGCCACTTCTACTTGGTCAAAGTAGCTTGTTTGGCGACTACAAAAAAAAATGAATATTATTTTCTTGTGCTATAACCTTGTTTGTTTGTTTTGGGGTTTATATGTTTTAGAGCAATTAAGAATTGTGTTGTTGAATTTGTTTTTATGGTATTTTTAACGAGTGTTTTGCAATTATATGAGATTTGTTTCAAATTTATGTTGTTCTTGTTGACATCTAAAATGACAGCCATGAAAATAAACAAGAAGTACCAAAAAAAAAAAAAACTAAATTTAATACTCTCTCATCTTAATAACACACACAAAAAAAAATCTTAATTACACCAAAAATATATTCCTGATGATAAACCAGCTGGCCACATGCAACATAACTCAATAATAAACAAAAATCTTCCACAGCCACCATTAACTAAGTGATGCTAACTACAGTTTGTGACATGCTATTTTCAAAGACTGCTATGATGAAGTTTCTTAAGTAACTAATTTTCAGTTGAAGACCTAATTAAATATTATTAAAGACTAGAATTTTATTGACCAGCAACTTTTGTTTTATACTAGTTTTAATCACAGGAAAATTAATGCCATCATAAAATATATTTGTGAGTGATGAATTATTTATGTCTGCAGCAGGTTAAAAGTAGATAATCTTTCTCAAGAAGATTGAATGGTAGCTTTTCATTATAAAATTGTTAATAGAAACCTCATTGTGAAATTAATATCATAAACTAGCTGACCTTAAGAAGTGACATGTAGGAAGTGAAAGTTTTTTTATCGATTGAATACTTCTATTCATTAATGCGTTCATTATTGAAGACTTTATTATCGCCTAAAAAATGTAAATTCCTTAATTTTAAAAAAATTATCTCTTTGAATTTTTTTTATTGATATCGAATAATATCAATCATAATAAAGTCATTGAATTTCAGTTTATAAAAAAATGTTCTTGACTCAGTCTCACTGTATGGCATCTTGGGCAATTGTCTTCTACTATAGCCCCAGGTCAACTAAAGTCTTGTGAGTGGACTTGGTAGACGGAAACAAAAAGAAACCTGTTGTATATATGCAAGGTATGCATTATTGCCTCCTTGACTTCATGTGATAGTTTTGAATAGATGTCACCATCATGCAAGTAGTGTCCTTCTCCAATCATCTGTTTAACCCTTCCGTTACCAACCCGGCTGAAACCAGCTCTGACTCTAAGTACAAATGTTTTGTTTTTCATATAAGTTTTAAATTAAGATCTTCCACCAAACCTTAGACACAATTTATGTTCCTAACACTAGCTTAATGATAACTAAGTTATTTTACTAAATTCTTTGTTATATTTAAAATTAATTGAAAGAAACACAAAGTATCTCAAAATAAAGACAGTAATGAAAGGGTTAAAACATGTCTGTCTGTGGGGAATGTTACCTTGCTTGAAAACAGAAGGGAATTCAGCTGTAGAAAATCGATCTCAGCAAATTCCATTCAACCCATGCGAGCATAGAAAAGAGGATGCTGAGTGATGATGATTCAACCTGAAATTAAGTGGTGCCTGTGCAGGTATTGGTTTTAGTTATTAACAGCAACACCATTACAAAACTTGGATTATTTTCTCTAAATTATATTTGTAGGAGATACCCTGTACGGTAAAATGTTTGTTTGTATTAAAGAACATATGCTTAAAAGTGAAAGCATTATGACCCTTCAAACTCCCACTTTTCTTGCGTGCTGATTCTTTAAGTCTGCTTCACAATTAATTTAATTATCTCTTATTATAAAAGGCAGATTTTATCTGCCTCCCTTTGGGAGTTATAGAAATCTACAATATAGGATTTCTTCAATTACAATTTACCTAGCATTTTTAAGAGTACAATGCATCGCGTCATGCCAGGTCCAGTTTTTAAAATTTAAACTCCAATTAAGCAAAATTTACAGAAAACTCACATTCTGGTGTGTGTGTCAAATGCTTTTCTTAGTCTGGTTTACACCACACGCAAACGCACACACACAGTGTGCAACGAATAAAATGAAAGTAAATAGCGACAGTGATTTGAGGAAGACTAAACTGAAAGTATTCTGTCTATGACGCTGATAGATACATGAGTAAAATGTATGGGGAGCTAAGAGTGAGTGAAAATGTTCTTGGAAGAGAGTAAATAGCGAGAGAGAGAGAGTGATTTGAGGAAGACTTTACATTAAATAACCGTAGTGGCTTGTGTTAGTAATAAAGTAAACATACACTCATACATACATACATACATACACACACACACACACATACACACACATACATACACACACACATACATACATACACACATACATACATACATATACATACATACATACATATACATACATACATACACACACACACATACACACACACACAGTATTGAAGCTTGAGAACAATCAGATACATTTGCAACACATCTGTTGAAAATATTATTGTTCACACACATACATATACATATATACATACAGACAGACAGACAGATAGACACACACACACACACACACACACACACACATGATCCAGCATGGCCACAACCTCAAGGCTGAAACATATAAAAGAATAACAGAATATAAATGTGTGCAAAGTACAAGAAATATTAATGCAGTATATGGGGATTGGACAATAAGCGTAAGGCAGTGTCAATGGTGGTTCCAGAAATCCCGAGCCATAAACTACAGCCTAGAAGACGAGCCTCATCCTGAAAGATCTGTAGAACTCGACAAGGACATCCTGAAAACCCTGGTGGAACAAAATATCATCGTAACTGTTGAGGAACTAGCAGAGAAGCTTGGATTTGGTCATTCAACCATTCATTGACACCTGTGTGCTATCGGAAAAGTCAGCAAATTGGGTCAATGGGTTCCTCACGAACTTTCCGAGTCTAATTGCATGCAGAGAGTGAATGTATGCTTTTCTTTGCTGTCACATCTCACCACTACTGCGCTATGTATATCTATATATATAAAACTGTAGTTGTGTGAGTGTCTGTCCCCTTCGATTTAGATTCCTAACTACTCCCACATTTTGCGGTGCAGTTTAACCAAATTCGGGTAGCTTATAGTCGTGATTCATATCGAGCCCGTCTGAATATTAGCGCGCGTCTACGATGAGTCTACGATTTAAAAATAATTTAACATCATTTTTTATTCCATTTTTAATGCATAATTTTTCGTGTGTCGATGGCGGCGGAGTTGGCGTCCACGCTCACACCTGCACCTGTGGGGAAGGGAGTGTAAGGAAATCAACGTCGGAATGCGTTGTCAAGGAGACCAGTGTTCTTTAAGAACAACGACTTCATGGCTTGAAGACACCAAAACAGAAATGGCTAAGAAAGCGTCTACATGAGTCTACGATTTAAAAAAAAAATTACCATCGTTTTTTTTCCATTTTAATGCATTTTTTCGCTATTATATAAGGGAAGTAACTCTCTAAAAATGTCTACGATGAGTCAACGATTTTTAAAAGAATTTACCATCATATTTTTTCCATTTTTAATGCATTTTTTGCTATTTTTTGGCTATAACTCTCTAAAAATGCTTATATAGTTATTTCCCTTACAAACCCAAGCAACGCCGGGCGATACTGCTAGTAACATATATAATCAATTATATTTAACCCTTTCGTTACTATATTTCTGACCAAAATACACCCCTTATGTGTTTCAATTAATTTCTAACATAATCATAAATTTAGTCTGGTTTCATTAAACAACTATAACTTTTTTATTTATCAATATATTAATGTGATTTTTGGAAGATAATTTAATGAAATGTTCTCAACCAATTCTTATACTATAATTTTTGTCACAAAGTGACTCTAATTGCAGGTAGATACAGGTAAATTCAACAAAATATAAAATTATTAAAATTTTGTTCAAACATCGCCATAGAAAATGGGTTATTAGCTAATATTCAATTGGGTATACAACAAAATTTTACGATTGAATTTGTTATTCTGGGTAGCTTTCTGATAACCATAATAATATTTATGGCAAAATAGGCCTTAATTTCATTTAAGGTTGTGGGAAACCACTAACTATCCTTTCTTTCGCTTTGTTTACATTTAGCGTAACGGTTCGTTTCCGCCGTAATGATTTCAAATAGGCTCATTTGAAAAAGTAAATAGAAATAGTCTAAGGCTTTACTCTCCTGGGAAAGACTGGCTTGGTTCAGTTTCTTCAGAAAAATCACCGAAAGAAACAGTTTTTAAATTTTCACTCCATTCAGGTGCCAATTCATTTTCTTTATCGCTGTCGGAGTTCTCGGATTCACTGTTTTCACTTTCAGAAAATGAAACATCGGATTCATTATCAAATACCTCGTGCTTTTTTTTTCAGTCATAGAGTTAGATTTATCAAGGTCTTCAGTAGAAAAGCCTTCGAATTCTGACTCGCTGCTTGATATAATGAAATTCATATCCATTTTTTGTCAGAATTACAAATTTTGAAAACACAATAGGAACAAATTTCGGAAAAAAATCTCCCAAAATTCATGGAATTAAAATTACACTTCGATCATTGTACAAAACTGTAGATGAACTGTTTACGAAGTATAATCACATGTTTTCACAAATGTACTAAAGAGATTTGCTCTGATATTCTCATTTAAATATGAATAGGTAAATACGGGCGGGTTTGGGCGGTTTGGTCACATTAACCAAAATTTTTTTCAGGCGGCTTTGGGCAGTTTGGTAACGAAAGGGTTAAACCAACCATATCCGGCCCAAATATTCTTCTTGTTTTATGCTCAGACTAGCAGGATCTGGCCTCTCACACCTATGCTACAATGTTATTATAAAGATAAACACTCACATCACCAAAATCTGCAACATAATGTATAATGATAACTAGATATTAATTTGATAGAAAAATTTGAATGCCAAAGGAATAAATCAGTATTAAAAGAAACTTCCCTCTATTTATTTCAAATTGCATTCAAGTGAATGTTATTTCTAATTTCTTTGAGACACAAATTGCTTCATTTAGTAAAAAGCCTTTTTTTCTCTTTTTTTTGGTTAAATATAAACAGGAATATTGAGGTTTAGCATCATGACAAAATAAGTGAAAAAAAGATATCATCAATACACATTGATATTTGTAATATGGAGTTCTTCCATCCATTGATAATGAGCAGTTATTAATGTGTTCATTATGGTAAGGGGAAACTCTCTCAAACATGGGAAATGAAAACATCAAGGATGAATAAGTGATCCTTTAAAAACAAAGTCACATAAAGATTTTAAAAAAAAGTTGGGTTCTTTTGTAAATAAATTTTAAAATCAATCTGCAGCAAAGGAGTTCATTGTAAAACAAAGTAGTCAATTAGAGAAAGGAGTAATTGTAACTTACAAAATTTCAGAATTAATTGCTAAATGTAGAAAGCCATATACTAATTATTATGTTGGGTCCTGATAGAAGTAATATAACGTCACTAATTCATCTCAGCAATAGATCAATATCAATAGAAATTGATGAGCTGACAGAAATGGAAACTGTCTGTGATATTTTTATATTTATTTTGAAAATTTTTAGTGAGTACAAGAAATCCCTTTGAGGAATCTGGTGCAGACTTGGTAACACTTGACAATAAAAGGGTTAGTAATGAATCTGTTGCAGTCCCTGTCCATATTTTAGAATCCTAGGGACAAAAACAATATAATTTCTTGAAAGAAGAGCTTGAGAATCATGATATTCTAAGCTGTTGCCTTTTCCATGAACAGAAGCGTCAATGGAAGACGGGAACCTGAGAAAAACTACAGCATCACAAGCTTGTATATACAGACTTGTATAGACAATCATTTGTTGAACTGGATGGCCATGGTGGAAATCTGGAGAAAGTTTTTATCCTGATTCTTCTGTACTTACCACCACTCTTTTCTGAAGGATCTTTCAACACTTGAATCATTTGTTTTGCATGAATTATAAAAAACTTATGACTGAACTGAAAGTGAGACGTTAGTGACACCAGATACTTATCAGTTCCTTATTTATTGGCTGTGGAGCACTGATTGCTTGAAAACAGTAAGCAAGCTCAGGGAAAGTCCAAGTTGTCATTGCAATACCTGCTCAGAAGCCTGCGCAAAGTTGCAGAAAGTGTATGGGAAGGAGTGTATGAGCCACATACAAAAAAAGTGTGCAAATGGTTCAGATGTTTCCAAGTTGGCCGAAAAATATATTGATAGTGATGAACATTCTGGGAGACCTGCAACCAGTAGAACTGAGAAAAACATTGCAGATGTGCATGCAGCTGTGAGGGGAGATCGTTGAATCACTATCTATGAGTTATCAGAGGATGTGCAGATTAGTTACGGTTCAGTTCAGTCCATTATCACTGAAGATTTGGGTATGAGACATGTGTCTGCCAAGTTTGTGCCAAAACTGCTTTCAGCTGACCAAAAAGACACCCGGGTTTCAGTTGCACAAGATCTCCTTCATTGTGTTGAGAATGATAAAAACTTTTTGAAAACTTTGCATAGGCCTTTGAACAGGTATCACCAAGCTTTTGGCAAAATTTGATGCAGATTCTCTGCTCGGCTTTCTCTATCATGGTCAATGCAACGATCACACGCTACACATGTTACTTCCAAGTACTGCTGTAAACAGCAGAAGTCAGCTAGAATGTTAAAACTTAGTGTGTGTGTGTGTGCACAACAGAGTTCAAAGTCAATCTGTGCCTAGCAGCTTCACTCTACATGCTGTAGCTCCGTTACTATGGCAACAGTCTGAATATTTATTGATCAGAGCACATATCTTATGGAAATACAGTTTCAAAATGATGAATCTGTCCATAAAGCTCTGAATGTTCAGCTATTCAATGCTAGAAATAGTACACCAATAGATCAGTGCAGTCATGAAGGGGTAGTTACCGCTTTTCCAGAACGCTTTGATCATGCCTTCTAGTATTCATCTGTTGTGGTGGTTCACACCCAGGACACAAAAATTGTATTACTTTTGTAGAATTTCTGTACTTTACTGTCCTGATGTAATCACATTGTGAATGATTAAAATGCACACACACAGACAGAGAGAGAGAGAGAGAGAGAGAGAGAGAGGTGTGTGTAGGGAAGTAAGGAGCATTGTACACAGATAGTGAAATAATAAGGTAGTGTACAGTCAGTGAATGTGACAGATAGATAAATAGATAGGCTGAGTGAGGGTCTCTTTCTGGTCCCTTGATGTGCTAGCAAATATGTATGTATATTGCCGTCATTGTTGTCATCATTATATGTCTATTTTTCCTATGCTGGTTTACACAGGTCATCAGAGACAATTTGTTCTTATTCAGAGTAATTTCCCTCCTCAGGTTCCATTTTTAGCACTTTTTTTCTCTGGCACGATGCCCTTCATGTTGCCAACCACTTAATAAAGCATACTGAATGCATGGACTTTATCATGGCCTCAATACTAGAGAGATTAAATATCCCTCTTGATTCTACATTTTTCCCATTTGTTCACCAACAAAAGAGAGTTGCTTTGATTCTGATTGAGAGAAGAGTGTGATGAAAGAGCTCAAGAGTGAGAAGGATGTGTGTGAGAGAGAGGACCAGAGTGAAAGGTGCTCTAAAGAGTGGGGTGAAGAGGAAGAGTGATAAACAGCTACGTGATAGTTGCTGGTAAGGAGTTTGAGTAAAAAAACGGCTGAGAGATTTCAGTGGAGGATGAGGGAGAGTGCATGGGACAGAGTGATATAAGTGGGAGTACTGGAAGTGAGAGTATAATGGCAGAAAGAATGTTCCAGCATGGAGAGAGATAGTGTGAGGAGTGTAATAGTGATTATGGAGAGGAATGGATGTTAATGAGTAGTTGGAGAGAGAGAGGGGTGAAGATGGGTGGTGGTCACTGACTAGGAATGATGGATGTTTATCTATGTGTCAGTGATGACACTGTCCAATGTGTCCTTTATTTCAGATGGCAGAGTGTGTTTTGGTTGCTATTTCAAGCAGGTTAAGCAATCATTTTATATTTGAAAGATGCAGATAAGGGTATGTGTTGAAGAAGCTTGATTACTTGTGCAGCACCTTGGCTTCTAAAGCCCTGGGCTAGCTCATACCACGTGAATGAATTTACCAGACAGAAACTGTGGAAGCCTATTGTGTGTGTGTGTGTGCTTGTCTGTCCCACCCCCTCACCCTTGACACCCAGTGTTGCTCTTTTTTCATTCCTCTAACTTAGCAGTTCAGAAAGAGTATAAAGGATTTTAGTACCAAATTCGTTTGGCAAAAACCCTTTGAGGCAGTGCCCCCTGCTTTGCTGCAGTGCCAATGACTGGAACAAGTAGAAGAAGAATAAAAGTGTGTGCGTGTGTGTGTGTGTGTGTGCGTGCACATGTATACATATGCACACACTCACATACATGATTCTTATGATGCTGTAACTGGCCTGGTGATGATATTGATAACGATGTTGCTCTTACTGCATTGACACACTTGTAAACAAATGTCTTTATCTTTCTCTTTATGGAGACAACTATACAAATCCCAGTGTCAGATCTGAAATCTTTTAAGGCTACATGTTTTCCTTAATCTTTGTGTATTCATTTTCACACTTGTTATTTTGATTTTTCTGTCTAGAAAGATTTTTGTTATTTTTTCTTCCTTAATTTCAACTGTTTGACTGTAATTGTTTTGATATATTGTTAATGAAATTGTATATCGTTTCAGGTGAAGCAAATTATTGGCCGTAGGACACGGAGGATTAGTGGCAAATATCATTTAGAATATCTCATTCGGTGGAAAGGCTTTGGTCACAAAGGAGACACATGGGAGCCAGTCAGTAACCTGAAGTCTTGTCAAGTGTTGGTGCGCAAATATGAACGGCAACATGGCAAAATATCACTTAGGAATACATCTGCCTGTAAAATATTAAAAAATGCTATCAAGTCTAAAAAGACACCTAATTCTAAGAAAGTTTCTCCTGATAGCAAGAGCAGGACTAGTGTAAATGTGAAAAGAGAAAACGGTGTGAGTGATGAGTGTACAGAATGTGACAGTGACGATGATCTATTATATTCACTTGTCTCAAAACCAACAAAACCAAAAAAAAAGATTGAACCGAAAACTGTTAAAAAAGTGCCAAAGGCAACGAGTAAGAACTTTGAAACAAACGCCAGCTGCTCCAAAGTGCCATTGACTGTGTTAGCAAGCAAAACCACAACTCCTTGTACCACCAAAAAAAAAGGGATGAAGAGAATGAAGTTACTGGATAGTGTAAAGAAAAATGAATCAAAAGCAGGTAAGATTGATATTTCTTTTTTTGTTTCTCTATTTTATAAAAGGATGGTTTATTTTTATTTTAGATACGTTCTTGCCTGACAAGTGATTTGGTTCTGAGACTGTGTATTGGGACTAAAACAATTACATCATGGAAGACACGTATATGTTAGCCAACTTCACTTCAGTTGCAGTAGAGTCCTGTCTGTGACTAGATTGCAATTTGATGCAATGAAAAATTTGATACTAAATAATAAATGTTTAAATTGACAGTTTTTGCATTTATTTTCCATTCTGTAATGATCCATTTTTAGTTTTCTAAACCATTTTTTGCTTTTCATTTAACTGTGTTTCGTGCTCTAAATTTACTCCCTGTTGAAAAGCTGTTCTATTAAAAAAAAAAAACCAATGCAAAAAAAAAAAAAAAAAAGACTCTAATTCATGAATCCTTTATTACACGAAATAATAGAAATGATAAACCAAATGCTCTACATAACGAACTCTTTTAATTTGGCCCTTTGCCTACCAGGTAATAAAATTTTATGATTTACTGGCTTTGATCCAATTGATTGCACACCCTCTCCTACAGAAATTACCCTGATGTGAAATAGGTTAAATAGGTCTGTGCAATGAAGTTAATCAAATACTTTACATTAGGTACTTAGGTACATTTAGTTACACCTTGAATTCAGCTAGCACTAGTGTTGAGAAAATAGGCACTATTAAGTCATGGGGTGGGGCGATTTGATTAACTACATCCCAATCCCAACACATTATATATCTGTATACATACATAATTACACTCTCACACACACACACACACACACACACACACACACACACACACACACATGTATCTACATAACATACGTGAAGGTTCGTTGAAGATTACTCTTCAAATTCTTAAATACTAACATGAAATGATGAGGAAGTCATCATCATCATCATCATCATCATTGTTTAACGTCTGCTTTCCATGCTGGCATGGGTTGGATGGTTTGACTGGGGACTGATGAACCAGATGGCTGCACCAGACTCCAATCTGATCTGGCAGAGTTTCTACAGCTGGATGCCCTTCCTAACGCCAACGTGCTTTTACGTGCCACTGGCATGAGGGCCAGTCGGGCGGTATCAAACACACATGCATGAATGTAGGATATCCAAACAGGAAAAGTACTCAATACTTGGAGTAGAGTGTATTTATTTGTTCAAGATTTACTTAGCTGCTGTTTAGTTTCTCACTTCATGCAATGCAATCCTTTGGGCAAAAATGCATGTAGGGACTTGTTTCGGGATTTATGGAATAAAGGCACAGTAGAATTCTATATTATTTTATTCTCATTGATCAGATAATGAGATAGATACCCAGCAACATTCAGAGATGCTGGAGAGAAATTTCTGTGGAAATGGACAATCTGTCAGTTACTTGTAGCTGGAGTGGGTTTGGGTTAGATGTTACTATTAAAGAGACAGTAGTGGTTAATTGTTCAGTGTGGTATTGTAGAGTGAAGATTTACTACTGTATAATGGTATCATGTCATGGTGAAGATTGTTATTAGGGTTTACTCACTTCATTCCTGTTAGAAATTTTAAATTTTGATTATTTCCATATAAATTATAATGCTGAAAATTCATTCAAAACTTGAAATTTTACTTACCAAAATATGCTGCAATCTCATTTTATTCTTCAACTGGTCTTAGCCTTTGGACTGTGGTCATGCTTTCAAAGAATTTTTTGTCAATCCGTTTGAGGTCTGGTACTTATTTTATTGTTATATAATAATTGAGTTGCTAAGTTATGTATTTGACAAAGGGACAACTCAACAACAATAAACCTAAACTCAGACATGGATACACACATATATTTATACCAGGGATGGGGAACCCTACGTCTGCAGGCGCAATTGTACCAGCTAGCCCATTTTATTGTGCCCACTTGCTGATATACTCATATGCACAAATTATAGCAAATTTTTCAATCATGAAATTTGTACAATATTTGTATGCCTATTTGCAACATAGGTCATGTTTCTACTATGATTTAAAATGGTCAGACTCAAACAAAAATCCTCTGATAATTGCCATTTGAATGGAAATTTAGTTTTCACTATAAAACACATATTGCTAGGTTTGTACCATCCCCTTGAGACGCGAAAAATATAGAATACCTCATAAGTAATATAGGCGTCCTAAATTCAGTGATATTTGTCCAGGGTGTTATGTAGCTGAATTGTCCTTGAATTACATGGTTACAAAGCAAACTAACTACAATTGCTATGTCTCCACTATTCATAACCGCCAGGTTGTACTGGTATCTACGTAAGGTGATTTTAAAATATTTTGCATCTGTTGGAGCAGATAATTATTAATGTTTTTAAAGCGTAAAATTTGACATTTCCAACCACTTGTCAAAGTGCATAGATAAGGTGTGTATATATTGTATGGTTCCTGCGGGCATGCGGGTGGAGTAATATTTAGAAAATCATTTGTTTTCAGAGTATTTGTAATTTGTGTTAGACTGTTCAAGCCAAGTGGGGTTTTTGTTCCCCTTTTTTTATCTTTTTTGAGCAGAAAGGTAAGATAATAAGAGAATTGACAAGTGGCTCTAACATCCATGTTTTAGGAGAATCAAGAGGGCACAATAGAGTGTAATTGGTGCTGAAGAAATAGGCTAACCAGGTCACACCTCATCTTATATATGTATGTATCATATATAGGTACTGGCATGGCTATGTGGTAAGAGGCTTGCTTCTCAACCACATGGTTCTCAGGTTCAATCCTACTTCATGGCATCTTGGGCAAGTGTCTTCTACTATAGCCTTAGGCTGACCAGAGTCTTGTGAAAGGATCTGGCAGATGGAAACTGAAAGCAGCCCCTCGTGTGTGTGTGTGTTTATTTATTTGTGTCTGTGTTTGTCTCTCTCCGCTGCTTGGCAATCAGTGTTAGTGTGTTTATGTCTCTGTAATCTAGCAGTTTAGCAAAGGTGTCTGATAGAATAAGTACCTAGCTTGAAAACTAGGTCCTGGGGTCGATTTCTTCCGCTGAAACTCTTCAAGGTGGTGCCCCAGCAATGGCTGCAGTCCAATGACCGAAACAAGTATGGGATAATGTTCTTTTTTTTTTTTTTAACTTGTTTCAGCCATTTGACTATGGTCATACTGGAGCACCATCTTAAAAGGTGTTAGTTGAAGAAATCGCCCCCAAGACTTGTTCTTTGTAAGCCTAGTACTTATTCTATTGGTCTCTTTTGCTGAACTGCTAAGCTACGGGGACATAAACACACCAGCATTGGTTGTTAAGCAATGGTGGGCGACAAACACAAGCACACAGACACAAATATATATATATATAAGGATATAGTAGAAGACACTTGCACAAGGTGCTATGCAGTGGGACTGAACCTGGAACCATGTGGTTGGGAAGCAAGCTGCTTACCACACAACCACACCTATAGAAGAAAAGCTGTTAGAAGTCCATACAAATCCAAAATTATAGTTAATACAAGTAGATAAAGTTGGAAAAGGCACAGAAATATATTTTAGAGAATGTTCAATAAAATATTACCAGTTTTGATGTATGAAATATTCAAATATTTGATAAAATAGATACATCAAAACCAGTAATATTTTATTAAATATTCTCTGAAATATACTTCTGTGCCTTTTCCAACTTCATTTATGCTTTTTAACTATGCATATATATATATATATATATATATATCATCATCATCATCATCATCATTTAGCGTCCGTTTTCCATGCTAGCATGGGTTGAACGGTTCAACTGGGGTCTGGGGAGCCCGAAGGCTGCACCAGGCCAGTCAGATCTGGCAGTGTTTCTACAGCTGGATGCCCTTCCTAACGCCAACCACTCCGAGAGTGTAGTGGGTGATTTTATGTGCCACCGACACAGGTGCCAGACGAGGCTGGCGAACGGCCACGCTCGGATGGTGTTTTTATGTGCCACCGACACAGGTGCCAGACGAGGCTGGCAGATGGCCACGCTCGGATGGTGTTTTTATGTGCCACTGACACAGGTGCCAGATGAGGCTGGCGGACGGCCACGATCGGATGGTGTTTGTTACGTCCCCAAAGCACGGAGGCCAGTCTATGCGGTACTGGCTATGGCCACGTTCGGATGATTTTCTTGTGTGCCACCGGCACTGGTACCACAAAGATACAAATTCCATTGATGTTCATCTATTTTGATTTGTTTTGATTTTCACTTGCCTCAACAGGTCTTCACAAGTGTCACAAGAAGGAAGGTATGCACAGGTGGACTGACTACGTCCCAGGTAGGGGCCACGGGTTATGGCCTGACTAGTCTTGCCGGGTCTTCGGATGGTGTTTGTTACGTGCCCACAGCACGGAGGCCAGTCGATGCGGTACTGGCTACGGCCACGTTCGGATAGTTTTCTTGTGTGCCACCGGCACTGGTACCACAAAGATACAAATTCCATTGATGTTCATCTATTTTGATTTGTTTTGATTTGATTTGATTTGATATATATGCCAGATTAGACTGGAGCCTGGTGCAGCCTTCTGGCTTCCCAGAACCCCGGTCGAACCGTCCAACCCATGCTAGCATGGAGAACGGACGTTAAACGATGATGATGATGATGATGATATATATATATATATATTTATATATAATCCAGGTGTAATATCTACCCCAGCCGTGAGTGTGTGTAGGTGGATATAACTGCAAGGTTAAAATATTTGCTTCCCAACCACATGATTGCAGGCTCAGACCTGCTGCTTGGTACCTCGGGCAAGTGTCTAATACTATAGCCCCGAGCTAGCTCAAGCCTTGTTAATAGATTTGGTGGTGAAAGAAAGTATTATATCAACTGACAATACCTTTCACTGCTGTTCAGTATTGCTCTCCACCACCACCACCACCACCATCACCACTGCCTGTTGCTTCACCTTTCATTCTCCTCCCAGGTGAGTAAAATATATGCCAGGCAAATTACTTGTGCCAATATAGTTGACTACAGAATCCTTGAGCGCACAGCCAAATGACGTAATCCGATTGTGTGTGTGTGTGTGTGTGCGAGCACGTGTATGTAATTTTGTTACATCAGTCATGGCACAGGTGACATTTTGCGTCACATTTGCACAGCTCAGTGTCTTCTGTATGTTTCATTCCATGATTATTTTGTTGAGTTTTTATTCCCAGATTATGAAATGCACTTTTATGAAGCAGTTACTGCCCCAGGAGGGCATTCATTGTTGATTTTGGCATAATTTTCTTGTTTGTAGTATATGCCAGAGCAGCTGACTGTCTTCCGTGCTGGTGGCACGTAAAAAGCACCATTTGAGCATGATTGTTACCAGCATCGCCTTACTGGCACGTGAAAAAAACATTCGAGCGAGGTCGTTGCCAGTGCTGCTGGACTGACTCCTGTGCAGGTGGCACGTAAAAAAAACACCATTTGAGTGTGGCCATTGCCAGTACTTTCTGACTGGCGCTTCTGCCAGTGGCATGTAAAAGCACCCACTACGCTCTCAGAGTGGTTGGTGTTAGGAAGGGCATCCAGCTGTAGAAACTCTGCCAGATCAGATTGGAGCCTGGTGCAGCCATCTGGTTCATCTGTCCTCAGTCAAATCATCCAACCTATGCTAGCATGGAAAGCGGACGTTAAAGACGATGATAATCATACAGAACAGTTCATCGGTGTCCATTGTGGTCCTACTCCAAGTTCCTTGATAATGTTGAACATTTCTATAATCCCATAAAACATCATACTATGAATAATTCTTGTGATAGTTGTTTCTGAATACCAAGGAATTACTTCAGCCCCTTGTTATCATTTTCATTATTTAGAGGTATTGTTTAAAATATTCTCTGCCAAAGATGAGTTATTTTTATATATAGAAACTCCACTAGCATGCATTGGGTGCCCATGGGAAATTAGTTTTATTCAACAGCATTAACCCCTTCGTTACTATATTTATTTTGAGATGCTCTGTGTTTCTTTTAATTACTTTAAATATAACAAAGAATTTAGTAAAATAACTTACTTATCATTCAGATAGTGTTAGGAACGTAAATTGTGACTAAGGTTTGGTGGAAGATTTTAATTCAAAACTTATCAAAACAAGACATTTGTACTAAAGAGCCAGAGCCGGTTTCAGCCGGGTTGGTAATGAAAGGGTTAAGATGTAGCCACTACACATTTATAGGAAACACTGTAAACAATTCACAGCTAAAACATGAAGTCTCTTGAAATGTTAGTCTGTTCAGTCTCTGATGATCTTTCATAACAGCCACTCATGTATTAAAAAAGGAAAAAAACATACTCAGAAGGCTGCTATGAAGTACAATGCCTTATCTTTCTAAGTGTGAAATTGTGGAAGCACTCCGTCGGTTACGACGACGAGGGTTCCGGTTGATCCGAATCAACGGAACAGCCTGCTCGTGAAATTAACGTGTAAGTGGCTGAGCACTCCACAGACACGTGTACCCTTAACGTAGTTCTCTGGGATATTCAGCGTGACACAGAGAGTGACAAGGCCGGCCCTTTGAAATACAGGTACAACAGAAACAGGAAGTAAGAGTGAGAGAAAGTTGTGGTGAAAGAGTACAGCAGGGATCACCACCATCCCCTGCCGGAGCCTTGTGGAGCTTTTAGGTGTTTTCACTCAATAAACACTCACAACGCCCGGTCTGGGAATCGAACCGCGATCCTATGACCGTGAGTCCGCTGCCCTAACCACTGGGCCATAAGTGTGAAATATGCTGGTATCAAATGAGTATTCAGAAGGTTGTTGTTTTATAATTCATAAAATAATCTGTGTACTTTGTTAGTAAGTGAGTATTGCAGGATATCTTTTGTTTTATCACACATTCGGAGGGCGTGCCTTTGCCAATAACGTATCTCTACTCAATTACCAAACTCTCACTTCCCGTGATTCGACTCAACACAACTCGACGTCTAGTCTACCGACGGCTCCCGCTCACTCTACGCGATGCTATCATGTCCACTATTTATACGCATTGGACCAGCCTACTTATCGTCTGTGGGCATCCACACAACACCTCCCCCTTTTGAAAGTTTTTGTTTTTTCTAAACCTGAATTTATCAATTTTATTTCCTTGGTGAGAAACTGGCATATCCTTTTCTCTTAGCATTAATTTCCATCATCTCTGTAGGTTTTCTCTTCCTGTTTGACCTACATATCGGTTCTACTTCTGCTTGTGGTTCTGGGACCTCGAACAAATCATACCATATATCCATTGGTTTCTCTTGCCTCTCTTGATTTTTGGTATATCTTTTATTAACTGGCTTCTATGCCTTCTGTGTTCATATTTTGGTCCTTTTACCCAGACGTCCAAAATATGAGGAACCTTTTGAAGACATGGTGATTGCATTGTTAAAACTAGAACTGGAAGTGAAGAACATTTTGTACAAAGTAGTACGTGATTTGCCGGTAACGTGATTTGCAGTGTAAACTTCTTCCCGTGTAAGAATTTATGGAATTTTTTTACTGTGAAGATTAACGATAACGCCTCTTTTCCAAGCTGGCTGTAGTTTCTTTCTGCTGGTAATAGAACTCTCGATGCATGTGCAATAGTTTTGATTTTACTACCATTAAATTTATGCAATATCACAGCTTCACAATTATTTTCAGGTTTGGGTCAAAATGAGTTAATGATAACTCTGATGTTAACCGCTTTTTTTTAATTCCTCAAATGCTTTCTGACATTCGTTTGTCCAGCTCCATTTCAAGTCCTTCTTTAGCAACTTGTTCAACGGAGCTCTTAGCTCATACATTTTAGATATGTACAACTGGTAATAACTTACCAGACCGAAAAATGCTTGTAGTGTTGTTTTGTTAGTGGGAGCAGGCATTTTTTTTATCGCGTCGATCCTAGAAGGGTTCGGTTTTCGCCCGTTTTCATCGATCACCTGTCCTAAGTACTTTATTTTTATCAAGAAAAATTCCCATTTATCCCCCCTTACTTTGAACCCGTAATCACATATTCGGTTGAAAACCTCTTCTATATGTTCAATATGTTGGTCCCTCGATTCACTTTTGATCAATATGTCATCCAAGTAAGGCACCGCGAACTCACAATCTGCTTGCATAGTATCCATCACTTGTTAAAATATTGCTGGTGTGACCTTAACCCCAAATGGCAGTCTTTTGAAAAGGTAGAGACCTTTATGAGTATTGATTGTTAATACTTCAGCACGTTCTTCATCTACCTGTAATTGGAGGTAGGCCTCTGACAAATCCAACTTGGAAAAAATTTTCCCACCATTGCACTTAGCAAATATTTCTTCTGGGTTTGGAAGCGGATAATTGCAATTCTTTAAACAATCATTAAGACCAGTTGAGAAGTCCACACATACCCTTATTTCGTTGTTCTTCTTTTTTATATAGAGAGTAGGAGCTGCCCACTCAGAGTAGTCTACTTTTTCAATTACCTCCATGTCTTCCAATCTTTTTAATTCCTTCTCAACTTGATTTAACGCTGCAAAAGGTACCGCATTTCCTTTCAACTCAAACTTTGATTTTTTTTACATGTACTGAGTTCTTTCGAAAACACATCAGGGTACATCTTTTCCAATTTTAATTTCATTTTTTCCAATGCTTTCTCTGACACAGACTGTGACACATTCACCTTGTTACATAGTGTATTCAGTGGTAGACCCCACAGGTTGAATCCTTCCATTAAATCTGTCCCAAACAGATTTATTGGATTCTTAATCACCATTAGTTTACTTTTCCGTGTCATGTTTTTAAGTTCTATTTCTGGTGAAATTTCGCCCAAGAATTGAACTCGTTCCCCTGACACACCGTGAGCTATCCTAGCAGTTTTTTTTATACACCGGCCTGCCTATCTTACTCCAACATGCTGTATTTATTATCAATACGTCTGAACCGGTATCTAATTGCATTTTGGTCTGGAAACCATTTATTTCTACCAACAAATTTTCGATTTTGTATGGTATAATTTACTTTTGTTGAGTAGACTTTCTTCAGTTTTTCAATTTTCTTTGACTGGCATTTCGTCTGTATACCACACTTAGAACATATTTTATCTTTCAAGGGGCAATCTTTCCTCAAATGTCCGTCTCCGCAACCATAACACCATTTTGAATTTATATATTTTCTTCTATTTGTACTTTCTTTACACATTTGTACATTCTTATTATTGTCTTCTATTTTTCTTGGATCATCTCGAAGGTTTATTATTTGTTGGCATTCCTCAGCCAAGGTTAGTATCACATCCTGATTCAGCTTTGATAATATTCTTTTTTCTAATTTCCGCATCTTCCGTTGCCACCAGCCCTTTAACGAACATTAGGCACTTGAACATATCTGGCGTTAATTCTTCCAGCTTAAACCTTTTCGCAAGCCTTATTAACCATACTGGCATATGTTACAAAATCATCAGCCTCGTTTTTCTTCAAATTTAAACATTCCCACCAAATGTTAATCTGCGAACTTTTCTTGCTAAAAATATTAGTTAAAATATTTATCGTTTCATCAAAACACAATTCCGCAGGCTTTCTTAGCAAAATAAAGTTACAAAAACTTTCATGTTCTGGAGGGGCAAGCTATCGTAAAAGAAGTCTTACCTTCCTTTCACTAGACCATCCCTTGCATTCCTCTTGGAATATGTCTTCGTATCATCTGTAATATGCAGTAAAAGTAGTTCCTTCATCCGGTTTGTTGTGAAATTCTTAGATGGAATTTGCAACCCCGCCTGCTGAAAATGATTCTGTCGTATTTCTTGACTGCAGTAACAATTCTGTTAACTTCTGTACCTGCTGCTGCTGTTATTTGACAACTGCTTTCAGTAACTCTTCCATTTCGGTACTATTCGAAACCTCATCGCCACTGTTATATCACACATTTGGACGGCATACCTTCACCAATAATGTACCTCTGCTCAGCTACCGAATTCTCACTTCCGACGATTCGACTCAACTGAGCTCGATTTCTAGTCTACTGAGGGCTCTGGCTCGCCCTATGCGATGCTTCTATGACAAGCTATCATGTCCACTATTTATATGTATTGGACAAGCCAACTTATCATCTGGGGGCATCCACACAACACCTTTTCTTCTCTTTTTGTTGTGATTTGTAGTGGAGACTAAGTGCCCAGCTGTGATCTTCTTTGTCATTAATGTGAATTTGCTGGAATTGATCTGAGACTGATTATGGGAAGTTATTATGTTCATGACTTTGACATTTACACCTTAACTAAAATAGATCCAGTTTCATTTCAAGAATGCACTCTGGACCTGATTGGTAAAAACATCACTACGAGTGAGATATAATTTCTCTATTACATATTGTTTTAAAATGAGAAAAAAATTTGGTTTCCAAACAAGATCTCGCAGTGTATGTCCGTGGCTGACACTTGTTGGTTTTCTCTTTGCCTTTGGTCAACCTTGATTGAATATACCGATAACACTAAGGAACTTGTTTTTTGTATCTCAACATTGAAAATACTTGACTCTTACAGTATTTTATGCTGAATCCAAGTAAGTTTGTAACATTTCTCTTATCAAGTTAGTTTCGTGTGGAATGCAATTTTTTTTTATAGATATACATAGTTACATACTTATCAAAGTGCAATAAAAGTACATGCTTCTGTAGTTTAAAAAGTAACTTGGTCTGTTGTACTTTACCTCAGATAATATCTCTTTTTAAGAGTCCATCAGTAGTCAGCAACCATACTGGGCTCCACTTACCTGCTAATGCTCTTTCTTGTTTAGCAGACATAATCTATTGATGCAGAGGTTCACCAAGCTCCTCATTTACAGCATCAAAGTTTTCTGAGAGAATATCTGATAACCCTAATCCTAATCCTTTTGTTACCATATTTCTGTTGAAATACACTGACATTGTTTCAACTAAGATGGAAAATGATGAAGAATTTAGTAAAGTAACTTTGTTTATCATTTATCTGGTATTTGGAACACAACATAAAATTTTGATGCAATATTTCAGTCTAGATCACTTGTAGAACAGTAAGTTTGAATCATAGAACCAGGGGTAGTCTCAGGTGGGTTGGTATCAAAAAGGGTTAAGGGCATATTACATCTCACTATTTGATAAAACTTGCTTGCCACTTTGTTATAGTTTTTAGCCTTGAAATTTCCTAAAAACTTGGCTCCCTTACCGTTAAAACTTTGGCATGCGGCTTTCCTGAATTCACTCGACTCTCATTTATACCCCCCATCACTCAACAGTTCCCTGATCTGAGGGTGTACAAAAATAATTAAGGCCTTACTGACACAGGGTAATCCAGTTTGCATTTCTCTCTCTCCTCACTTTATAACAAAGTTTTTCAGAAGTCCCAGCTTGGTGTACTCAGGAAAAAAAAAAAGAACACTTTGTCAGTGAGAAGCAAACCATTCAAAACATTTTCTCTAGTTTGAAACAAGTTAGGTATATATTAACCAACACTTCAAAACATTGTGCTTTTGCTTGTCTCTGTTGTCCCACTCACATAAAAATAAAACAACAGAACTTGGTGTAATTTAGCTACAACCCTTATAAAAGTGCAGTGATCTCCATATGTATTCAGCTTACATTTCTGATATTGAACTTTTTGTAAAAACAACTTCATGTTGTGTATAACTTCTGTGATTGCAGCACATAACATTGGTGTAGAAAAGTATACACTTTTCGCTATGAAGAAAGACTGCTTTTATGTTGATTTCTGAAGAATCAATGAACAAATGTCATTTGTTTACTTCATGGGAGAACCATTCTCTGAATTCACCATGGCAGCTGTGGAAACATTAATTTTAGTGTTGCACTCTTTGATCTTGAACCTAAAATTTAATTTAGTCCTGTCTCTCTGATAAATTCAAATCATGAACATAGTCATTCAGACAGTTCTGTGACTATATATACGTGTTTCATTGAAAAAAATAGTAATCTGAACTGTTGGTTCAGAAAATGACTTCCTCTTTTTCCCTATAAAATCCTCCAGCTTAAAGTATCATATGGAAGCATTTGTATTGGAAGTTGAGTTCTGTGGAGAACTGGTTTCAGGATATCATCCAAGTAAGCTTTTTGGTTTTGAAGTGGTTCCTTTTGTACTCAGACAGTAGAAATAATAGTCTCACGTGTGACCTTCGGATTTTCCTCCAAATCATCGGAATTGTAAATAATATGTGGTGGTGACTTTTAGCTATCCCTTTTTCTAGTCTTACACATACCACAAAGGGAAAAAAAAAAAAAAATGTAGCTAGCACAAATCTTGTCCTATTTTCCCAGTTTACATTCAAAATAATTTTCATAGCATTTTTTTTTCTAATAGTAGGAAATTATGTTATTGAGATTTTTGAAGTTAGATCACCACATACACATTAGAAGAAACTAGGATGATTCAGGTGCAGGAGTGGCTGTGTGGTAAGTAGCTTGCTTACCAACCACATGGTTCCGGGTTCAGTCCCACTGCGTGGCATCTTGGGCAAGTGTCTTCTGCTATAGCCTCGGGAGAACCAATGCCTTGTGAGTGGATTTGGTAGACGGAAACTGAAAGAAGCCCGTCATATATATGTATATATATATATATATATATATATGCGTTTGTGTGTCTGTGTTTGTCCCCCCTAGCATCACTTGACAACCGATGCTGGTGTGTTTACGTCCCCGTCACTTAGCAGTTCGGCAAAAGGGACCGATAGAATAAGTACTGGCCTTACAAAGAATAAGTCCCGGGGTCGAGTTGCTCGATTTAAGGCGGTGCTCCAGCATGGCCGCAGTCAAATGACTGAAACAAGTAAAAGAATAAAGAGTATTTGGCTTATATCTGAACATTTCTAGACATATTTCAAATGTCCAGTTTACTGCCCTGATCAAATATATCCTGCCAGCATTTAGAGAAGTAAATTATACTAATATTACATAATGACCGACACTCGGTTATTGATGGCAATATCACATATTACTTGTGATATATCAATGTGCAATTGGCTGAGCAGTCCACAGACACATGTGTACCCTTAACGTAGTTCTCGGGGAGATTCAGCATAAAAGGGAATGTGACAAGGCTGGCCCTTTGAAATACAGGTACTACTCATTTCTGCCAGCTGAGTGAACCAGAGCAGTGTGACATAAAGTGTCTTGCTCAAGGATTCAATGTGTCACTGGGAATCAAACTCACCACCGAGCCAAATACCCTAACCACTAAGCCATACACCTTCACCAATCTTACATAATAATTATATCATCCTCATCATGTTTTGCTCTGCTGGATCAGTTTTGCATTGGTTTCTACAGCCAGATGTCCTTCCTGATGCCAACAATTTTACAAAGTCTACTGTCCTAACATCCACATACTAATATGGAAATCTTTCATTATACTTGTATATTACTTTAACTGAGGGAAAGTGAACACAGCATCAAAAGAAAACTGGACTGGAAGCACTCCATCGGTTACGACGACGAGGGTTCCGGTTGATCCGAATCAACGGAACAGCCTGCTCGTGAAATTAACGTGTAAGTGGCTGAGCACTCCACAGACACGTGTACCCTTAACGTAGTTCTCGGGGATATTCAGCATGACACAGAGAGTGACAAGGCCGGCCCCTTGAAATACAGGTACAACAGAAACAGAAAGTAAGAGTGAGAGAAAGTTGTGGTGAAAGAGTAGAGCAGGGATCACCACCATCCCCTGCCGGAGCCTCGTGGAGCTTTTAGGTGTTTTCGCTCAATAAACACTCACAACGCCCGGTCTGGGAATCGAAACCGCGATCCTACGACCGCGAGTCCGCTGCCCTAACCACTGGGCCATTGCGCCTCCACCAAAAGAAAACTAAGTTTGACAGGAAAAGAGAAAATCTTTTCTCCTATTTCGATTCAACATGCAAAAGTACACTAAGAATACCCATGGAAACATTTGTAGTGAAATTTTTGTTGCTTTACGTCATTAAAGGTGAACCTGTTACCAACTAATCTTTCAAAAAGTATCTGGAGACTATTTTATTCAGTGTGTTGCTCCTTTAACCCTTTAGTGTTTAAACCGGCCATATCTGGCCCGGATATTCTACATGCTTTATATTCAAACTGGCAATATCTGGCCTCTCACACCTACCCGACAATGTCATTCTAAATATAAACAATCACATCACTGAAACCTCAAAGATATAAGATAATGCTTGATTAATTCAAAACATTTGAGTGGAAAAGTATTACATTTAACAGAGTAATCTGAACACTAAAGGGTTAAGGTGGTAGAATGTTAAGAGAGATTTTATTGATATTTCTGGCAAGTTGAGTAACCCAGTTGAGCTTCCTTTATTGGATTTTGACACTTGCAGTCATCAACATCATCATCAATATTTAACGCCTGTTGTCTGTGCTGGCATGGGTTGGATGGTTTGACCAGGGTTGGCTAGCTGAGAGGCTACACCAGACTCCAGTCTGATTTGGCATGGCTTTCTATGGCTGGATGCTCTGAGTGTAATGGGTGCTTTTACATGCCACTGGCATGACACCAGTATGTGTCACAACCATGATTTCACTTGGCTTGGTGGGTCTTCTACTCAAGCACGGCATATTGTCAAAGGTCTTGGTCATTTGTCATTACCTCTGTGAAGCTCAATGCTTGAAAGGTGCTTTTTAAGTGCCACCAGCACAGGTGCTAGTGGCATAGGTCACATTGCCCCCATGAGGCATGCATCATATATTTCAAGGAAAAATGAATTACTAAATTGAATGAGAAGTTATTGATTTTTTTTATATATTTCTATTCAGATGTTTATTTGAAAAGTAAAATTGTTTACATATATACTAGCAGTATCGCCCGGCGTTGCTCGGGTTTGTAAGGGAAATAACTATATAAGCATTTTTAGAGAGTTATAGCAAAAAAATGCATTAAAAATGGAAGAAAAATGATGGTAAATTTTTTTTTAAATCGTTGACTCATCGTAGACATTTTTAGAGAGTTACTTTCCTTATATAATAGCGAAAAAAATGCATTAAAATGGAAAAAAATGATGGTAAATTTTTTTTAAATCGTAGACTCATCGTAGATGCGCGCTAATACCCAGAAGGGCTCGATATGAATCACGACTATAAGATACCCAGTTTTGATTAAACTGCACCGCAAAATGTGGGAGTAGTTAGGAATTTAAATCGTAGGAGACAGACAGCACACAACTTCACTTTTATATATAAAGATTTCTCTCATTTCTATTGCAGTAATTTCTGGAATTACAAATAAACCTGTCTCTGCAGTGACTGCTTACACTGCAGATGTCAGCCAGATCAAGCGTACCTCATCCATGAATCCAGCCACCATGTCAATGGACACATTGTATGGAGATGTGCCTGGATTCCAGATGTTGCCAATGATCCCGACCAGCCCATCCACGAACACATACCGTTTACTCATGTCGAAAGTTCCTCCACAGCCTCACTTAAACAAGAAGCATAAACGGAAAGAAGAGACTGACAGTAGTGATGAAGAATGTCAAACTCAAATCGAACGCCGTCTCAGTGTACGCCAAAGTGAGTGTGCTTTTAGATACAAAGAAATCGTTGTCAAAAAATCAAAGGGCTACACTCAAATATGGCTGAACACCCACACTGAACTAAGAAATGCTTTAAATCCACAGGTAAGTAGCTTTTTTTGACACCTGTGAGAGCTTGTTTGTGTTTTAGTTCACAAAACTCTGTCAGTTAAAGTTGTTAGGTTCAACTCAATTTGCTCAAAGAACATCAGGTAACAAGAGTTTCCAAGCAATACCATTCTCAGCCAAGCTGCACTCTTCTTCCCAGTGTTACACCTATTTCAGTCAGGTCACTCTACACATTCCTTTGCCACACCTTTACTGGCCCGACTCTCTTTCTCCTTCCTCCTTCAGTTATCCACTGGATTGCTATCCTTGCTGGTGTTTCCAGTGCCAAGTGCAATGCCTGGCCAAGCAGCTTCCTTTGTCTAGCTGTGATTGTCTGTTGCCGTTCTCATGATTTCACCCTTTGTGTTGTGCTCATGCCAGCTGGTCTTCAGGATATTTCTAAGACACTGGCATCGAAAAGAAAATTCATCACATCACAAATCCTGTCTGTCACACTTACATACAATGCCATAGTTGAAGTCCCTTTCATAATTATCGTCAGGCATAGAGGAGAAACCCCTCTTTTCTAAATTCATTATTTGTCAGTGGATGAGAGGTTTGGAACAAGATAAATAACAGGTGAGCTAATGTTAACACTATACAGGTGAATGTAGTAAAATTTCAAGTTTTACTATACTAGTTTTCAATCATGAGTCACAATGGATTTTTCAGCCTTAAAAACCCAAAAATCATTGCAAAACCAGAATTTCGCCTCTCTCTCCACTCACCCGCTGCCATACTGTTTTCTCTCCCTGCTCTTTTGTACTCCTACTGGGTTAATTAGAATGTAAACCCCTGTCAAATTAATTTGACCAAAAGTATACAGAATATTGTGTGTGTGTGTGTGTGGTGTGCGTGCGTGTGCGTGCGTGTGTGTGTGTGTGTGCGTGTGTGAGAGAGAGAGAGAGAGTACACACACATTGCTAGGATAATATTTAAATGCTGAGATAATTCAAATCAGAGTTGCTTCCCTTGCACTGTGAAGCGGCCTACTTTGTTGATCAAATTGACAATGTCATCTTGTGCTGTTCTGGGAAATTCGATGGACATACTGACAGGAAAGAAGTTTAAGGTTTCCCTATTGAGCACTCAATCCATATTCATTTGAAAGTAATGTCTACAATATTCAGTGGATGCTACAGCAACTGGGACTTCATACCTATAAAATCGTATTTGTCAAACACAAACACGTGTGTAGTGAGAATTGTAGACATGAAATGTCAATTACGGTAGCATGTGTGTGTGGGGGTGAGAAAAAGAGAGGGGGGTGTAAATATTAGACCCTAACTGAGAGGTCAGTGTTAAACTCTCAATCTAACCTTTCTAGTTGTAAACTATACACCACAAAGTAAGATCAATTTGTGAGCAACAGCATTGTGAAAATTGACGAGTTGTTTATTAACTGGTGCTGCTAAATTTGACTCTTTCATTCCCTGTGGATTGCAGTGGCTTCATGTTTGAATCAAAGTTTGCTGGCTGGGTCAGTCCATCTTGCTATCGAGTTCAGTCTCTGGGCCTGATTGCAAGTTGTCTGTGTAATGTTTTGTGTGCAAGCAACCATCATCAGATAAACATCTCTCAGCCTTAAAATATACTATCCATGTAGTTTGTGTACGTATATGCATAGATGGATGGACATGTGCATATATAGAAATCCAAATACTGTGTAACCATCCAGTGCTAACAGTGGGGTTAAATATATGTTCCTTTTTCACTTGTTACTTCCTAATCCCTTTTCAATGTTGCTTTAATACTTCTCTCCCCTGTTCACTTCTCTTTACTACTTACCTAATGACTCTCTTACCTACCACTCATTTAACATTCACAGGTAACAAATATACTGAAAAGTAAGAAAATCACAAGTTGCTATATTAGTGTATTTGATTAGAAAATTTGCTATTTTTAAATCTCACGAGAGATATTCAGTTATAGTACTTTGGAGTAAAGATTGTTTGCCAACATAACATGGCAGTCCTGGTTTAGGACAAATGTTGCTGCAATTTAGTCCCAGGAGACATTGTCTCCAGCTGGCTATATGACACAATCTGTCCCCTTGTTCCAAAATATAAGGACACAAATCATGTCGTATAGCCAGCTGGAGATGATGTCTCCTGGGGCTAAATTACAGCAACATTAGTCCTAAACCAGGACTGCCATGTTATGTTGGCAAACAATCTTTACTCTTGTGTATTTGATGTTTTTGAAAGCAATAACTTTGGGTTACCCAATCCTCAGTTTGCTTTGTAAACTACAAGGTATAGATCCTCCCATTTTAGACATTGTAGTGAAAGTCCTGATGGTAATTAGGCTGGGAAATATAAATGGGCCAAGTGACTACATAGAAGCACTATGGATAGTTCTGGGCACAGGGATAACTGTGTGATCAAAAAGTTTGCTTTGCAATGACTTGGTTTTGGTTTTGATCACACTGCACAGCACCTTGGGCAAGTGTCTTCTACCTTAGTCTCATATTGATCTAGGCATTATGAGTGAAATTTGTCTATAGAGACTGTGGAAGTCTGTTGGTTGGATCATCCATGCTTTTGAGTGTTGAGGTTACTCTTGCTGCCCTGTTGAACTTCCTCTGCCATCTCGCCTTTTGGTGCTTTCTGCAGAGTCCACTCTCTTGTATGCACTTGGACTATGTCTCCAGGCTGGTGATAATTTCTTCACTTCCTTCTAGTTTCAGATGCCCTGATAAGGGTCATAACCACTACCCTTCCTCTTCTGTTTAAGCCTTAAAGAATAAATAAAAATAACAAAGTCAATTCACAATACATGTCTGTATACTATAAAGTAAATGATCAAACGTATACAAATGGGCCGAATGGGAAACGTCGATAATTTCTGTCTCTTATGAACTGCATAGAAGTGTGTGCATTATGGTTTGTGAACTGACTGAAGTGTGGTGGTCAACTGATAGTTTCTTCATCACCATAGATATTTTCTTTTGTTACTTAGAGAAACATTGGTGGCTTGTCTTTTTCCTGCCCTATACTATTCATAAATGCTTTATTTGTTGTTATTTCTTTTGTAAATATAAATTTGTTTTCTTCTTATCGTTTGCTAGGTTATTCAAGAAGTTGTGTCTGCCTTAAATTCTGCCAAATATGATGACAGTCATCTTGTGATGTTTTCCAGTCTTGGCAGTGTCTTTTGCTCTGGCATAGACCTCCATTTTCTGCTAACTGGTGAACGTAAGGTACAAGCCAGAAAAATGGCAGATGCACTCAGGTAAGACTATATATATGTGAGGGAGGGTCAAAAACTTAATGCACTCTTGTTTTTTTCAATGTATTTACACAAAGGCAAGGGATGAGCAATTCAGTCATTTTTCTATAGTTTCCTTCCTTTTCAATGCGCTTGGTCCCACGCTCCACAAGCTTGCATATTCCCTCCAGGAAGAAGGTTTACGGTTGGTCGCACAACCATTTATGCACCACTTCCTTCACATCTTTATCTGTAGGAAATTGACAACCTTGTAAATCATCTTTGAATGGTCAAAAGGTATGATAGTCAGAACTGGGCTGTGGGCAGGGTGTTTCAGCATCTAAAAACCCAATTGGTTAATGCTTTCATCAGTCTGGGTGGCCATGTGTGGGTGTGCATTGTCATGCAACAACGAAACTTTTTTGACAATAGGCAAAGCAATATATCTTGCACTGTTGATTGTACACCTTTTTTACAGAGAAATCGGATCACTGCTCCTTGCTCTTCTTTGGTGCACATTGCTAGTGGCGCAGCCATGCTTCACATTGTAAACTCCGAAAGAAAATGGCACGATCAGGCTCAAACTTTGATCATGCGACCACAACGGTAGCAACTATAAGCACGCATGCGCAGAAGGCAGTGTGACAATAGTGTTATGGTGGGAGTGCAGATAAGTTTTGACTTCCCCTTGTGTGTGTATGTATATATATATATATAAATTAATTAATAAAACATATGCATATATACATACATATATGTATGTACCTACCTCTACATGTATATATACAGGACACCAAAAAAACGTCGAACACAATGAGAAACGAAAACATAAACACAAAACCAAGGAACTGGACATTTTTCTTAAACAACGAAAAAATAGAGTACAGGACAAATAACACAAGGAAAATTCCCCTTCTTCAGTCGCCATGGTTTCATCTACTCTGCGTTAATAACAATTTAATAAATAAAACATATGCATACATACATACATACATACATATATGTACATAACTACATCTATATGTATATATACATGCATTATATATATATAAGGAGTGGCTGTGTGGTAAGTAGCTTGCTAACCAACCACATGGTTCCGGGTTCAGTCCCACTGCGTGGCATCTTGGGCGAGTGTCTTCTGCTATAGCCCCGGGCCGACCAATGCCTTGTGAGTGGATTTGGTAGACGGAAACTGAAAGAAGCCTGTCGTATATGTGTGTATGTGTTTGTGTGTCTGTGTTTGTCCCCCTAGCATTGCTTGACAACCGATGCTGGTGTGTTTGCGTCCCCGTCACTTAGCGGTTCGGCAAAAGAGACCAATAGAATAAGTACTGGGCTTACAAAGAATAAGTCCCGGGGTCGATTTGCTTGACTAAAGGCGTTGCTCCAGCATGGCCGCAGTCAAATGACTGAAACAAGTGAAAGAGAGTAAAGAGAATATGGCAACTTGAACCAATCTCCCATATTTACATGTGTGTGTCCGTGTGTCCGTGTCCCTGTTCAAAGCAATCTAACTCAAGGGACATAATTCTGTAAGACATTGCAACCTAGCAGAGAACACATTTAATTCATGACATATTTTCATTAAATATTATTTTCTACTTCTACTTCTCCCCCT
This sequence comes from Octopus sinensis, assembly GCF_006345805.1. NCBI lineage: Eukaryota > Metazoa > Mollusca > Cephalopoda > Octopoda > Octopodidae > Octopus > Octopus sinensis. Next base: position 44,658,641 of record NC_042997.1, read on the forward strand.
CCATTCCCTATCCTTTCTACAGCCATTCACTTTTTCCCTTAGTTTTGCTTTTATCTTACAACATTCTATGAAAAGTATAACATTTCCTTAACTGCATTCATCATCATTGTCGTTGTTTAACATCTGCTTTCCATGTTGGCATGGGTTGGACGGTTCGACCGAGGACTGGTGAGCCATAGAGGCTGCACCAGGCTCCAGTCTGATCTGGCAAAGTTTCTACAGCTGGATGCCCTTCCTAACACCAACCACTTTTATGTGCCACTGGCATATGTGTCAGTCAGGCGACGCTGGCAATGACCACGCTCAAATGGTGCTTTTTATGTGCCACCGGCATGGGAGCCAATCAGTGTCCCTGGCAATGATCATTCTCGGATGGTGCTTTTAACGTTCCACTGGCACTCTTGCCAATCAGGTGGTACTGTCATCGGCCACGTCAGCAATTTTGATTTCACTTGATTCAACAGGTCTTTGCAAGCAAAGTTCATTGTCCAATGAATGAGGAGTACTCATAAGTGGGCTGGTTACACCGACTGGCATAGGCCACGCTTATGGTCTCACTTGGCTTGCTGGGTCTTCTCAAGCACAGCATATCTCCAAAGGTCTCGGTCACTAGTCATTGCCTTAGTGAGGCCCCATGTTCGAAGGTTGTGCTTCATCACCTCATCCCAGGTCTTCCTGGGTCTACCTCTTCCACAGGTTCCCTCAACTGCTAGGGTGGGACACATTTTCACACAGCTGTTCTCATTCATTCGCAACATATGACCATACCAGCGTAGTCGTCTCTCTTGCACACCCCATTTGATGCTTCTCAAATCCAACTTTTCTCTCAGGGCGCTTACACTCTGTCGTGTATGCACACTGACATTACACATCCAGTGAAGCATACTGGCTTCTTTCCTTCCAAGCTTAAGCATGTCCTCAGCAGTCACGACCCATGTTTCACTGCCATGTAGCATAGCTGTTTGTATACATGCGTCATACAGTCTACCTTTTACTCTGAGTGAGAAGCCCTTTGTCACCAGCAGAAGGAGGAGCTCTCTGAACTTTGCCTAGGCTATTCTTATTCTAACAGCTACACTCTCAGAGAATCCACTCTCACTACAGACTTGGTCTCCTAGGTAATGGAAGCTATCAACTACTTCTAGTTTTTCTCCCTGGAATGTGGCAGAAGCTGTTCTCTGCACATTTTCAGGGTTTATTGCTCCTGAGCATTTGCCACGTACAAAAACTATCTTCCCAGTTTGCCTTCCTTTGATATTGCTGCACCTCTTATGTGTCCATAGTTTACACTGGGTACATCTTATAGAGTTTCTACCTACGCCTCTACTACAGATTGAACAGGGCCATCTACCTGAAGGCATTTGTGGTTCGTCTGCCTTCCTACTTATTAAGACTTTGGTTTTAGCAAGGTTGACTCTAAGGCCCTTAGATTCTAATCCTTGCTTTCACACCTGAAACTTTTCCTCTAGTTCTGATAGTGACTCAGCAATTAGAGCAAGGTCATAAGCATAGAGAAGCTCCCAGGGGCATCCTGTCTTGAATTCTTCTGTTATTGCCTGGAGGACCATGATGAATAAGAGGGAGATGAGGATTGATCCTTGGTGGAATCCTACCCCTACTCGGAATTCTTCACTACTCATTGCCAACCCTCACCTTACTGACAGCATCCCTGTACATGGCTTGCACAGCTCTCACTAACCATTCATCTATCCCCTAGTTTCCTCATTGACCACCAGATAAGGGATTGAGGGAATGATAATGATGGCTTCAAATTTTGGGGGCCAGTGGGTAAGTCAATTACATCGATCCCAGTGTTCAACTGGTTCTTAATTTATTGACCCCGAAAAGATGAAAAATGTAAGAACAGAGGAAATACCACTAAGCATTTTGCACAGCATGCTAACGATTCTGCCAGCTCCCTGCATGAATAATAATAATAATAATAATATTCCTTTCTACAAAAGGCACAGACTTGAAATCCCAGGGAAGGGGATAGTCGACTACATCGAACCCAGTTTTCCATTGGTACTTAATTTATCGACCCCAAGAGGATGAAAAGTTAAGCCAACCTCAGTTGAATTTAAACTCCGAATGTACCAACAGACAAAATACCGCTAAGCATTTCACCTGGGTTGCTAACAATTCTGCCAGCTCACCACCTTGTTGTTGTCGGCGGCAGCGGTGGCAATAATAATAATAATAATAATAATAATAATAGTAATTGTAATAGTAATAGTAGTAATTGTAATAGTAATAATAATAATAATAATAATTGTTTCTAACATAAGATACAAGGCCTGAAATTTAGGAAGGACGAGGTTTGTTGATGAATTCAATCCTAAAACTTGATATCTGACCGATACTTTATCAACCACTAATGTTTGAAAGTCAAAGTTGACTGCAGCAGGAATTGAACACAGTGCCAGAACAAATACTGCCAAGCATTTTGTTTGTTTCTGATGCTCTTAGCCATTCTGCCAATCCACTGTTCTCAGTTGCTTCTAACATGGGTGTAAGACTTGTAATTTTGGTGGGTTGCTTGACTGGTACTGTATTTTAATGGCCCTTAAATGGATTAAAGGCAAAATTGGCTTGGTAGGCTTTCCTGCAAAGAATTGCATAAACTAACTGGTAACGTAGAGAGTAAATTTCTGAGGGGTTGAATTTTTAATTAAAACGTTTTTTATGACATCCTGCATCCTTCAAAACTTCCATGCTTTCTGAGATTCGCCAACACTACACCTGATTTTCTCCCCTCCATACACACACAAGCACGTATCTGACTCATACACTGTTCACTTTCCAGACATTTCTACATTACTGCATATGCTTTATACGCACTTTTGACTAGTTGTGGTGCACCTGAGCACTGTATACAATAATTTAATTATTATTTATATTATTATTTATATAAACTTTGAAAGCAGTGAAGTTGTGAAAGGTTAAATTAGCATATCTAACCCTTTAGCATTCAGATTACTCTAATAATGAGTATTCACATTGTTTGAATTAACCATGCATTATCTCATGCCTTTGAGATTTTGATGATGTGATTGTTTATATTTAGAATGACATTGTAGGGTAGGCATGAGAGACCAAATTGGATCAGTTTGAACATGAAACAAGTAGAATATTTGGGCTGGAAATGGTTGGTTTAACCCTTTAGCATTTAAACCGGCCATATCCGGCCAAAAGTATTCTGCCTGTTTTATGTTCAAACTGGCCAGATCTGGTCTCTCACACCAACCCTACAATATCGTTTTAAAAATTAACAGGTCATAGCTACAAGATAATGCCTGATTAGTTCAACACAATGTGGATGAAGAAGCATAATTTTGGCAGAATAATACGAACACTAAAGGGTTAAAATAATGTGTATCCTGATTTATTGTTGGGTTAGCAGCTCCTTTTGTTAAAGGTAGCTTTTATCTGAATAGATCTCATAATTTCATTAGAAGAGAAAGTATTCTCCTTGACAATTATAAGACAGGGGAAAATAAACACACTTATAAATTTTCATTTTTATTGAGCAAATAAAATAACTATTAATCATGAATTCTGTGAAGTTAGTATAAATGGGTGAAAAAGTAACCATTCATATTAAATATTCTCCCTCAAATTACCTTCTACCATTTCAATGTAGGGATTTCATTGTTAATTTTTCAATAACTGGTACTTAGTATTTCTCATAAAAGAACATTAATCATATGTAACAGTTTTGCTACCTTTCTATATGCTTTCCATTATTTCATTTGATTTTTTTCCCTCCCTTTGCAGAGAGTTTACTAAGGCCTTTATAACTTTTCCCAAACCAATTGTGGCTGTTGTTCCTGGAGCTGCCATAGGTACTGGCATGGCTATACTTCCTATCTGTGATATTACATATGCCAGTGACAAAGCAACATTCTATTTACCTTATTCTCAACTGGGACAGACTCCAGAAGCTTGTGCCTCTTACACACTTCCTCTTGCTGTTGGTATTGCAATGGTATGTATGCTACTTTAAAAACAAACAAACATGATTTATAACATATATAACTAGCAGTATCGCCCGGCGTTGCTCGGGTTTGTAAGGGAAATAACTATATAAGCATTTTTAGAGAGTTATAGCAAAAAAACGCATTAAAAATGGAAAAAAAAATTATGGTAAATTTTTTTTTAAATCGTTGACTCATCGTAGACATTTTTAGAGAATTACTTCCCTTATATAATAGCGAAAAAATGCATTAAAATGGAAAAAATGATGGTAAATTTTTTTTTAAAATCGTAGACTCATCGTAGACGCGCGCTAATACCCAGAAGGGCTCGATATGAATCACGACTAAAAGATACCCGGTTTTGGTTAAACTGCACCGCAAAATGTGGGAGTAGTTAGGAATCTAAATCGTAGGAGACAGACAGACACACAACCTTACTTTTATATATAAAGATAACTCATCAGCACACACAATATATCATATGCAAATAATACAAACTTCTAGCAAGATGGCTGTTAGACATATTACAATAGTTCCTTTTCTTGTTCTCTCCCTTTTTATTTCTAGATGTTATCTTAATGTTAATTAAGTTAATGACCATGTTCTAATCAATTGGCCATTGTAACTATTATATCGTTACAGAAAGAGGTTGCAGATATTTTTGCAGAATAAACAGTACCCTAACAACATAATGTTACGTGTCATTTATCATCATCATCATCATCGTTTAACGTCCGTTCTCCATGCTAGCATGGGTTGGACGGTTCGACCGGGGATCTGGGAAGCCAGAAGGCTGCACCAGGCTCCGGTCTTATCTGGCAATGTTTCTACAGCTGGATGCCCTTCCTAACGCCAACCACTCCGTGAGTGTAGTGCGTGCTTTTTACGTGCCATCTGCACAGGTGCCAGGCGAGGCTGGCAACGGCCACGGTTGGATTGGTGTATTTTATGTGCCACCGGCACGGAAGCCGGTCGAGGCGGCGCTGGCATCGGCCACGATTCGGATAGTGCTTTTTACGTATCTCCAGTCCAGGGGTCTGCCGGGTGCCAGTCATAGGATTATATAATATAGAATGCCTTTAGATACTGCTTTGCACTGCTGCATCATTGCTTGTCATTTCCTTCATAGGGTTTAGTATTCTTCAACAGTCTTCTTCCTCGGGCTCCTTGCACTTGGATTACTTGGTCTGGATCTTTTCCTTTTGAACGGCAGTTTTTAACATAATTTCTAGGTAACTAAAAAGTTTTAAACTTCGTATACTGGTAGAATGTGTTTATAAAGCATCATTTTTTCTTGGCTTTATTGAGAAAATTCTATAGGTTGTAACATATTTTGTCTAAAATTTGTTGCATTTTTGGCAATTTTAACCAATCGATTACCTCCATTGACGTAAATAACATTCTGTGCATAGTGAATATGTCCCTCGTTTAAGAAAAAGATTGGGTTTATTTACATTTGTGAAGAAAACAGATACCCTTCCCCCACCTCTAACCCTAACCCTAACTCTAACCCTAAATCTAAAATAGATTGAAATGCAATAGATCGATACTAGGGTTATAATTATGGGTGAAAATTTCATACGACACTGCTATAAAAAACTTAGCAGTGTCGTATGAAATTGTTACCCATAATTATAACCTAGTATCGATCTATTGCATTTCAATCTATTTTAGATTTAGGGTTAGGGCAGGGGGAAGGTATCTTTTTTCTTCACAAATGTAAATAAACCCAATCTGTTTCTTAAACGAGGGACATATTCATATGGCACAGAAGTTGTTTATGTCAATGGAGGTAATCGATTGGTTAAAATTGCCAAAATGCAAGAAATTTAAGACGAAATATGTTACAACATATAGAATTTTCTCAAGAAAGCCAAGAGAAAATGATGTTTTATAAACACATTCTACCAGTATACGAAGTTTAAAAGTGTTTAGTTACGTGGAAATTATGTTAAAAACCCCCGTTCAAAAGTGAAAAGATCCCTTGATCCTTCTTTATCCAGCTACCATTTTTCATATCCATCACATGTCTGTATCAGCTGTTTTTTCTGTCTTGTACGCAGCAGATGATGTCTCCAATGCTGACCTTTTCCTCTTATTGCACTCCCTCGTTTTTGCACACTAACATTACATTCTTAATGGAACATCATCATCATCATCATCATCATCATCGTTTAACGTCTGCTTTCCATGCTAGCATGGGTTGGACGGTTCAACTGGGGTCTGGCGAGCCCGAAGGCTGCACCAGGCCAGTCAGATCTGGCAGTGTTTCTACAGCTGGATGCCCTTCCTAACGCCAACCACTCCGAGAGTGTAGTGGGTGATTTTATGTGCCACCGACACAGGTGCCAGACGAGGCTGGCAGACGGCCACGCTCGGATGGTGTTTTTTATGTGCCACCAACACAGGTGCCAGACGAGGCTGGCGAATGGCCACGCTCGGATGGTGTTTTTTATGTGCCACCAACACAGGTGCCAGACGAGGCTGGCGAACGGCCACGATCGGATGGTGTTTGTTACGTGCCCACAGCACGGAGGCCAGTCGATACTTGTCACATTTCTTTCTAGTTCTTGTGCTTAACATTTAGTCCATGTCTTGGTACTCTGTAGTCTTATGTGCAGGCAACATGCAATTTGCCTTTCACTCAAAGAGGAAAATCCCTTTTTTTGCCAGCTGAGGTATTAACTTTACTGTGACTGCTATGCTCTCGCAACACTTAATTCCACAATGGGTCAAGTCGCCTGGTCAAACTGGAGCAGTTAATGATTTACGAGGATGTGCTGAAAAGTTCCTGATTTTAAGGGTTTCATGAAAGACCTTCCAAGTTCTTTTACAAGGCTTAGAAAAACTGAAGAATCACTGCAATAAGTGTGTGAATCTGAGAGGAGAATATACCCTCTCTTTTCTTTTCTCTCTCTTTTACTTGTTTCAGTCATTTGACTGCGGCCATGCTGGAGCACCGCCTTTAATCGAGCAACTCAACCCCAGGACTTATTCTTTTGTAAGCCCAGTACTTATTCTATCGGTCTCTTTTGCCGAACCGCTAAGTAACGGGGACATAAACACTCCAGCATCGGTTGTCAAGCAATGCTAGGGGGACAAACACAGACACACAAACACACACACGCATATATATATATATATACATATATACGACGGGATTCTTTCAGTTTCCGTCTACCAAATCCACTCACAAGGCTTTGGTTGGCCCGGGGCTATAGCAGAAGACACTTGCCCAAGATGCCACACAGTGGGACTGAACCCGAAACCATGTGGTTGGTAAGCAAGCTACTTACCACACAGCCACTCCTGCGCCTATGTTGAATACAATATGTTGAATGCAATCATAATTAACTGATCCTTCTGTATTTTCTTTTACCCAAAGCCAGAAATTTTTCAGTACCCACCTTGTACAGCTAACCTGTGCTCCTCAAAGGTTGCATTTCATGGGTAGTCTTACTGCTAATTACTTCTTCTGTGTATCTGCTACATACAAAATCCTTCTTTGTCACACTGCCTGTAGTCCTATTGCCTCGTTTGTGTGCTCATCGATTGAAGCACACAGTACAAAAGTCTTTCTTACATCCTTTATACATTAAAGTTTGGTATCTTTTTCTGCTGAGTAAAACTTCTTTCTTTGCGAGGTTAGACCTTTTAATTATAGACCCTACTTCCTTATTTGGAACTTTCCTTGAAATTCTTTGACTGATTTCCTTATGACTAATTTTCTTTGATTTCCCTATTGGCTTACACACATTCAAATGGATAGTTCATTTTTAATTGTTTAATTATGATAAACAGGATGGGCCTGTAAACCAAGTTCTGATGGATACCTACCATCAGTACACTGAATTAACCCTTTAGCATTTAAACCGGCCATATCCGGCCAAAAGTATTCTGCCTGTTTTATGTTCAAAATGGCCAGATCTGGTCTTTCACACCAACCCTACAAAATCGTTTTAAAAATTAACAGCTACCTCATCAAAATCTCATAGCTACAAGGTAATGCATGATTAATTCAAAACAATTTGGATAAAAAAGCATTAATTTTGGCAGAATAATGCAAACACTAAAGGGTGAATCACTGAGCTTGTTACTAACTCCCACTTTATGAATAGCACCTATGTATAGCTTGTACTGCTCTATTAAGCTTTCCAGGTATATTGTGCTTTTACCAGACAAAACAGCATGATTCATTGTCAAAAATCTTCATTGTGTCAACGAATGCTGTGTTTACTGGTGTGTTCCTAACTGTTATAGTTTTCTCAATAAAAAGCATATGTTGGTGGTTTGCTGTTATAGGTCAAACCCAAACTGCAAATCACCTTGATAAACTACTCTGCCACTTTTATGACTTGGTCCATGTTGTAGGGAATTAGTAATAATGCTACACTCTCACACATGACGAATGCAATGACATAGTCACTATAAATAAAAAGAAGTACATGAAGTACCGGAGTATATAGTAGGCGGTCAGAGATAGTTGTGTCTTTACTGGTTTTACTAAGTATATTAGTATATTGTATACCGAAGTGGCATTATAACAATCCAACATTTTAAGGATTATAACAGTAGCGACGAGGATTTAAACAACTCATGAGGGATTAATAAACTCGACAAGGATAAACCAATTCATGTGAATTCAGTAGAAACTCGAAGAGAATTTAAGCAACTCACGAAGAATTAATAAACTCACAAAAGTTTTTGTTGTGTGAATTTTACGAAAAAAAATCTTAAAGTTATGGAAAATTTGTAGGCCAGTTTGCTTGGTTTGCAAAAACAGCGACTGAATCAACAACAACAACAGCAGCAGCTACAACTGCAAGAACAACAAGTGAATCAACGTCAACAACAGCAGATGCAACTGCAAGAGCAACAACAGCAACAAATAGTATTACAGCAACAAATGCTGCAATTACTGAAGTCTTCAGGAAAGTCAGAAAAAGTGTTCTCGCCAGACTATGTTGCGAACTCCATAACAGAGGTCAAATATGAACCTGTCGAAGGAGTTATCTTTAAAGCATACAACAGAAGATATGAGAAAATCTTCAAGAAAGAATTTAAAGATTGAGACCATGAGATGAAAACGTGCTTAATCTTAAGAAAACTTGCAGCAGCAGAACATGAGTGTTACAGCAATTATATACTTCCAAGAAAACCTCCTGACACAATAGATATACTGTGTGACATTTTTAATGGAAAAAGCTCATTGTTCAATATATGCTAGAAGTTTCTGAACATAGAGAGAAAAACAACGACAAGGACTACATCACATCATATGCTGGTATAGTTTATAGGGAGGATGAATTAATGCCAGATATATTCAAATGCCTGGTTTTTACACAGGGTCTAACTGCAGAAAAAGACACAGAAGTTAGAACTAGAATTCTTGCTAAGCTGGAACAAAACCAGGATGTAACCCTACAGCAAGTATCAGAAAAATGTGAAAGGATAGTCAAATTAAGACATGACACAGAGGAAATTGAATGGAAAGATTATTTCCAAGTAAAACAAGTGCGAAATAGTCAGAATAGAGATAAGGTGTTTTCTGTAAAACAAGACAAAAATCAGGAAATAAACCTATGTTTTGCATGTGGAGGTATACACCTGAAGAAAAATTGTCTAGTTAAAAAAATGGAGTGCTTTAATTGTGTTAATATAGGATATATAAAGATACAGTGTAGAATGATGACGCAACGTCAGGACAAAGGAAAAAGAATAAATAATGTCATCGGAAGAAATCTTTATATATAAAAGTGAAGTTGTGTGCTGTCTGTCTCCTACGATTTAGATTCCTAACTACTCCCACATTTTGCGGTGCAGTTTAACCAAAACCGGGTATCTTATAGTCGTGATTCATATCGAGCCCTTCTGGGTATTAGCGCATGTCTACGATGAGTCAACGATTTAAAAAAAAATTTACCATCATTTTTTTCCATTTTAATGCATTTTTTCGCTATTATATAAGGGAAGTAACTCTCTAAAAATGTCTACGATGAGTCAACGATTTAAAAAAAAATTTACCATCATTTTTATTCCATTTTTAATGCATTTTTTTGCTATTTTTTGGCTATAACTCTCTAAAAAAGCTTCATCATCATCATCATCATCATCATTTAACGTCCGCTTTCCATGCTAGCATGGGTTGGACGGTTCAACTGGGGTCTGGGGAGCCCGAAAGCTGCACCAGTCCAGTCAGATCTGGCAGTGTTTCTACAGCTGGATGCCCTTCCTAACGCCAACCACTCCGAGAGTGTAGTGGGTGATTTTATGTGCCACCGACACAGGTGCCAGACGAGGCTGGCAAAACGGCCACGCTCGGATGGTGTTTTTATGTGCCACCGACACAGGTGCCAGACGAGGCTGGCAGACGGCCACGCTCGGATGGTGTTTTTATGTGCCACCGACACAGCTGCCAGATGAGGCTGGCAAAACGGCCACGATCGGATGGTGCTTGTTACGTGCCCACAGCACGGAGGCCAGTCGATGCGGTACTGGCTACGGCCACGTTCGGATGGTTTTCTTGTGTGCCACGTGCCACCGGCACTGGTACCACAAGGATACAAATTCCATTGATGTTCATCTATTTTGATTTGTTTTGATTGATTTTCACTTGCCTCAACAGGTCTTCACAAGTGTCACAAGAAGGAAGGTATGCACAGGTGGACTGACTACGTCCCAGGTAGGGGCCATGGGTTATGGCCTGACTAGTCTTGCCGGGTCTTCGGATGGTGTTTTTATGTGCCACCGACACAGGTGCTAGATGAGGCTGGCGGACGGCCACGATCGGATGGGGTTTGTCATGTGCCCACCGCACTGACTACAGCACTGATGGATTTCTTGTGTGCCACAGGCACTGGTACCACAAGATACAAATTCCATTGATGTTCATCTATTTGTCTATTTTGATTTGATTTGATTTGATTTGATTTTCACTTGCCTCAACCGGTCTTCACAGGTGTCACAAGAGGAAGGTATGCACAGGTGGACTGACTAGTCTTGCCGGGTCTTCGGAAGGTGTTTTTATGTGCCACCGACACAGGTGCCAGATGAGGCTGGCGAACGGCCATGATCAGATGGTGTTTGTTACGTGCCCACAGCACGGAGGCCGGTCGATGCGGAACTGGCTACGGCCACGTTCGGATGGTTCTCTTGTGTGCCACCGGCACTGGTACCACAAAGTGTGTGCCACCGGCACTGGTACCACAAAGTGTGTGCCACCGGCACTGGTACCACAAAGATACAGATTCCATTGATGTTCATCTATTTTGATTTGTTTTGATTTTGATTTTGATTTTCACTTGCCTCAACAAGTGTCACAAGAAGGAAGGTATGCACAGGTGGACTGACTACGTCCCAGGTAGGGGCCATGGGTTATGGCCTGACTAGTCTTGCCGGGTCTTCGGATGGTGTTTTTATGTGCCACCGACACAGGTGCTAGATGAGGCTGGCGAACGGCCACGATCGGATGGTGTTTGTCATGTGCCCACAGCACGGAGGCCAGTCGATGCGGTACTGGCTACGGCCACTTTCGGATGGTTTTCTCTTGTGTGCCACCGGCACTGGTACCACAAAGATACAAATTCCATTGATGTTCATCTATTTTGATTTGTTTTGATTTTCACTTGCCTCAACAGGTCTTCACAAGTGTCGCAAGAAGGAAGGTATGTACAGGTGGACTGACTACATCCCAGGTAGGGCCCACGGGTTATGACCTGACTAGTCTTGCCGGGTCTTTGGATGGTGTTTTTATGTGCCACCATGTTCCCACATCACGGAGGCGAGTCGACGCGGTACTGGCTACGGCCACGTTCGGATGGTTTTCTTGTGTGCCACAGGCACTGGTACCACAAAGATACAAATTCCATTGATGTTCATCTATTTTGATTGATTTTCACTTGCCTCAGCAGGTCTTCACAAGTGTCACAAGAAGGAAGGTATGCACAGGTGGATCGACTACGTCCCAGGTAGGGGCCACGGGATATGGCCTGACTAGTCCTGCCGGGTCCTCTCATGCACAGCACACTTCCATAGGACTCGGTCTTCAGTCATTTCCTTGGTGAGACCTAAAGTTCGAAGGTCGTGCTTCACCACCTCGTCCCAGGTTTTCCTGGGTCTACCTCTTCCACAGGTTCCCTCAACTGCTAGGGTGTAGCACTTTTGCACACAACTATCTTCAGCCATTCTTGTCACATGACCATACCAGCGCAGCCGTCTCTCTTGCACACCACAACTGACACTTCTTAGGTTCAACTTTTCTCTCAAAGTACTTACACTCTGACGATTATGAACACTGACATTACACATCCATCGGAGCATACTGGCTTCATTTCTTGCAAGCTTACGCATATCCTCAGCTGTCACGGCCCATGTTTCACTACCATGTAGCATGGCTGTACGTACACACGCATCATATAGTCTGCCTTTTACTCTTAGCGAGAGGCCTTTTGTCACCAGCAGGGGTAAGAGCTCTCTAAACTTTGCCCAGGCTATTCTTACTCTAGCAGTTACACTTTCAGCACACCCACCCCCGCTACTGACTTGGTCTCCTAGGTAGCGGAAGCTATCAACTACTTCTAGTTTGTCTCCCTGGAACGTGGTAGAAGTTGGTCTCTGCACATTTCCAGTGTTTATTTCTCTTGAGCATCTGCCACAGACAAAAACTATTTTCTTAGTTAGCCTTCCTTTGACATTGCTGCACCTCTTATGTGTCCATAGCTTACACTTGGTGCACCTTATAGAGTTTCTACCTACACCTTTTTTACAGATCGAGCAGGGCCATCTACCTGAAGTCGTTTGTGGTTGGTCCACCTTCCTACTTATTAGGACTTTGGTTTTGGCTAGGTTGATTCTAAGGCCCTTAGATTCTAATCCTTGTTTCCACACCTGAAACTTCTCCTCCAGTTCTGATAGTGACTCAGCAATTAGAGCAAGGTCATCAGCATATAGGAGCTCCCAGGGGCATCCTGTCTTAAATTCTTCCGTTATTGCCTATATAGTTATTTCCCTTACAAACCCGAGCAACGCCGGGCGATACTGCTAGTTGGTAATATAATGATGAGGGTATTGATAAAGGGGAAAATCAGAATTACAAGTGTTAAAATGCAATTGAACTTTGGTAATGATATTACCATTATAAATGAAAAGAAGCGTGGAAATATGTCATTTAGCTGAAATTAATTAAATCTAAAAAGGTAGTACTTGGTGTTACAGGAAAAAGATTATATTTTATCAGTGACATTTCGAGGTCAAACTACAAAGGCAAAGATATGTATGTGTTAAGAAAGCACATTTATTCTGTTCAGCTGTGGATGGGACTATTCAGAGTATGGAGTACACCCATAAGTGTTTTGTGTGGAAATAGAGTTGGTTCAGTCGAAGGTTCGAACACAGCTGAGGAAACTGAAACAAAAAATTGCAGTAGACAGAGTAGAACTGCTGTATGTAAGCCAAAGTGAAATGAAAAATTGCCCATAATAAAAAGTAAACATTGTTTAAAAGTAAATGTTCCGTGGTTGAGACTACACATCGATTTTACTAGTCTTTTAAATAGTTCTTGCTACTTAGTGGTAGTTGATAGTTTTGCGAAATGGCCTGAAATTTGTAAGTGTAAAAAAACCAACCTCCTCAACTGTGATAAATTTTTTACATGAATTGTTTGCAAGATTTGGCATCCCAGACAAGATAATGTCTGACAATGGAACGTAATTTTGTGTCTAGTGAATTTGAGAAAAAATGGTGAAGTGTTCGCAGTAGAACATGTAACTATGTCACCATACCATCCCAGATCTAATGAACAGGCAGAACGCATTGTTGATACCTTCAAAAGTGCCCTTAGAAAATCGAATAAGGAAGTAACTCTACAACAATTTTTAAGAGTGTTCCGTATGATATGAAATCCGAATACACCAGCAGGTAGCTCACCAATGGAGCTGATGTTTGCAAGGAAAGTTAAAATCAATCTTTGATAAATTGCGACCTGGCAAGAAAAGAAAAAGTGTCAGGGAAGACATAGCAAGATTCTTTAAAGTTGGTGCAAAAGGTGTATATGAGGGCATGCAAGAATGGAAAGCAGAGTTGGGAAGATGGCGTAATTACCAAATAAATGCTTTGGTAAAATGATGGTATACAAAAGAGACACAAGAACCAACTGGAAAAGAGATTCGTGGAAAGCAAACCAAAGAGGTTGAAGGAACTGATGGAATGGTTGTACGATGCAGTCCAAGTACCTATGCCTCTTGCAGGTGATTGAACCCATGCGTACAAGTGAGAGGAAAAGAAAACGGAGAGAGTTCCTGAAAATAGATGCCAAGTGCAAAAAATATTAAATTGCACGAAAAAAAAACCCACTTAAAAAAGGGAGGTGGGGTGGATAAAAAAGAAATTATTGCTAAATAAAATGACACTTCCTAAGAAAAACTTAATAGGGAAGATGTTAGAGGGAATTAGTAATTAATGGTACACTCCTCACACATGACAAATGGAATAACATAGTCACTATAAGTAAAGAGAAGTAAGTGAAGTAGCGGAGTACGTAGTAGGCAGTCAGAGATAGTCTTTACTGGTTTTACTAAGTATACTGCATACCAAGGTGACGTTATAACAATCCAACATTTGACAGTCCATCATCTTTAATACCTCTGTAATTCTTTTCCCTGCATCAGTTGATGCTGCTATGACATCCATTTGTGATAAAACTTTTCTACTCTGATTATGTACTAACTTTTTGTTGATTGTGTCCTGAGTCACACTGTTTTTCAATTTGAAACACATCTTGCCTGTGCTGTGGTCCTTACGATGTAAAATATTAACTAGCCTTTTTACTTTCAGCTTCCCTCTTTGCTAAATATGCCTTAGCTGATATCATTACTAGTGTTATAAAAAAAAAAAAAAAAGGTAGTTGCTCACTTATAAATTATAAACAAATACCGTATTTGACGGCATATAGGACGCACTTTTTTCCAAAAAATTTGGCTCAAAAAATCGCCCTGCGTCTAATATGCGAAGTCAAGACCCTCCCGTAGGCTAATCTTCTCCCAGACGCTCACTAACCTAGCTTTTCTGGTTAAAAAGATGATTAAAGATGATTACTATTGTAATTTGTATGCTTGCTTTTATACAGCAATGTTTTCTGCTTTTGTAATGTGCTGCTAGACTGCTTTCAACAATATATGCTTAAATACACTTAAAACTTTTTTCCCTGAATTTGACCTGCTGAAATGAGGGTGCGTCTAATATGCCGTCAAATACGGTATCTAAATGTGCAAAATTATTTCTTGTAATGCAGTCACAGAAAAACACATTTCAAATCATCCTCCAGAACGAAAGTAAAACTGTTCCTTTATTAAAGAGCAGCTTATTTAAAGATTGTTGGGCATGTGTCACTATTTTGTTTACTCTACCTTATTTTGTCTTTTATTCATTTTTGTTTTTCCCCTTTTGTCTCAGGCCAATGAACTGTTGTTGGGTCGGCGGAAAGTAACAGCAACTGAGGCTCATCAGCTGGGTTTAATCTCTCAAGTCTTTTGGCCTACGTCTCTCATGCAAGAGGTCATACCTCGAATTCAGACTATGGCTAATTCTTCAGCAAAGGTGATTTTTTTTTTTGCTATTTTCTATTTTCTCACAAAATAACATACAATAGTTTTTTAAGTTGCTGTTCGATAAAAAATATAATGCTAATTTATCAAGTGAGGGGGAATACTTATTTGTAAAATATACTTGGTTTATAAAGTGTATGTGTGGACATGGTTGTGTTGTAAAGAAGTTCTCTCATACACATGGTTCTTGGTTCAGTTCCACAGAAGAGTGCCTCAGGCAAACATCTTCTATAACCTTGTGCCAACTAAATGCCTTGTGAATGGATTTGGTAGATGGAAACATTTGTAGAAGTTTGTCATGTCAGAGAACGTGTGTGTGTGTGTGAATATTAGCATACCATCGTTTCATTTGAGCAAAATGGTTATGTTGTTTACATGGACTGTTGCCATTACAACTGGGTGCTCTTGAAAAACAAATGAGAATTAGCAACAAGAAAAGTGTCTCACTGTAAAGTCCTGCCTCAAATAAGTCTTTGTTTAGTCCATGCTAGTATGAGAAAAACATGTTAACCCTTTAGTGTTCAAACCGGCCATATCCGGCCCAATATATTCAACATGTTTTATATTTGAACTAGCCATATCTGGCCTCTCACACCTACCCTACAATGTCATTCTAAAAATAAATAATCACATCACGGAAACCTCAAAGCTGTGAGATAATGCATGATTAATTCAAAACAATTTGAGTGAAAAAGTATTACATTCAACAGAGTAATCTGAATGCTAAAGGGTTAAATGAACAAATGAAAGAATTTGTATGCATGTGTGTTTATATTTATACACATACACACCATAATTTAAGTCTGTCTTCTATGCAAGCATTGTTAGGTTTCACTGGATCTTACAAACTGGAGGACAGTGGTGAGCTCCAATGCTTGTTTTGGCATGATTTCTATGGCTAGTTGCCCTTCCTAATGCCAACCACCTTGTAGAATGAATGACAAAAGAACAGAAGCTAACATCTTTATTAGCATACAGCTGGTTCTGCTATAAGAAGCAGAACACTCAGAGCTGAGGGATTGTGCAAAATCCAAGTTCCCATGAAGCCATTTAAATAGCTTATAGCAGAAACAGGTGTAAGCTAATGAAAGGGTCTACATAACACCTGTTCTCTTGTTGTACGTTAATTGATATTTTGCTCAGTACTCACCTGAAGCTTTACTCTAAAGCACATGTATATTGAGTTATAATAATTGGTTATTAGTATTGTTATCCCCAAGTGAAATTATAAAATGCATGCGTGTGTGTGTGTGTGTGTGTGTGTGTGTGTGAAGCATTGTGAAATAGTAATGAAAGCCACTACATTGCAAGTTTCAGAATAAAGGAAGGTAAACAAATTCTACACCAAAGCAGCCCAAGGACAATGGTTAATATTTTTACCTTATATTTTAATACTTTGGGTGTAAAATTCTCTTATCAAGAAAATAGTCCAACCAGCTTATTCTGTCTGTGCAGATCAAAATAACTAACTAGCTATTTTTCAAATGTTAACATTGTTGTCAATAGACAGATTAAGTATATTAATCATGATAGCTTCTTTAGTCCCTAGATTTCCAATATTTCTTTTTAGGGTCTAATTAGTAATTTTGATATCCTTGTATGATGTCTTTCCTGATGTATATACTAAGCCTGGGGTTTTAGTATAAACGTGCTCATGTGTGTGTCTGTGCATATGTATATGCATGTGATAGCTCTTTCCTTTTGAAGATGTATAAAAAATCCCTACTTCTAAATTAGGTAAGTATTTGTGTCAGGAAGGGCATCTGGCTGTAACACAATAATATGCATTCTTAATAATATATAAGCCCCAATAATATATATTCATGTAACTTATTCTAACGTTAAATAAACTGGCATAATGAATAAAAGGTGGGGCAGTTGGCTAATGCACCAGCATTGTTGTTATGTGTAGGTCAACTCCCAGGTAGGCATTTTTCAAAGAAATTCAGTGTGTGTAGCTTTATGTTTGAAGTGCAGCAGTTCTAAAATGAAAATTGTTGGATATGTGAACCTTCTTTAGGGTAAAGGACCAAAATCTTTTTATAGAAATAGAAAATCGAAAAACCTTTGAATATCTGTGCAGATTTAGTGGATGTCTCATATTCATGCATATTATTATCAAACTGGTCTTTGGTCAAATGTTAGCAGCTTTTTGAACTTCTTGGTGTTGGTGCTTCCATCATCTGCTTTGCTGCATCTGTTGTGTTGTCATCATTTAACATCCGCTTTTCCATACTTTCATGGATCAGATAGAATTTGTTGTGGCTGACTGCCCCTCTTGTTACCAACCTTCACCTGTTTCCAAACAAGGTAGTATTTTCCCAAAGCTAGACATGTTTTTCATGGAAGACTGAAAATAACTTTGCTTATGTGATGGTGATACTCTAAACATGGGTACACACAAACACATACTTACATACGCAAATATGCATGTGTGTATGTGTGTGTACATATATATAAATTTGATGAGCTTCTTTCAGTTCCTATCTACCAAATCCACTCAAAAATCAGCCCAGAATTATAATAGAAGACACCTGTCCAAGATGTAGCAGAACTGAACCCAAGACTCCATAGTTGGGAAGTAAGCTTCTTAACCGCACAGCTATGTCTGTTGTGTATACACAGTATGTCGACAAAATTGGGTTCAGTAGATAAGACTGATCTCTAATATGCAAACAGGCCCCTGGAGGCACTTCCCTGTAAAAATTGGTGTTACTCTTTTACTCTTTTACTTGTTTCAGTCATTTGACTGCGGCCATGCTGGAGCACCGCCTTTAATCGAGCAACTCGACCCCGCGAATTATTCTTTTGTAAGCCCAGTACTTATTCTATCAGTCTCTTTTGCCGAACCACTAAGTAACGGGGACATAAACACACCAGCATCGGTTGTGAAGCAATGCTAAGGGGACAAACACAGACACACAAACACACACACGCATATATATAAATATATACATATATACGACAGGCTTCTTTCAGTTTCCGTCTACCAAATCCACTCACAAGGCTTTGGTCGGCCCGAGGCTATAGTAGAAGACACTTGCCCAAGGTGCCACGCAGTGGGACTGAACCTGGAACCATGTGGTTGGTAAACAAGCTACTTACCACACAGTTATTGGATTATTTCTTTGTGAACTTGAGTTGGTAATCAAGCAGAATGAGAGAATTCTGGTGTTACTCAGGTGTGTCATTTCAGAATCTTTAGTTGTGAACACACACACACACACACTAATTGAATTGCCTTCTCATGAGAAGATAGCAAAACAATGGCATCTAAATAGTTTGTGAAGTATTTTTTTAAGTCAAGAGAAAGCACTCTCCTAATGACCCTTGTTTCATCATCATCATCATCATCATCATTTAACGTCCGTTCTCCATGCTAGCATGGGTTGGACGGTTGGACAGTTGGACGGTTGGACCAGAAGGCTGCACCAGGCTCCGGTCTTATCTGGCAAAGTTTCTACAGCTGGATGCCCTTCCTAACGCCAACCACTCCGAGAGTGTAGTGGGTGCTTTTTACGTGCCACCTGCACTGGTGCCAGGCGAGGCTGGCATCGGCCACGGTCGGATTGGTGCATTTTATGTGCCACCTGCACGGAAGCCAGTCGAGGCGGCACTGGCTTTGGTTTATATGCATTTTTTAAAATTTCGAACTTCTGTAATGCTTACATTGATCACTTATTATTGTTTATTTTTGAAAATCATTTATCATTGACTACTTCTCCGCACTCATTCCTCGTTCATGAAATTCTACCACCCAGCTCTACCCTATCTCTAACTAACCCTCACTCTCCACATACACCCTTGCAACCTCTATCCACCCACTGTACCTGTTCTGTCCTGGCTCCCTTTTATTTACTTTCTTGTACCCTGTCACAGCTCACCTTGATCGCATGCCCCCATTATCTTTAACTCTCTTTCCAGCTCCACCCCAATTCCTCTCTCGTACTCATGTATCTCTTCTGCATGTATGAGAAAGAAAAACCCGAGTGATTATTCTACAAAAATAAGTATGTATAGGCACAAGAGTGGCTGTGTGGTAAGTAGCTTGCTAACCAACTACATGGTTCCGGGTTCAGTCCCACTGCGTGGCATCTTGGGCAAGTGTCTTCTGCTATAGCCCCGGGCCGACCAATGCCTTGTGAGTGGATTTGGTAGACAGAAACTGAAAGAAGCCTGTCGTATATATGTGTGTATATATATAATATATATATATATATATATATATATATATATATATATATATATGTATGCGTGTGTGTCTGTGTTTGTCCCCCTAGCATTGCTTGACAACTGATGCTGGTGTGTTTACGTCCCCGTCACTTAGCGGTTCGGCAAAAGAGACCGATAGAATAAGTACTGGGCTTACAAAGAATAAGTCCCGGGGTCAATTTGCTCGACTAAAGGCGGTGCTCCAGCATGGCTGCAGTCAAATGACTGAAACAAGTAAAAGAGTAAAAGAGAGAGTATGTATCTGTGTGTAAGTATGTCCCCTTACACACAAGCACGTTCGTGAAAACACTCCCCTCCACTTTTCAGTATACCATGGGGTTTTTTTGGGGGTTTTTTTCCAAATAGAGTTTTATGTCTGGATGCCCTTCCTGGTGTCAACCCTTTTAATCACCATTTTACAACATGCAAGGACACGGTGTTCTTATTCTAAAGATTGCGATACAGATGGCTTGTTGATGTATATATACATTGCATACGCATGTGTCCCTGTTTACTCTTGTAAATTAATTTGTAAATCTGTTTATACGTGTATTTTTGCATGTATGTGAAGGTGCATGGCTCAGTGGTTAGAGTATTGGGCTTACAATCATGAGGTAGTGAGTTCAATTCTTGGACCAGGCTATTTGTCGTGTTCTTGAGCAAGACACTTTATTTCACGTTGCTCCAGTTTACTCAGCTATAGAAATGAGCTGCGACGTCACTGGTGCCATGCTGTATCGGCCCCTTTGCCTTTCCCTTGGATAACATTTGTAGCAAAACCTCAGGCTTAGTATATACATCAGGAAAGACATCATACAAGGATATCAAAATTACTAATTAGACCCTAAAAAGAAATATTGGAAATCTAGGGACTAAAGAAGCTATCATGATTAATATACTTAATCTGTCTATTGACAACAATGTTAACATTTGAAAAATAGCTAGTATGCATGGGAAACTGTTGGTCTTCTGTGAAAACCTTGTGCCTTGGAGGGGAACTTCCTAGGTGCAGTCCCGTGGTCATTCGTGACCGAAGGGGATCTTTACTCTCTGCCCTTTGCATGTATATTAATCTCCTTTGCTGTTTTTGTTTTTTCTGTAGGCAATGGAAGCAACTAAATTATTAGTACGCAGTCATCAGCGCACGAAGCTTGAACTGACAAATGAAACTGAATGCAACTATTTGTTTGAGAGATGGTCGCAGCCTGATTACCAAAAAGCAATTCATGAATACTTAAGTGATGAGAAAAACTTCTCATATTGACTGACTCCACTGTCAATATAGAGTCACATGATACTACTACTACTATTGCTACTACTACTACTACTACATTGACTAGATGTTCTCGGTGGTTTAGTCTTTGACTTCTGTCTCATTCAGCTTCCCACTACATTGTAAGAACATTGCCCAAAGTTTTAATATGCGTTCTTCACTGTCAACTATCTCATGTCTTCATTGAACATGCTATCTGATGGATCATACTCATTTAACAATGAAATTTGATAAAAAAAAAAAAAGAAAAAAGATGAGTAAAATAAAATTCACACACACCTCACAATCAATAAAGAAAAAAGAAAACAGACTTCTATTTCAAGGATTAACATGATTTTTAAGTTATCATGTGTCATTCTGCAAACTATCACAAATATACATGTATCTGTGTGCATGTGTTATTACACGCACACACACACATACACATGTTTGGATGTTCAAATGTGAGAATGCATATTCAAAGAGCTTTGAATGAATAAAAGGCAAAAGTGACTCATTCCAGTGTTACTGTGAGTTTCTCACTGCATTCAATCCTTCAGAGATATATATAAAAAAAAAAAAAAGAAGAAAAACGAGAGAGAATTTAATGAATTTTTTGTCACC